>NC_072017.1:26680000-27044166 GCF_027791375.1 Indicator indicator | reverse complement strand
GATTTCTGAATTAAGTCAGACACCCTAATGTATAGGACCTAGCACACAGATTGGTGTGCACCACAGCCAAGAGGAGAGCAGCACAGTGACTTGGAGAAGATGAGTATCATTATGCTGAGTTGTTTAGAGCAGTAGACAGGGAATAAGATTCCAACATTGGAATTACTTTACAGACGTGACACTCAATACATTTTGGAGATTTTTAGCCAGTATCAGATCTCTGTAAACTGACTGGTAAATTGATGTGTCCTGTATCACCAGGCTCTTCCACCAGCCACAGTCAAACCCCCCCAATACTGTTAACAAAAGACAGAATCATAGAATCACAGAATCATAGAATCATAGCATCATAGAATAGTATGGGTTGGAAGGGACCTCCACAGATCATCGTGATCCTGCCAAAGTAGGACCACCTAGGGCAGGTCACATAGGAATGCATCCATATGGATCCTGAAAGTCTTCAGCGAAGGAGACTCCATAGCCTCTCTGGGTAGCCTGCTCCAGGGCTCCAAATCCCTCAGAATAAAGAAGTTTTTCCTCATATTAAGGTGGAATTTCCTGTGTTCCAATTTGTATTCACTGCCCCTCTTCCTATCACAGGACACCACTGAAAAGATCCTGGCCCCTTCTTGACACCCACCCCTCAGATATTTATAAACATTAATAAGATCCCCTCTCAGACTCATCTTTTCCAGGCTAAAGAGCCCCAGGTCTCTCAGCCTTTCCTCATCAGACAGACATTCAAGGCCCTTCACCATCCTTGTAGCCTCCATTTTATCCACTCTCATATATCCCTGTCCCTCATGAACTGGAGAACCCAGAACTCCAAATGTTATGCTTGATTTTTCAAACAAACTGGTATGGGAATTTTGTCTTTCATTCCTCTCTTGTGTTCTTCAGTACTACACATTGTGGAGAATTGCAGTCTATGAAGACACTCAGGTGGAGGAGCAAATAGAAACAGCAGATTTCTGTTTCATCACTCAACTGCTGAGCTACAAAAGAGTTGGAGATGGTATCAGTTCTGTGCTCAAAGAAAAGCCTAGGCAGCTGCCAGCAGGTTCTTACTTCTTAAAAGCACAGTTGCTTCTGAAAACTGAAGACACCCACAAAGATGAGCTTTCTTTGCAAAACAGTGTGCCACCAGGCTCAATCCTCAGCTAACTTCATCTTATGTATCTGCAGTAGTTTGAACTCAGAGAACCAATGCGCACAGAGTCACCAGTTCCTTGTGTTACCCAGTATGCTCTTTTCTTCTGGGTTTCTTACTTATCTTCAAGAGGAAATGGCCTGAAATTGTTCCAGAGGAGGTTTAGGTTGGAGAATAGGAAAATTTCTTTGCTGCAAGAGTGGTCAGGCATTGGAAGAGGCTGCCCAGGGATGTGGTGGAGTCCCCATCCCTGGAGGTGTTCAAGAAATGTTTGGGCATGGCACTTTGGGATATGGTTTAGTGGCTATGATGGTACTGGGTTGGTGGCTGGACTTGATCTTAGAGACCTCTTCCATCCCTAACAATTCCATGGTTGTATGATTCTTAGGTGGTCTGGGTAGCAAGGAAACTGCAGCTCATCTGTTTTTTCCAGTGTTGTAAACCTGGTGCCACATGGTTGTTCACGACAGTTTTTTGGAAGTGAAATACCCTGGATGTGGCAGTGGAAAACAGCATCAAATATGATGTAAACAGTAAAGGATCCACTTTGTGGTGGTCCATTCAGGATGCCCATCCTGAATTTATATCTAGCTTATGAGCCTTCTGCTTTTTGCAGCCCTGCCACAGTACTCTTTTTTAATAGAGCTCATAAACCTCTCTGTAGTATTTTGCTTACTTTTATATTGAAGGAGATAAGCATTGGTGTAGAAAGAAGGGAGGAATCAGCCCTACCTATGACATTCATGATCAGTCTAAGGACCACTGGCCCCTGCAATGCTCTGTTTCAAGTCAAATCACAACTGCAGTGTGATGTATGGTTTTGGTTTTGATTTGGTTTGGGGTTTGGGTTTTGTTAGTTTGGGGTTTGTTGTTCAGTTTTTATTACTTCCACTGCTTGCTTTGTTACCTTTGTTAAATACTAGTTGTTCACACTCATGCTCTTCTGTATTAAAAGTCTCAGACTAAGGGATACCATTTAGGACTGCTGACTTTAATCATGGACTATCTGAGGTGTTAGTTTTCCCTTTTAATCAGGAAAGTGGCTGTTCCCCAGCTTGCAGGGTTCAAGCTCAAGTGTTGCCTGCTCCATGGTGCTCTTTCAAGGGCTGACATACATGTATGTATGTGTAGGTTGCCTCTCTTGTAGTTCCCTGTCCCTCTTGAACTAGGGAACCCAGAACTGGACACAACACCCCAGGTGTGATCTCACTAGGGCAAAGTAGTGGGGGAGGAGAACCTCCCTAGACTTGCTGGTCATGCTCTTCTTAATGCACCCCAGGATATCTTTTGCCCTCTTCACCACAAGGGCACATTGCTGACTCATGGTGAAGTTGTCATCCACCAGGATTCCCAGATCCTCCTCCACAGATCCCCTTTCCAGCAGGTCAAGCCCTAACCTGTACTAGTGCATGGTGCTGTTCCTCCCCAGATACAGGACTTTCCACTTATTCTTGTTTAATCTTATTAGGTCCCTCTATTCCCAGTTCTCCAGCCTGCCCAGATCTCCCTGACTGGCAGCAGAGCCTGGGTGGTGTAGCAGCCAATCCTCCCAGTTTTGTATCCACAGCAAACTGGCTGAGGGCACACAGAGCAATCAACATGTGTGGTAGAATCCCCTTTCTTCTTTCCTCAGGTCACCACAGTGGATCTGCTAGCAGGTACCTTATGGTCATTAACAGCAAAAAAAAAAAAAGAACTCACAAAAGGATTTTTAAACTTCTGTGTTTCTTCTCTGGACTAAGAGCATCCCACATCTCCTGTTACTACCCTACTGTATCTGAGCTACTTAACATTTTATGGCTCTTGCAGAATGCACAGTGCAAAATTTGTCAGCTTTCTAAGCTTTTAAAAACCTCTAGGTGTTTTGGCATGATCATCAGCAGAATGACCAACTGTCTCTGAAACCTGACTGCAGTTCCTGTACTCTCCCCTCCCTTCCCTCTCTGCATTTCAGCACTGCTCATACAAAGAGCCCGTCCCTTTGTGGCCATAATTAAGCTCTCAGACTCTCTTCCCAATCCTTCTCTGACAGTGATTATCATGTCTTGTTTTTTTTTTTTTTTTTCCAGTTGCTGAAGCTGTCAATCTGCAATGCTTCCCAAGAGCCATGTTCAAGTTTGCAGAAGCAGGATGTGAGCACAGAAGGAAATCCCAGAAGCCAGACATCATTTTAAAGATAAGGTCTGATCAGGGAGAAGAGGCTGCTCAGTTTCAGAAGATTTAAAAGCAGCATATGGTTCATGTGCTGGATGCAAACGGCTTACACACACCACACCTCCACCAGCTCCAGCTGTACGTCTAAGCATGCATCTACAGCTTCCTGAAAGGAGGTGAAGAAACTTGGGGATCAGTCTCTTCTCCCTAGTCTCAAGTGATAAAAGGACAAGAAATGGCCTGAAATTGTGCCAGGGAGGTTTAGGTTGGAGATTAGGAGTGGGCAGGGATTGGAAGATGCTGCCCAGGGAGGTGATGGAATCACCATCCCTGGAGGTGTTCAAGAAACATGTGGACCTGGCACTTTGGAACATGGTTTAATGGCCATGGTGGTGTTGGGTGGACAGTTGAACTTGACGATCTCAGAGGCCTTTTCCAATGGGAAAAATTCTATGATTCTGTGATCTAGAGAGGAACAAGAAAAACACAACCACTAGTGGTACATTCTCCAAAACACACTCCCATCCATTCTAATTTCAGTGACTTTCTCTATTACACAGGGAGGTTTTTATTCCACATTTAGGAATGCTGTCTGGATTTCTGCTGCAGAGTCTAATGCTGAATATCCTTTGGGCCATGCAGATGTTGAACACCCATAACATTCTTTACAGTGAGGATGGTGTGATACTGGAACAGGTTGCCCAGGGAGGATGTGGATGCCCCCTCCCTGGAGGTGTTCAAGGCCAGGTTGGACAGGGCCTTGAGCAACCTGATCTAGTACAAGGTGTCCCTGACCATGAGAGTGGGGTTGGAATTAGATGATCTTGAAGGTCTCTTCCAACCCAAACAATTCTATAATTCTTTGAAAAACAGACCTAGCAAAACCTTGATGAAGCTGCAGTACACTATCCCATTTTTTTTCTGCATTTGACTTCTCTTAGCACTGTGACTCCCAGAATCTACTCTGTTTCCTTTCAGTCAAATCTGTCCTGGAGCAAAGAGTCACAGCCAGTTTGGTCATTTGTCATGGAGAAACTGTCCCACACCTGTCACTTTCCTGATTTCCAGGTGAAGGGATCAGAACAACACACAGTGTTCAAAATGGGGATGAACTATCATTTTGTACCAAGATTAAAGTATTTTTTGTTTGTTACCTATCAAAAACCTCTTACAATTTTATCCAGCATTTCCAAGCACTAAGGTGTAGTTTTCATGGTCTCATTCTTGACAGTTACAACCAGCTCAGAGCTAATTTTATTCATGAGTCTCAAATTGCTTTTTTCAAGGTGCATATTTTAGTATTGCCTTCCAATGGGTCTAATTTGCCATTTTATTACCTCAGCTCTCTATCTTCTATCTTCTTTTCAGTAGCCTACCCAACTGCTTTGTAATTATTGGATCTTTCCATTTTTACAATTAGTCCTTTTTTTTTTTTTTTTTTTTCCCAGGCATTTTATAAATATAGAATCATAGAATCATTTTGGTTGGAAAAGACCTTTAAGATCATCAAGCCCAACCATTCCCTAACTCTACCAAGTCTGGTGCTAAACCATGGCCCTCAGCACCACATCTCTGCCTCTTTGGAACACCTGCAGGAATGGGGATTCAACCACCTCCCTGGGCAGCATGTTACAATATATGAGAACCCTCTCAGTCAAGTTTCTTCTGATATATAGCCTAAACTTCCCCTGGTGCAACTTAAATCCATTTTCTTTCCTCCTATCACTCGCTACTAAGCAGAGGAGACCAACACCTACCTGGTGCCAACCTCCTTTCAGGGAGCTGGCAAGTGTGAGAAGGTTTCCCCTCAGCCTCCTCTTCCCCAGACTAAACAACCTTGTTGAAGAGCACAGCTTTTAGAAACTACATCCATGAGCTCCATTCACATTTAGACCATTAAATCCTCCTTCTAGCTTTGTATCTTTTACTTCAGTGTTTTAGAGTGGTGGTGCTGGGTTGATGTTTGGACTTGAACAGTCTTAGAGGTATTCTCCAACCCTAATAATTCCCTGATTCTAAAACTTATATCCAGACACCTCCTCTTAGTAGAGCAAAATTTTCCAGCTAAATTGATTCATCATTCCCATTTGCCCCCAATATCCTTATCAAAAATCAAAGCAGCTGTCTCCCTCTCTATGTTTCCCCCAGTGGAACAATCTGCAGGACACCAAAGAGCAGAAAACACCCAAACCAACTGTGTGAGATCAATTATGTATTGAAAATAAACACAGTGCCATTGCATGACCATTGCATTTCTTCTGCTACCGACAAATACCTCCCTGCTCTCTCAGAACAATTAACTGCACGAAGTTTACAATATTGGAAAGTATCACTGGCAATGCAGGACAATTTGCAGCTGAGGCTGATTACTCTGGCAGAGCTTAAGTGAGAAATAAAACAGAGATGCACATTGATTGAAGTTACCTAAATAAAACATGAATGGCTTCTAATGAAAACAGCAGGCAAAATATCACTTAGAGGCCTCAGCAACAATGTTTTGCTCAGTACCGGGTGCAGGACAGCCAGGGGAAGCAACATTTTGTGAGTCATTGACTAATTTTTCACCTTTGGGTGCATCACTTTGAGTCTACAGATTTATGAAAATACCTTTGGGATTCTTCCTCCGTCCTCACCTCTAAACATTTTCAGTGGTAGTTTCACAGTTTTTAGAGTACTCAGTATGTAATCAGTGAAGATACAATCACAGAGTTGTTTTGGTTGGAAAAGACCTCTAAGATCATCGAGTCCAACCTTCAACCTAAGACCACCATGGGATGTAGGAATAGAAAAGCCAGAAAGACCCAGTCTTTCATGACTAGGGAAAAATTTCCAAGACATTTGTATTGTCGATTGATAACTTATTTGCTGAAACCGTGAGTTCTTAACAGGAAAGTCATTGAAGTATATAGAATAAGAGAAGCACAGAATAGTTTTGTTTGAAAAAGACCTTCAAGATCATCAAGTCCAACCATGAACATAACATTACCATGGCCATAAACCATGTCCCAAAGTGCCATGTCCACACGTTTCTTGAACACCTCCAGGGACAGTGACTCCACCACCTCCCTGGGAAGCCTGTTCCAACTCCTGACCACTCTTGCAGCAAAGAATTTTTTCCTAATTTCCAACCTAAACCTCCTCTGGAACAATTTCAGGCTATTTCCTCTCTTCCTCTCACCTGTGACTAGGCAGAAGAGACCAACCCCCAACTCACTGCAGTCTCCTTTCAGGGACTTGTAGAGAGCAATGAGGTCTCCCCTCAGCCTCCTCTTCTCCAGATTAAATTATTTCAGTTCCCTCAGCTGCTCCTCACCAGACCTGTCCTCCAAACCCTTCAGCAGTTTTTTGCCCTTCCCTGGACGTGCTCCATTACCTCAGTGTCTTTCTTGTAGTGAGGGGCCCAAAACTGAACCCAGGACTCAAAGTGTTGCTGAGTACAGGGGGACAATCACTTCCCTGGTTCTGATGACCATGCTATTCATGATAGAAGCCAGGATCCTGTTGGCTTTCTTTGCCACCTGAGCACATAAGGTGCTTAAAGGTGGGTGATGATTTGCTGTAGGTTATGTGAGAAGAGCTGCTGCCTCTGCAACACAAACAATGCAACTCACCATGCAGCACCATAGACTTTCCTCTTTCTGCAGCTCATCAGCTGATGGAAGTAGGTCCCTGCTTCCTTTAGACTTCAATCACGGTGCCACTGACTTCTGTGGGACTACTCTGATTATTACCTGGCTGTTGTGATTGATGAACAATGAATATGAGGCTTGTCTGTGGTCCTCCTTTACATCAGCATAGGATATTTTTCTTCATTTGATTTTTAGATTGAGGGGTTATTTTATTTGACATCTCTGCATCCTGTTTCTTTTGTATTATTCCCCACTCTTTGGTACTGGCATGCACAGTTCCTCCCAGCTACCCATGGGTTTCATTATGCTTCTGTTTACTTCTGCTCCAGAATCATTAATGAGGATATTGACTAAGTCAAGACCTGCCACTAATCTCCCTACCTGAGAGTGCCTCTCCGTTTTATGTGCTCTTACTGAGCTTTATCCCTTGCTGTGGATTTTTTGCCAGCTCTCAATATACTTGAAAGCAGAGCTGGTGAATAATTTATTAATGAATTTGGATCTTATTTTCCTTCATGAAGTATGTACAAACAGTCTGATTGTGTCTGATTTGTTTCTTACTTGAACATTTTGAAGAAACATTTACTGCAAACAGATTTTAGAATGTGGGTTGCTGGCAAATTTCATTAATATGCTCTAGAGTAACACTGTCTGTGATGTATGGGTTACTGAAATGGTGCAGAAATGTCCCACCTCCCTTACATGCCAAGTGAATATTTTAAGAATGCCAATAAAGAAACCAAAAGATGGCAAAAGCACAGCATTTAAGAGGCTGTTATTAGGTTTATCCAGAAAAGCTATCATGCAAAATAAAAGGGTTAGTAAATAAAATCAGCTTGAGAGATGATTTCCTTCTAGTGAAATCACAGAACCATAGAATCATAGAATTATTTCAGCTATAAAAGACCTCTAAGTTCATCCAGTCCAGCCACAACCAAATACCACCATGACCATGAAATCATGTCCTAAAGTGCCATGTCCAAACACTTCTTGAACACTCCAGGGGTAGTGACTCCACCACCTCCCTGGGCAGCCTGTTCCAACCCCTCACCACTCTAATCTCTAACCTAAACTTCTCCTGGCACCATTTCAGGGTTTCCTCTTCTATCACCTGATACTAGGGAGAAGAGACCAATCCCCACCTGGCTCCACCTTCCTTTCAGAGAGCCATAAGGTCTCCCCTCAGCATCCTCTTCTCCAGACTAAACAGCTCTACGTCCCTCAGCTGCTCCTAATAATACAAGAAGAATGTGGATAGGCTGGAAAGGGTGCAGAGAAGGGCCATGCAAAGGAAGGCTGAGAAAACTGCGCTCTTCAGCCTTGAAAAGAGAAGAGTTAGGGAGACTTCCTAACCATGTACAAGTACATAAAGGGTGGCTATCATGAGGAGGGAGACTCCCTTTTTACAGAGTCCCATGGTAAAGACAAGGGGCAATAGGCACAAGTTGCTACTGGGGAGATTTGGACTGGATGACAGAAAAGAAAATGTCACCATTGGAACTATTGAACATTGGAAAAGCTCCCCAGGGAAGTGGTGGAATCCCCTACACCAGACAGTTTCAAGGCCCAGGGTGCTGGGCCATCCCATTTAAACTATATCCTTACCCTGAAATGCTGGATTAGATGATCCTTGAGGTCCTGTGAGTCTGTTCTCCAGACCCTTCAGCAGCTTTCTTGCCCTCCTCTGAACACTCTCCAGGCCCTCAATGTCCTTCTCCTAGCGAGGGGGCCACAGCTGAAGCCAGTGCTCGAGGTGTGGCCTCAGCAGTGCTGAGCACAGGGCCAGGATCACTTCCCTGCTCCTGCTGGCCACAGTACTCCTGATCCGGGCCAGGTTGCCAGTGGCCTGCTTGGCCACCTGAGGACACTGCTGGCTCACGTTCTGCAGCTGTCAATCAGCAGCCTCAGGTTCTTCTCTGGCAGGCAGTGCCCAGACGCTCCGCCCTGGGCCTGGAGTTGTGACTCAAGTGCAAGACCTGGCCCTTGGCCTTGTTGAATCTCACACAAATGGCCTCAGCCATGGCTCCGGGTCTCTCTGCAGAGCCTTCTTACCCTCAAGCACATTGACAGTCTCACCCAATTTAAAGTCACCTGCAAACTTACTCAGGCTGCCAAAACAAGGCCAGGCTGGATGAGACTGTGGCCAGCCTGATCTAGTGTGAGGTGTCCCTGCCCACGGAGGGGGGTTGGAACTAGATGATCCCTGTGGTCCCTGCCAACCCTGCCTGATTCTACGATAATTCTAAATCCCCTCATCTGGATCATTGATAAAGACACTCAAGAGAACAGGCTGTAGCACTGAGCCTTGGGGAACACCACTGGTGACCAGCCACAGATGCTCCCCACCTGACCTCTGTATTATCTATAACTCCGCATCAGAGTCTGCAAATCAGTGCATGTTTGTAAAGTAGGGGTCCATGAAAAAAAATAAATAAAATCTTATGATAACACATTTACCAAATAGCTTTTACTCATTGATTTCATACTTCTGTTTATATATATATATGTATATACACCTCCATGAAGATTTATTCTTTATGAGATGTATCATAGATCTCTTTTAACTTCACGTGTTCAGTGATCAGTCTGTTCATATTGGCTCTTTTATTTTTCCCATGGATTTATTTCACTATGAAGCACTTCCAGCTCTGACTTTTGTTTTTCCTTTCTGCAAATCAATCCCATATTTACCTTTCACTAATATATTGATGTATCCCTGGTTGGCTTTGAGCTTTGAGTAGCAATTGCTGTGTAATAATAGAAAATCAAGGTGACTTTTTTTTTTCCTCCTCCCAAAGTACTTCTCATTGAGAAATTATTTTTTTTCCATTCTGTCATTAATGGTTTTTGTCCTTGTCAGAAAGCTGATTGCAGTTATTAAACACAATCTCTTTTTAAAGGATTTTTGTGTAAAAAATGTTAACATTAGCTGTTTGGGTTTTGGTTTATTTTTTTCCCTCTTGAGTGGTTAGTTAGGAGGGAAATCCCACTTTGAGGTTATGCAGATCAGGGCTACGAGGATGATGAGAGGACTGGAATATCTGTCTGATGAGGAAAGACTGAGACACCTGGGGCTGTTTAGTGTGAAGAAGAGCAGACAGAGAGGAGATCTTATTGATGTTTATAAATATCTGAAGGGTGAATGTCAAGAAGGCACCAGTCTCTTTGCCATGGTGTCCTCTGGTAGGACAAGGAAGGAATGGACACAAGCTGGAACAGAGGAAGTTCCACCTCAACATGAGGAAACATTTCTTCACTGTGAGGGTGCTGGAGCCCTGGAGCAGGCTGCCCAGAGAGGTTATGGAGTCTCCTTCTCTGGAGTCTTTCAAAGCCTATCTGGATGCATTCCTGTGAGACCTGTCCTGGGTGATACTGCTTTGTCAGGGGCATTGGACATGATGATCTCCGGAGACCCCTACCATTCTATGATTCTATGACTTGGACCAGCAAAGGCATCAGTAGGTAAAGCTGAGTCTGAATTGAATGACTGGATCTACAGAATATCAGAGGGTATTTATTTTTGATTAAAAGTGAAACTGGAAGCTGGCTCCTCAATAAACCAAAAAAAATCAAAACCACTGTGCTATAAACTAACACTGGACACAGAGAAGTAAGAAACTTCAGTTTGAGCTGTACTGCACTCAGCCCTTCTGGACTTATCCTGCACTTCCAGCTTGTTGTAATATTTTTATTTGATTGCCTTAGTGTAACATGCTGCTAGACTGTGGCCCTGCTATGCCCCAGAAGAGATGCCTCTTGCAGGTAGGTGGAAAAATTCCTGTACATCAGCCACGAGATAAAATCCAGCCTTCTGGGCTGTGGAAGAAAGTGTTTCACCACAAGAACAGTTGGGCATTGGAATCATCTCCCAAGAGAATTATTGGATTCCCCTACACTGGACAGTTTGAAGACTTAGCTTGACAGGGTGCTGGGCTAGCTCATTTCAACTCTAATATTACCTAGAAAGGTTGGACCAGATGATCCTTGTGGTCCCTTCCAACCTGGTATCCTGTGATTTGCTGATTCTCCTAGGAAGAGGGGGTTTCAGGTGCCTAAAAAGCACCTATCTAGTTACACAGGTAGAGTGGCAACTGCTTCACCTCCACATTATTGAAAGAAGATGAAAATAGAACAGGAAAAACCCCCAAACACTTAAAATCCTCCTCACCCCCCAAAAAACCAAAACCAAAACCCAAACAACAAAACCCCAAACTCAGACTTGAAGCACAACATTATCCTACTTGAGTGTGTGTTCTGTTTTCAGAAGTTACTAAAGGATCTGCAACACAATGGGCAATGATTTTTACTTTGTTCACAAGAGAAAGGATTTGTAGAGTAATGCAAATAGATGGCGGCAGCCTGCAGGGCTGTTCTTGGAGGGAAATGTTTACAAGGATGCTAGGTGTGATTCTCTGAGGCTCTGCAGCACATCCTGCTGGGATGCACCTGGGGATCCAGACTGCAGGCAAAGCACAAATAACTGTCCTCGTGCCCTGCCGATAGATGTGTTGGGGTGCTTAGCTGGGTGCCAGTTGGTGGCCAGTTACTAGTGGTGTTCCCCAGGGCTCTGTATTGGGGCCAGTTCTGTTTAACGTTTTTAGCAATGATTTAGATGATTTACAGTGCACCCTCTGTAAATTTGCAGATGACATTAAACTAGGACGGAGTGTTGATCTGATCAAGGCTTTGCAGAGACACCTAGACAAGCTGGATTGATGTGCTGACACCAGCTGTATGAAGTTCAACAAGACCAAGAGCTGGGCCCTGTACTCGGGTTACAACAATGCCATGAATGCTCCAGGATTGGGATAGGGGGCCTGGAAAGTTGCCTGACAGAGAAGGACCTGGGCGTGCTGGTTGACAGCTGGCTGAACATGAGCCAGTGTGTGTCCAGGTGGCTAAAAAGGCCAAAAGCATCCTGTCCTGGATCAGGAATAGTGTGGATGGCAGGAGTAGGGAAGTTGTTGTCCCCCTCACTCAGTACTCAGCACTGATAAGGCCACAGCTCAAACACTGGGTTCAGTTTTGGGCCTCTCACTACAAGAAGGACATGGAGGTGCTGGAGCATGTACAGAGAAGGGCAAGGAAACTGGTGAAAGGTCTAGAGACCAGGGCTGCTGAGGAGCAGTTGAGGCAACTGAGGTTGTTTCGTGTGGAAAAGAAGATGCTGAGGGAAGACCTTATTGCTCTCTACAACTGCCTGAAAGGAGGTGGAGTGAGGTAGGGATTGGTGTCTTCTCCATAGTACCAGGGGACAGAATGAGAGGAAATGGCCTGAAATTGTGCCAGGAGAGGTTTAGACTGGATAGTAGGAAAAATTTCTCTGGTGCAGGAGTGGTCTGGGATTGGAACAGCCTGACCAGGGAGGTGGTGGAGTCACCATCCCTGGAGGTGTGCAAGAAACATGGACATGGCACTTTGGGAGATGATTTAATGCCCATGGTGGTGTTGGTTTGACAGCTGGACTGGATGATCTTAGTCTTTTCCAACAGAAACAATTCTATGATTCTATCAATCTATGATCATTGCTTCTCTTGGAGTTTCCCTTGCATCTACTCGAGGACTTCTCTTCATGTTGTCCTCTTCCCTTATTCTGGAAAGAAAGTAGGTTTCAGTGTGGCTACCTACACTTAAAATACTATTCAGTGTGAGGAGTGTTGAGATGATGTCTCTAACGCCCTGGCATCTGGGTCTCTAGATCCCACCTAGGCTCTTCTTTGACACAGCATGTGCTACATTCTTGGCATCTGATTATGCACTTAAGGAAACTGGAAGGCAACTGTGCTTTGAGAAACATGAGATGTAGTAAGAATAAAGCAGCCAGGAGGACTGGAAAAATTTCTAAGACATTCCTCATTTCCATTCAAAAGAAGCATGGCCAGCAGGTTGAGAGGGGTGATTCTGTCACTCTGATGAGACCTCACCTGGAGTACTGTGTCCAGTGATGGGACTCCCAACACAAGAGAGACACAGACCTGCTGGAGTGGGTCCTGAGGAGGCAATAAAGATGATTAGAGGGCTGGAGCACCTCTTCTATGAAGACAGGCTGAAAAATTTGGGGCTGTTCAGCCTGGAGAAGAGAAGGCTGCAGGGAGATCATGGAGCTGCATTTCAATATCTGAACATAAATAAGCTTCAGGAAGGCTGTAGGTAGGAAGGGACTGCTTAGAAGGGCCTGTGGTGATAGGACGAGGGACAATGGTTTGAAACTGGAGTAGGGGAGATTTAGGTTGGACATCAGGAGGAATTTCTTTGCAATGAGGGTGGTGAAATACTGGAACAGGTTGCCGATAGATGTGGTGGAGGCCTCATCCCTGATTACATTCATGGTCAGTCTTGATGTGTCCCTGTGCAACCTGATCTAGTTGAAGATGTCCCTGCTGACTGCAGGCAGGTTGGACAAAATGACCTTTGAGGGTCCCTTCCAACCTGATGCACTCTGTGATTCTGTGGTAATGGTTGGAAATTGAAATCCTGCAGGTGAGACTTGAGTCTTCATTTTAATTCTGGGAGGAATTTGTATTAAGAAGAGGTCATATCAATTATTTACAGGTACAAGTGTGCAAGACACTTGGCATTTCTGCTGCTCTCACCATGTAGCATCACAGTTATGAAAATCCTTCCCAGCTGCTGTAAAGCCCTCTGTATGTGCAGCCCTTATACTCTAGCTATAGGTAGCAAAAAAATATCCTAGCAAAGGTATTATCTGCATTTTTCTGATTTGGCTTAGGACCATAAAATCACCAGAAGACAAGGAGAAGAGGAATAGGAACAGGGATCAATGTCTCCTGTCTCTTTCAATTTGTAAGCTAGAAGGGATCAAATTAAATGAGTCAGGGCTAGGTTCAAAACAAAGAACAGAACTGCTCCTTCATGGAGTCACAAAACTGTTTTGGTTGGAAAAGCCCTTTAAGATCATTGAGTCCAATCAATATCTATATGCGCTAATCCATGGCCACCACATCTTTTCCTCTTTGAAACACCTCCAGGGATGGGGATTCAGCCACTTCCCTGGGCAGCCTGTTGCAGTATTTGAGAACCCTTTTAATCAAGAAGTTTTTATTAATCTCCAATTTAACCCCACCCTGGTGCAACCCAAGGCTGTTTCCTCTCCTATCATTTGTTACTAGGGAGAAGAGACAAACACCAAAACACCCCCTTGGTTCCAAGCTCCTTCCAGAGAGTTGTAGAGAGGGAGAAAGTCTCCCATTAATCTTCTCTTCTCCAGCCTAACACCAGTTTTGTCAGCTCCTCCTCACCAGACCTGTTCTCCAGACCCTTCACCACCTTTGTTCCCTTCTCTTGACACACTCTAGCACCTCAATGTCTTTCTTGTAGTGAGGGGCCCAAACTCAACCAAATACTCAAGATGTGGCCTCACCAGTTCTGAGTACAGGGGGACAATCACTTCCCTGGTCCTGCTGGTCACACTATTGCTGATCTAGGTCAGCATGATGGTGGCCTTCTTGGCCACTTGAGCACACTGCTGGTTCATCTTCAGTCAGATATCAATCAACATTCCCAGGTCTCTCTCTGCCGGACAGCTTTGCAGCCACTCTGCCCCAAGCCTTAAGCTTTCATGGGATTATTGTAACCCAAGTGCAGGACCAGGCAGTTGGCCTTATTGAATCACATACAATTGGCCTTGGCCTATCTATCCACCCTGCCCAGGTCCCTCTTTAGAGCCTTCCTACCCACAGCACATGACATAGACTGAGAGACTCATGGCGACAAAGCAGAGTAGCTGCTGACAACTGAAGTGTTTTTGGAAAAACAATGAGGTGCATTCAAAGAAAAGACAAGTTTCAAGCGTTATTAAATACCAAAGCACCCACTCCAGGTCCAGCAATGCTCCCTGCAGCATCTGTAAGAGTGTTTTGGGAAGTACTGCATCATGCAGAGTTAGTGAATGGTTTGAGTAAAGGATCTTGAAGGTCTTTTCTAACCAAAACAATTCCATGAGGTTTACATTCTATACATTGGTAAATTGTTTGCATGGTGGATGGACCAAAACACTGGATTCTCTGAGAAGTGGGCTAAAAAGAATATATTCCTCATCTTCTTCTAGTTCTCTAGCTTGACATCTAGCTTGGAGACAGTTGTCTCTGTATTATGAATTTCCACAAGCTCACAAGTAGCCTTGGATTGATGTAAGCTGCAATTTTCTGTGCATAAATCATTTACGGGGGGGTGGAAAAACCTTTCAGACTGTTTTAATTTGAGAACTTCCTAAAAATAAATAGAAGGAAAAAATATGTCAAGAGTTAGCCTAACAGCAAAAGACACCTAAAGGAATGAGACATTATGCATGCATCCATAGACATACCTATATTAGTACACTGAAGGTAATATATTTCTGTGGGAGGCTCATGTAAAGAAGTTTAGTTCCCTTGTGAAAACTCTATGATGATGCTTGCTTTACCGTTTCAAAATTCATAGGTTCTAGAATGGTTGAGGTTGGAAGGGACCTTGAGAGAAATAAACTCTATTTGATGGCAATGGGAAAGCAGGCTGAGGTTTATACAGGAATTATATCTTGCAGAAATTATGCTTCTGTTCTTTTCTTATATCTTCTTATCTCTTCTCTCTTCTCTTCTCTTCTCTTCTCTTCTCTTCTCTTCTCTTCTCTTCTCTTCTCTTCTCTTCTCTTCTCTTCTCTTCTCTTCTCTTCTCTTCTCTTCTCTTCTCTTCTCTTCTCTTCTCTTCTCTTCTCTTCTCTTCTCTTCTCTTCTCTTCTCTTCTCTTCCCTCTTCCCTTCCTTTCTCCTAGTCCTGCTTGTTCTTGCCACTCTTCATTTCTCTTTATGCTTTTCCTTGCTATGAGCATCAAATAACTTTGGGATTCAATTCACTGGGATAGTAGAAAGAAATTCTTTCCAGTGAGGGTGGTGAGACATTGGAACTGGTTATTCAGGGAGGCTGTGGATGCCTGCTCCCTGGAGGCATTCAAGGCCATGTTGAATGAGGTCTTGAGCAAGCTGCTCTAGTGGAAGATGTCCCTGCCATGGCAGAGGCATTGCAACTAGATGACTTTTGAGGTCCCTTCCAGCCCAAACCATTCTATGATTCTATGATTTGGAACCCATTTTCCCCATATCCCTCAAAGGCTGAGCCTTCCAAATCTCTTAGCGCTGCTGTTCACCATCTGCTATGCAAAAGAATATGTTTGTGGTTTTTTTTTCACTTTGTTTTCTACTTTGTAGATTACTCTCCTGCTTCACTTAGCCTGCTTATATTTTATTCAGTGTAAAAGTTTGCCTGTCCCTGTTTATTGCCTTCTAACTAATATTTAGGCTAACAGCACCGCTTAACAGTGACCACAGTGAGCCTGGATTATGGTCCATGTATTTTTCAAGAGGCTGACAAGGAACATCTGTCCAGGCATGAAAAAAAAAAAAAAGCAAACCAAAAAAGCTGTGGAAAAAGTGATGGGGGATTAAGTTTTCTTCCTTTTACATTATAATGACATTTCCAATCACTTGAGAACTGCATGATTGCCTTTCATAGCTCCTGGGAATCTTGACTCAGTGAGTGAGAAATGTGCACTGAAATACTGGCACTTGTTCTAGATTTTCTCTTTAAACAGGCACTGGCCCCTGATGAATCAGCTTCTTTGTGCAATTCCAGTCCTTGTGTAACTCTGCCCTCTGACATTGCCCACGTGCAAATCCTTCCCAGGCTATTCCTAGGAAACCAAAGCCTTTTGGGGAAAAGACTGCAGGGAGTTGCCATTTATCAGGAGCTTTCCTGGTCCGTGAGATCACTGCCAATTTGGTGGCTTTTTAATTGATTTATTTTTTTTCTCTGATCCCATTTTTATGTCTTTCTCATACCATGACTTGCTTAAACAACAGCAGCTATATTCCTCCCAGCCTTGGATAAACAAGCTCCTGAAAGTGGGGAGAGGAGAGGAAACATGACAACAGTCATTCAAATGACTAGCAGGACTAGGGCAGTCATTATCCTCCTGTACTTAGCACTGGTCAGGCCACACCTTGTGTCCTGTGTTCAGTTTTGGGTCCCTCAGTACAAAAAGGATATTGAAATGCTGGAGCAGGTCTGGAGTAAGTGCAGTGAATCTGGTGATGGATCTGGGGAACAGATCTGGTGAGGAATGGCTGAGGGAACTGGGATTGTTTAGTCTGGAGAAAAGGAGCCTAGGGGGAGACCTTATTGCTCTCTACAACTCCCTGAAAGGAGGCTGGAGCCACGTGGGGATTGGTCTGTTCAACAAAGTAAGAAGTGATAGGACAAGAGGAAATGGCTTCAAGTTGCACCACAGGAAGTTCAGTTTGGATATTAGGAAGAATTTCTACACTGAAAGAGTTGTCAGATACTAGAACAGGATGCCCGGAGAGGTGGTGGAGTCCCCATCCCTGGAGGCATTTAAGAGTCCTGTAGATTTAGTGCTTAGGGATGTGGTTTAGTCAAAGACTTGTCAATGTTAGGCTAATGATTGGACTTGATGATCTTAAAGCTCTTTTCTAACCTAGGCAATTCTGTGATTGTGTGAAAGTAAGTCTTCTGTCTCATACATCAAATACATTAATTTACATTAACACACAATTCCACAGCCTTATGAACACTATCAGAGAATCCCAGCATAGTGGGGATTGGAAAGGACCTCTGGAAATCATCCAGTCCAACTGCCCTGCCAGAACAGGGTCACGTAAGGCAGGTCACACAGGAACGCATCCAGGCAGGTTTGGAATGTATCCAGAGAAGGAGACTCCACAACCTCTCTGGGAAGCCTGTTCCAGGGCTCTGTCACCCTCACGGTAAAGAAGCTTTTCCCTCCCGGTGAGGTGGAACCCCCTGCGCTCCAGTTTGTATCCATTGCCCCTCATCCTATTGCTGGGCACCCTGTCTCTTACTGGTGGCTGAACTGTGAAGCTGAAGCACAAAGCTGACCTTGGTTTTGTAAGAGTATCTGAACAAAAGAGTTCCTCCTTTCTCTCCCTGCTTTGGGACAACTGCCAGGGATAAGCTGCTTTGAAAACTTGTCTAGAAGATGAAACACTGAGATCAGATTTTTGGAAAATCTAACCCCAGATACTGCTTGATGTTGGCACAAGAGGGGAGCTAAAGGCTACTCTTAAATTAGTATTTCAATCAGCTATAAAATCACTGAAATTTGAAGTTTGATGAAGATAAATACTGATTCCTACTTTTATTTCCTGGTTTTTAGACAGAAGGCTTAAGTTTTATATGAGGTTGTTATCCCATGATGCATTATGCCCCCTCTCTGAAGGAATTCCAGACCAAGTTGGATGAGGTCTTGAGCAACTTGCTCTAGTAGAAGGTGTCCCTGCGCATAGAAGGGGGGTTGTAACTAGATGATTTTCCAACCCAAACCATTCTGATTCTACAATTCTATGATTCTGTGATTACTGCTACTGCACATCTCCCACCTCCCCAAGCACTGCTGGTACCTCCACGCTTCTAAACCCACCAGCATACTGAGAACATGTGTCTGGAAGTCAGAGTAATCTACTTTAATTATTTTTACAACCAACTGTCTTTAAGAAGCACATGTGTTTATTGTGAATTCTTATGTTTTCCTTTATCCATACATAATGAATTTATCACAGTTGGGAATTTTAGTACACCCTTGTTTTCCATTTTTATTGGATTAGTTTTAATGCCCATATTTAACCCTCAAGCTGAAATATTTGACATTCCTTTGAGAGCTGTATTTTTCTTCTTTTCATTTTACACCTTGATATCTCTTTCTTTGTTGTGAAAGATTTAGATGCCCCAGGTGGTTCTGAGGTTAACAAGTAACTACTCTTTGCATGTAATAAGATAACTTATTATAAAAACTTGCCAAGAAAATAGAATTTGAGTCAATAAGTTTCACAATTTGAAGACTACTTTCATAGAAACATAGAAGGGCAGCAGTTGGAAGAAACCTCCATGGATTCATGTAACATTTATTTTGGATTTTAACTAACTACGAAGGAATTTAAAGAAAATAAAGTCAGTTTTAAAGATGTGAAATTCTACTTTTTAATTTTTTTAATAAAAAAATTTGCTGATGTTTAGTCTTTCTAAAGGCAAGACTAGAGCAGTTTCAGATAAAGCTGGAAAAGTTTAGAAAAAAATTTAGGGAGAACTAGAATGGATGTAGTGAAAGAAATATTTCTCAAAAAAATTACAACTAGTTACCAAAATGTGCTTATATATTATTGTAGGATCACAGAGTGGTTTGTTTTGGAAGAGACCTTAAAAACCATCTGGTTTCAAACCCCTTGTCATGAGTGGGAACACCTTCCAGACAACTAGACAATGTTTCTTAAGACCTTTCACATCCAACCTGGCCTTGGACACCTCCCGGGAGGAGGCATCCACAACCTCCTTGGGCACCCTATCTCAGTGTCTCCCTACCCCCACTGGAAAAAATTTCTTCCTAATCTCCCAGTCTAAATCTCCCCTCTTCCAGCTCAAAGCCATTGTCCTTTGTCCTGTAACTGCAAACCCTTGTCAAAAGTCCCTCCCCAGCTTTCTTGTAGGCTCCCTGCAGATACTGGAAGTCTGCTCTAAGGTCTTCCTGGAGCCTTCCCTTCTCCAGGCTGAACTGCCCCAACTCTACCAACCTGTGCCCACAGGTGAGGTTCTCCAGCCCTCTGATCATCTTTGTGGCTTCCTCTGGACCTGATCCAATAGCTCCATGTCCTTCTTGTTCTGGTGACACCCAAACTGGAGGTAGTGCTCCAGATGGAGTCTCAGCAGTAGAATGGTAGAATCCCCTCCCTGTCCTGCTCCACTGCTCTGGATGCAGCCCAGTACATGTCTGCCTTCTGGGCTGCCAGCAATCATTGCCGGCTCATAGTGAGTTTGTCATTAAGTGATGATATTAAACCCACATTACTAAAATCAATTACTGGGAGGTTTGTTTTAGTTTGGTTTGTTTTTTTTCCAACTAAATATTTTTAAACATATTGGTCTTTATGAAATCTATAAATATTAGATTCAATACAAAGTGAATGGAGGAATTAATTCCTCCATTGTTTCAATGCCTCCATGTAGGTCTGCCCATACACACCTATACTGATGGCGATAGGAACTTGTTCTCGCAGACTCAACCACGCTTGGACCTTCTTGATGAAGTCTTCAGGAGCTTATTACTGAAGCACTTTGGAAATGTCTTTGCTGAAAGGGCGTTCAGGCATTGGAACTGGCTGTCCAGGCACGTGGTGGACTCACCATCCCTGGAGGTGTTCAAGAAATGTGTGGACATGACACTTTGGGACAGGGTTTAATGACCATGGTAGTGTTAGGCTGACACCACCATGCCAGCTTAACATGGTGACTCAATGATCTTAGAGGTCTTTTCCAACTGTAACAATTCTATGATTTTATGAATGTGGTCCTTTGTCATGAATGTGGTACTCACATCAAGCAGCACCAGGAAAATAATTGCAGTGCCTAGCTTGAGAGTAGCTTTGCTTCATTTCTTCTGCAGGTACTTGAGAGAGACTCTTATCTCTAAAAAGCAACCATGAGCATGCTCTTATGAGTCTAACTCTTAGTTAATGGTGATTTTTACGTTAGTCTCTGGAGGTGGCTCTCCTCTCACCCCAGGAGACCAGTTTCTATAGCACTGGTATGAGCCCTCCCTTGTGATAAATCAGGAGAATAAACTCCATGGTGTTACAAGCCCCGAATGCCGTGGTGTGATCCACCTTACTAGCAAACCATTTCTTTGAAGGCAAAATCTCAAGCAAGAAAGCCTCAATCTTTGCAGCAGCTCTGCTGAAAGCAACAGGCATGCTGATGAGGTAAGGTCCATCAGTATGAGCATGAGGTTTGCCCCTCAAGGTCTGGGGCAATCTCAACTATACCCCATAGCCAGAGCAAGCATGTTTTGAATATTTGTCATCTTTCTTCAGATCTTTCTACACTGTTTGATTAATTTATTTTAAAAAAAACACCACTGAGGAAACTGGGGTTGTTTAGTCTGCAGAAGAGGAGGCTGAGGGGAGACCACATTGGTCTCCACTTTTGGTGAGAGGATTGACAAAGCTTCAGTCAGCTTCCACTGGCAACCAAAAGACTCTGTCTTTTGCTTAAATGCTGTGCAGAAGTCTACTAGGCCTTTGACCCGGACTGAGGATTTAATGGTGGGCCTACTTTTGCTCTCCTCCATGATCACAGAATGCCAGCTTGGAAGCGACCTCAAGGATCATCCAGTCGAATCTTTAATCCTGTGCTGTAAGGAAGGCAGGAAGAATCTTGTCCTCACTTTGCAAGCATCCCATGAAGTACAAGGTAACATTTGGTGAAAATCCTATTTTTTACTGCCACCTTTTCCCAAGATAGATTTGGCCTTTATGTCTTTCTCTGTTCTGGGCATGTCAGAGAGGTAACACAGGCACACACATATTTACTGCTTCCAAGCCTGAGAAGTCTTGGGTTTCACATTAGCAAGAGCATTCACGAGGCATTTAGTAATTGCAAGACTTGAGCTGTATAAGATGAGGAGAGAAAAAACAACAAATCAGACAAACTTATAATGTAAATATTACCCAAGAGATGGTGATGTTGGTCTGCTTAGCTTCCTGCACAATTTCATAAGTGGACATTTTTGTATTTTTAAAGCTGTATGGATTGATTTCTGGATTGCATATTCCCCACTGTATTTTATAAAGCTAGCATTTCATTCTTGGGGCTGATTCCTGATGTTTCAGGCTTTACTTTAAGCTGCATCAATCCAAGGACTGTTCATGTTTGAAAAATTCTTATTTCATTTCAATTTTGCTGGAATGAAGCTTTCCTAGAATGTTATTTGACATTATGAAACATTAAACAAATGTAAAAGTGAGAATTGATACACACACACACGTTACCAAAACAACACCTCAAATTATTAGACACTCAAATTGCTCTGAATTTTGTTTTAACAAAATATTGATTGTTTTCAGGTGTGTTCCCCCCCCAGTTTCAAAATGCCATAAATTGCAGTGGAAAGGAGATGTATTAGCTCTTTGTTTTCAGCTATCTGCTTGCAATAAATGAAATCATGTTGGAATTGGTTGTCCAGGGAGCTGGTGAAGTCACTGTCCCTGGTGGTGTCCAAGAAATGTGTGGACATGGCACTTTGGGACATGGGTTAATGGCCATGGTGATCTTAGGTTTAATGGTCATGGTGGTCTTAGGTTTAGTGGTCATGGATAATCTTAGAAGTCTTTTTCAAACAAAACAATTCTATGATTTTACGAATCATAGGCAGTGACAGGACTAGGGGGAATGGAATAAAGCTGGAAGTGGGGAGATTCAGACCGGGCATGAGGAAGAAGTTCTTCACCATAAGAGTGGTGAGACACTGGAATGGGTTGTCCAGGGAGGTGGTTGAGGCCCCATCCCTGGAGGTGTTTAAGGCCAGGTTGGATGAGGCTCTGGCCAGCCTGATCTAGTGTAAGGTGTCCCTGCCTTGGACCAGATGATCCTTGTGGATCCAACCTGGCATTCTGTGGTTCTACACAAATAGCAGTCTCTTACATTTCAGGAAGCCACTTCTTGAAGACAAAAGATGGATATTCAATGGGGAATAAACAAATGCTTGAGCAAAGCAACACACTGAGGACTTCAGAACAACCCAAATTGTAAAACCCCTTGAGCTCTTCCAGAAGGTATTTATAGACAGTTTAGGCAAGAAGGCTTTTCTGGTCTGCATTCAAGTTCAACAGCAGCGCTCCATAAATAGGCTGTACACACAAAAGCGAAGCATAGTTGAAGCCTAAAGATAGAAAGCTGTTCTTTCAGAGTTGCAGATTTATCATTAGCTCAGTTACAGGAAAGCTTATTTGGGTGACTTGCAGTGGCAGAAAAGTGACAAAGGCAAACTACTTGATGTTCAGTGCCTCCAGAGCACTCATGTAGGTAACCCACTTTAATTCTCTACTTTCTGCTGTGTTTATTGGAGTTTAAAGTAATAGAAGCTGTTAAAGGTAAACTAATGCTAGAGTTTTGGTTTCTTTTTTCTAGGAAATGTTGTAAAAACGAGAGTATTCAGATAAAAAGTAGCAATCAAGCTACAATCATACAAGCTCAGCAGGCCTATCCTGCCTTGGATAATCACACATTATGTTGGGTAAAAAATTGGCTAAATGGCCAGGCCCAGAGAGTAGTGGGGAATGGAGTTAAATCCAGTTGGTTACCAGCCACAAATGGTGTGCCCCAGGGCTCAGAAAAAAGTTTGTGGATTAAGATAAGGACAGGGAGGCTGCTCAGCAATTACCATCATGGGCAAACCAGACTTGACTTGGGGAAACTAATTTCCACAAGCCCACGGAGGGCTCTTTTTGGGGCAGGATCCTGTCCAGAAGCTGGAACCAACTCTGCTGAACATGGCAACAGCTCTTGATATCTTCTCATATAAGCCAGCCTTGTAGCTCCTCTGCTACCAAATCCTTCCATGTAAATCCAATATATACATGAAAATCCATCTGGGCACACTAAAAGATAAAAATCAAACTTGTATCACTACTCACTTGGATTTCTTTTGGGACCTGCTTTTTAAAATGGCCATCAATAGATTTAGCAGGGAGGGTAGGGAGAGCCCAGGCACTGAGAATTTTCCAGATACCCTGGAGAGGTCATATAATGATTTAGGTTGGAACAGACCTTAAAGATCATCTAGGTCCATCCCTGCTGCCAAAGGCAGGAACACCTTCTGCTAGACCAGGATTCTCATGGTCCTGTCCGATCTGGCCTTGAACACCTTCAGGGAGGGGGCACCCACAGCCTCCCTGGGCAAACTGTTCCAGTGTCTCACCACCCTTACTTCAAAGAATTTCTTCCTAATCTCCATTCTAAATCTGCCCTCTTCCAGCTCAAAGCCATTCCATCTGATTTTATTACTACAAGCCCTCCCCAGCTTTTTTCAGTCTGTCTTCAAGTACTGGAAGGCTGTTCTAAAGTCTCCCCAGAGCCTTCTCTTCTCCAGGCTGAACTGCCCCAATTCTGCCCATAGGGGATCATCTTTGTGGCCTCCTCTGGACCATCTCTAGTGATTTCATGCCCTTTTTGTGCTGGGGGCACCAGAACTGGACTCTGTTCTCTGGTTGGGGTCTAATGAGAGCAGGGTAGAGGGGCAGAATCACCTCACTCATCCTGCTGGCCACACTGTTTTTGCTGCTGCTTAGGATACAGCTACCTTCTGGGCTGCCAGCAAACACTGCTGCCTATTGTTGACTTTTTCATCAACCAAGATCCCCAAGTCCTTTTCACAGAGATGCTGTGTAAGAGTCAGACGGGACCTCAATGACAATGGACTGAAATAAGTGTATGATGGATCTGGTGCTGGAGATAGTTTACTGGTGTGTGAAAGACTTGGATTTAAGTCCTTCATCTTCCACAAGCAGTCCCGTGCGGCCCTAGGCAAGTATCTGTCTCTTAGCTGTCCATATGGAGTATGGGAAGAATAACACTTCTCTGCTTCATGCTGGGACACTGAGAATCAATGCATTAAAGGTCAGGCAAGGCAACACTATAGTCCCCTTGGACCTAAATATAGAGGAGTGGAAATACTGAAGACAATAAAATTTTTTCCTGTACCATATTTCCTCTCTGATGCAAGAGTTAGAGCAAGGTTTTAGCTAACATCTATTCTAGAAGATAGAGCAGAGCAAGGAGAATGATTTGTGTTGGAGGGATGATGCAGAGAATGGTGGCATCAAACAAAAAAGTGTTATTGCCTCAGTAATTTTTCTCCAGACTTGCAATTCTTAAAAAAAAAAATTTGGTTGCTGTATTGCATGATTAACTGAATGGTAACAAATAGTAAATACAGCTTAGGACAAGCAAATCATAGAATCATAGACTCATAGAATTGTTTTGGTTGGAAAAGACCTTTCAGATCATTGAGTCCAACCATTATCTAACTCTACAAAGTTTGGTGCTAAACCGTGTACCAAAAGAGAATGCTAAATGGCTAGCGGAAAGAAAGCCTTTGCTAATAAAACATGGAGAAAAGGTCTATAAAATGTCTCCACCTGGGATTCCTGAGGGTACTTCATATATAAATTAGTGCTGAAGAAAACAGCTTGTGTTTTGATTTCTTGCTAATCACTGAAATCTGAGACTTGTGGAAAAGTGGGAGTCAAACTGCCTAAATTTGCTCCCTTACGTTACTTACAGCAACTAAATACCTTTCTCTCCATCATTTTCTACAGAGCTGTAAAAGAGCCATGATGGCTCTCTCTTACAAGAAAGGCTGCAGCTCCAAATGAAACAGCCATGGACTTTGTGGAGAAAGGCACTTTAGAATCATGGCAAACACCTGTCAGATCATACAGTCCAACCATTCTCTAACTCTACCAAATCTATTGCTAAACTATGTCACCCAGCACCACATTTCTACCTCTTGGAAATACCTCCAGGGATGGGGATTCAACCACCTCCATGGGCAGCCTGTTCCAATTTTTGAGAACCCTTTCAGTCAACAAGTTTCTTCTAATCTCCAACCTAAAACTCCCCTAGTGCAACTTGAGGCCACTTCCTCTCACATTACTGAGAAGAGACCAACACTCATCTTGCTCCAACCTCGTTTCAGGAAGCTGTAGAGAGTCAGAAGGTCTCTTCTCAGCCTCCTCTTCTCCAGACTAAACAACCCCAGATCCCTCACCAGCTTCTCATAAGACTTGTTTTTGGGGATTGGTTCACATGGACAGCATCCTGTTTTCACTAGAGAGCAAACAGCCTGCATGGCTTTATGAGCAGCTAGGTCATGCTTAATCTCCAGCATGGGATCATCCCAAGGATGATTTTCACCCTGTAACGTTTATTTCTACATATTAGCCAAGGCCCCAGTGGGGTTGGCAGCAGAAAGATTTTTTTGTTTGGAATCTCATCATCCTCACTCAAGGTGGGATCAGAACCAAACTCTGCAGTGATCATGCTGCAATAAACAACGTATGCACAAAGTAGAGCAGAAGAAGGGTCAGAAGACAATGTCATTTTCTGGTTACAATTAGTGGGTACTTGCCTTTCACCAACTCAGTTATGACTGTGTAAACTCATCTAGGCTTTCTTTTCCAACTACCTTGTGAAAGGTTACAAAAGCCATAAGAGACATACTCAGGATATTTCTCTGTGCATTTACTAAACAGAAAAAGGAAAATAACATCTAGGTTTTCCTGTAAAACATCATGGCCACACCAACACAAATCCTATCTTGTTACAGTAAGGCCCAACCATTAGTGCTGTTGTGGTTAGGTAATCGTGGAATCATAGAATGGTTTGGACCAAAAGGGACTTCCAAAGGTCACCTAGGCCAACTCCCCTGCGGTGAGGAGGGACATGTTCCACTAACCATAGAATCACACAGAATCACAGAAAGGTAGGGATTAGAAGGAACGTCTAGAGAGCATGGAGTCCAACCCCCTTGCCAGCACAGGATTACCTAGAGCAGGTCACACAGGAACACCCCCAGGTGTTCCTCCAAGTTTCACTATGGGAGGTTTAGGTTTAGAGGCAGCCTCTTGACTGAGAGCATTCTCAAAGACTGGAACAGGCTGACCAGGGAGTTGGTTGAATCCCCATCCCTAGAGGTGTTTCCAAGAGGCAGAGATGTGGTGTTGAGGGCCACAGTTTAACACCAGACTTGGCAGAGTTAGACAAAGGTTGGACTTTATGATCTGAGAGGTCTTTTTGCAACCAATACAGTTCTACTATGCTATGATTTTATTTGCTTTTTTGGGAACTTATAAAATAGCTAAACAAAGACCATATTTCTCCCTAAAAAATGTATGCCCCAGTGAACTGAAAAACTGCTGAATATTTTATGCAAAGACATTGAATAAGCCAAATATTTTTTGCTCCCTTGCATAAATTTCATGGATTTAATCTAGAGAAATAATTTTCACATGTTTAGTTTAAAGAAATAATTTTCACTGAAATGAAAATTAACCTCAGAATTTCAGACTTTCTTTTATCTGAAGCAGCAAGGAAGGAATTTTTTAAAAAAGTATCTTTCAAAGTGCCTTTTTTTTTTTCTTTGAGTGACAGAAAAAGGTACAATTAAAAATCCCACCCACAACCAATATGGAACAAAAGTTTAAATGCTCATGTTAACTTCAAGTATCTTTGGATTAGCCCTCAGGGGACAGGCACTGCTCTGACTTGCTCCTTTCTAACTCCAGAGTGATTTGAACAGGAGCTCCTTTGTCCTCTGCAAACTTTAGTAAACAAGCTAATTAATCAGTGAACTAAATGTGGGCTTTTGTTACTCATTTGTTTGATTTCAGCCTAAATATGCATACAAGGTGCAAAGCACTGAGCCAGAACCGTTGATGAAAGAGCATGGAGGGAAGTCATGCTCTGTTTCTGTTTGTGTTCAACAACAATAATTCAGGAGCATTTCAGACCAGAGGCACGCTTATAAATGAGCTGCACAAGCAGAACCAACTTTTGAAATCAACAGGAAGAGAATATGGGGAAAAAGAAAAATCCATGCTAGTTCAATGCCAAGAATTACTGGAGGTTTAAACAGCCTCTAAAACAAACAAACAAACAAAAAATCCTAAATGTTATTGACACATTTCCAAAGTCTATTCTGATTTTAGCTAAATCTTCTGTCAAAGAAAGATGTTGTTGGAAATATTCCAGTTCCTGCGTCATGTTAAGAGTTTGTTTTTTGCATTTTTTTAATACAATGATTTTTTAAAAAAAAAAAAAATTTTTTTTTTTGCACACTGTGGTAACTAGAATAGAAATGAGCATGTGTTATTCTTCTGACAGTAATTTCCCCTTTTGTGGCTTCTTTTGAAGTAAAAAGACACCTCAATGGTATGAATGGACAGGCTGCACATTGGATGGCCCTGATGATTTACAGGATTTATGGTTAACTGCCGACATTTCGTGGAGGCTGGAGGCAAATCTGCATTTCCAGTTCTTTAATGATGGATTCCATTCAGCTCATGAGGGAGCTCTCAACATTTTCAAAGTATCTGATGGAAAATACCTTTGTTCCCATGAATGGGAGTAGGTTTTCTTTTCTTTTTGGCTTTTCTCCAGGTGTTTGTATTTGCAGCCATTTTAAGTCTGAGTTGTTGCAAGGGCGATGTTGGGTGAGATGCTTGTGTGAGCTCCCTGGAGTTTCTCAGCTGTGGCAGTTTACATGTTTAAAAGCTCTGTGGAGCTATCACCTAGGAAATGCACAGTTATTAATAACAGTCCAAGGTCTCATCCACCCAAGGGTGTTAAGAGAGCTAGTTGATGTCATTGTGAAGCCATTCTCCATAATCTTTGAGAAGATGTGGAGATTGGGAGACATCCCTGAAGACTGGAAGTAGGTTAATGTCACCCCCATCTATAAGAGGGGTTCCAGAGAGACCCATTAGACTCACTTCAATCCCAAGGAGAGTTATGGAACAAATTGTCCCAGGAAATGTCACAAGTCAACTGAAGCATGTAATTGGGAAAAGACAACATGGATTCACCAGAGGACTGTCAGACCTACCACATGAGCAAAGGATGACTGACCTGGGTTTATTCAACCTTGGGAAGAGAAGGATTAGGGGACACCTAATTACCATGGACCATGACATGAAGGGTGGCTATAAAGAAGATGGAGACTCCCTTTTTACAAGGAGTCACATGGAAAAGACAATGCA
This sequence comes from Indicator indicator, assembly GCF_027791375.1. Lineage (NCBI taxonomy): Eukaryota > Metazoa > Chordata > Aves > Piciformes > Indicatoridae > Indicator > Indicator indicator. The sequence continues at coordinate 27,015,617 of NC_072017.1, read as the reverse complement.
TGATGGGGACAAGTTACTGCCTGAGAGAGTCCAGTTGGACTCCAGAGAACAGTTGGACATTGGAATCATCTTCCAAGGGAAGCAGTGAATTCCCCTCCACTGGACAGTTTGAAGACTCATCTTGACAGGGTGCTAGGCCAGTTTATTGCAACTCTACTGTTGCCTAGAAAGGTTGTAGCACATGATCCTTGGAGTCCCTTCCAACCTGTGATTCTACATAAAAACAAATAAAAGATCACAATAGCAGTCAGAGAGGTGGCTGTTAGCTTGACCCAGGGTCTGAAGATGTGTGATGATCCTTCAGAAACATTTCTTTCTCCATGGCACACACACAAGGGATTTTTCAGAGCAAGTGCTGTTCTGTGCTCAGAGGAGATCTGTCCTTTACAGTCACAGAAGTTGGCTATGGTTTAATTTTTTGTGTGAGTTGCACATGATTTGCTGCTCTGGGGTTCCACCTGAGCCTGGTGTCTGATGCCACAGATGCAGCAGATGAAAGCTGTGAAGTTTTGCAAGAAGGCTTGCAAAGCACACATGTGCAGAACACAAACTAGAAAGCTAATGAAGCGTCACCAAGTTCCCTGCTCACTTCGAGGGATGTTGGGCCTTTAGTGGAACTAAGCAGAACTTTAGCAGAAATAAGCATGGTTCCCAGAAGCATAGTAGCAGATATTTGCTATCTGTGCCATTAGAAACACTTTGGGATAATGAAAGCAGCTTTGTAAAAATACAGCTGCCAGCCCTCTTCTCTACCATGCAACTGCTAGCTGCTTCCTGCTGTATCAACACATAGTACATGTGCTGAAGAGAACTGAAGGACACAAAAGGAATGGGAAGATGTGAAGCTAGCGATGAGGTTCCTACAGCCTACACACTACATACAGAAACAGCTTGAATCTTCAGAGCCTAAATAAATAAAGAAATATGTATATATATACACACACACACATATATATTTATAATGGAAGAAGCCACTAGGGTAGGCAAACAGAAAATCAGATAGTTTGGGCTTTGACTGGCACCAAAGTGTTTGCACACAGAATCTTTGCATCCAGACAGGTGAAAAAAAAAAAATCAAAAAACAGGAAATTACAGGTAGCAGATGGAAAGCAATGAATCCAAGATGGAAAGATATACAGCTCAGCTTTCTTATGTACTCCTCTTGTAAAGCTGGGAATGTTGATCTCTGGAGGATAGGAAGGCTCTGCATAGGGACCTGGACAGGCTGGACTGATGGCCTAAGGTCAGTTTTATGAGGTTTAAGACGGCCAAGTTCCAGGTCCTGCACTTGGTTCACAACAACTCCATGCAACACTCTAGGTTTGGGGCAGAGTGGCTGGAAAGCTGCCCAGAAGAAAAGGACCTGGGGGTGCTGGTTGGCAGTCATCTGAACATGATCCAGCAGTGTGTTCAGGTAGCCAAGAAGGCCACCAGCATCCTGGTCTTGATAAATAATGGTGTGGCCAGCAGGAGTAGGGAAGTGATTATGCCCCTGTACTCAGCACAGGTGAGGCCCCACCTCAAAAACTGGGTTCAGTTTTGGGCCCCTCAACTCAAGAAAGACATTTTGCTGATGGAGCATGTGCAGAGAAGGACAACAAAGTTGGTGAAGGGTCTGAAGAACAAGTCTGGTGAGGAGCAGCGGAGGGAACTGGGGTTGTTTAGTCTGGAGAAGATGAGGCTGAGGGGAGACCTTATTGCTCTCTACAATTCCCTGAAATGAGGTTGGAGTGAGGTGGGGATTAGTCTCTTCTCCCTAGTATCAGGTGATAGAATGAAAGGAAATGGCCTGAAATTGTGCCAGGGGAGATTTAGGGTGGAGATTAGGAAAACTTTCTTTGCTGCAAGAGTGGTCAGGGATTAGAACAGGCTTCCCAGGGAGGCAGTGAGTCACTATCCCTGGAGGTGTTCAAGAAGAGTGTGGACATGGCACTTTGGGAGATGTTTTAATGGCCATGGTGGTGCTGTATTGACAGTTGGACTCAATTTATCTTAGAGGTCTTTTCTAACTGAAACACTTCTATGGTTGTATGATCCATACAAGGATAATTATTATTATATGTTGTTGTTAAGTTACCACATTAATTACTATGTATTAGTGGTGAATGCATATTAATCACTATATAATTAATTTAAACTATATGGTAACATTTTTCTGTATCATAGTTATTATGTAACATTTATATATAAGAAACTTGTGGACATAGCCCTGTGGGACACAGATTACTGGTCTTAGTCTAATGGTTGGACTCAGTGATTATAGAATGGTTTGGATTGGATCTTAAGAGGTCTTTTCCAACTGAAACAATTGTATGATGCCATGATTTTTATAAACTGTTATATGTCACTGTGTTCTCCTGTGATATAGTCTGGGTAATCCTACTTTAGCAGGGGAATTGGACTTTTTTTTTTTATTATTATTTCAGAGGTCCTTTCCAACACCCACAGCATTCTGTGATGATTCTGTTATTTATACCACCAAGGTATTAAGGAAAGATTCTTATGCACTGGATGCCAGCAGTGGATGTCAGCAGCTGATTCCTGCTGGCTGCTGCGGCAGCATCTGTGAAGGATGGAGTCAGCCCAAGGCAGTTTCTGTATTGGGGCAATGCCTGCATGGCCCTGTGGGACACCGTGCCACACTGACTCACACGGGGGATTGCAGAGAAACACGTAAGGATTGCTCGGACTGGGGAAACCTTTCCGAGTGCTTCTGCAAATCGATGTAGAGTGAACGTCCAGAGGCAGCAGCTAGACCGTGCTCCCTCTGCTCCCTCTACTGGGCAATGCATCTGGTCATGGAACCGTTTTGCTTGGCAAAGGCCTCTGAGATCATCTAAAGTAATCAGCAAGTTCAAAGCTGGCCTCATTGCAAAGGAGTCATTAAAATGACACATTAAACCTACCTACCTTAAAATTCGGAGGGACGCTGGCCAAAACATTTCTGGTGATGAGAGAGAAATTTGTCTGCTGCCAGCAGGTACAGGGGCATAGGAAACTGCTCCTGGGATGCTTTAAGAGGAGTGAGGCCAGCAGGTTGAGGGAGGTTCTTCACCCCCTCTGGTGAGACCTCACCTGGAATACTGTGTCCACTTCTGGGTTCCCTAGTTCAAAAAAGACAAAGAACTGCCGGAGAAAGTCCAGCAGAGAGCCACCAAAATGCTGGAACATCTCTCATATGAGGAGAGGCTGAGGCAGCTGGGGTGGTTTAGCATGGAGAAGAGCAGCCTGAGAGGAGGTTATTGATGATAAGAAGGGGAGACTATTAGTGATGACTATTAATAATAACAAATGCTTCAGGGTGGGTGTCAGGAAGATGGGGGTCAGACTCTTCTCAGTGGTCCCCAGTGACAGGACAAGAGGTAATGGGCATGAATGTGAACATAGGAAGTTCAATCTCAACACGAGAAGGAGCTTCTTTAATTTGAGGATGGCAGAGAACTGGAGCAGGCTGCTCAGGGAGGTGGTGAAGTCTCCCTCTCTGGAGGCTTTCAAGGCCTCCAGGATGTGATCCTGTGTGACCTGCCTTAAGTGATCTTGATAAGGGGGATTGGACTTGGTGATCTCCAGAGGTCCCTTCCAACCCCTAACATTTTGTGAATCTGTGGTGAAAGGGAGACCATTAAGCCAGCACCTTCAAGAACAGCTGCTACTCAGATCCTGTTTCCAGGGCTCTGGGGTGAACTTTGAAGTTTTTCTGCTATCTTCATTAGCAGGAGGATGCAAAGCACAGCCCACCCTGTATATGCAGAGAATGTAATAAAGTTTAGGCAACAAACTGTCTGGGGAACTGGGAAAAAGAGGCTGAATGGAGAAGTGGAGAAGGACCCCTCTCTTCCCCTGCCAAATTCCTTCCTTCTGCTGTGGCCAGCAAGAGGACTTGGAAAGTTGCTTTTGGAAACCACAGCTGTAATCTGCCTGCTGTCATTAGGAACAAGGGTGAGATGGAAATGAAGTCTATGGTGAAAGTGAATTCAAGCATAAGATGATAAGGGACAACCTAAATTTCTCCTAGAGGCATTATGTTTTTCACAGTGGTGCTTAGAATAAAAAGAACTCTTTAAATTGTCTTGTAACCTGGCAAGCGTCTAATTAACCTTTGCAGCGTCCTTGATAGTCAGCAAGCTGTTACCAGTCTGGGGATACAGAACAGAAAACTGAGGAAGGGAGTTTAGGACGTGGATGTTGTGGTTTTAGTCATCCTTATCTGCTACAGACTTTCCAAAAACTAGGTGACAGCTCATTGTGTCTTTATTTATGAGGGTTATGATGTTTTCCATGTAGCAGTGGGTGCCCTTTTCCCATCAGTTTCAGACACGGGCAAAGACTCATTGCCCTTTAAAACCAGCCTCATCTTTTCCAGGCTAAACAGCCTCAGCAGCACAGTTACAGCATCACTTAGTTGGGAGAAGCCAAGGTGCCAGATAGCAGGAAAGGGATAGAGAGAAGCACATTATCCTGGAGCCTCCAACTGGGGCATGGATTCCCACCCCACTGTGGGGTGCAGCCGCAGCTCCTCCCAGTGTCACCATCAAACTGGTTCCTCATTACACCATGGCTCTGTCACATCTGTCCAGCAGGTTTTGCAGCTGTGCTTCAGGCTTTTCTTCAGGATGAGATATGTTTCAAAAGCAGGACCCGGTGCTAGGATCTCCCAGAAAGAGGGACACCTTACATCTTGAAAATGCTGCTCCTTGAGGTCTCAAAGAACCAAGGAGTGCTCTTCTAAAGGCCTCCAAAGACTGATCATGATCTATAACTGTGCTCCTTCATTGTCCTTCTCCCATCAGACCAAAGTCCTCTTATCTTGACACACAAGAGGGAAAAACCCCACCATTTAATCATTGTGATGGTTGTGGCATGGTGTGATTACGAGGCAGGATATGGATGTCACAGATGACACCAATCAAATTTGTAAGCATGAAAATGCTGTGCTTGAAAGCCTCATTCTCCCCTTCCAGCAATCCAGTGCAAGTCCAAGCTGCTGTGCAATGGTGATTACAGAGAAAATGCTTTGTACCACAGGAGGGGATGGAGACAGAAGCTGCACAAAGTGCCTGGACAATGTCAGTGAGAGATCTGGTCTGTGATTCAGCTGATTTCCAAGAAACTGGAGACAGCCAAATGCAGTGATTTAGAAGATTTTTAGAAGACTGATACAGATACAATACTCTGAGCTGTTGAACGCAGCAGCAGTTCCTGTCCCAGACAGGATTACAGGCAGGTTTTAATCAGCTGTTTAAGTACCTCAGTCTTTCCTTTATTCCTTTTTTATCATGCACATAATGCAAAAAGAAAAAAAAGAAGAAAAAAAATCTTGAAAAAAAAAAAAAAACAAAAACCAGCATGGAAAGGAAAATAAAGAGAAATAAATTATATAGCAAAACATAATAATTGGAATAGAGAGATTCCTGTATGACAGATAAATTGTCTGGTACATTTCATCTCTTTGTACTTGCAGAGTATCTCTGAGTAGATCATGACTTCTTCAGAGTTAATAACATTTAAAGCTCCTTTAATGAATTTCTGATAGCTTCCTAAGCATCACAACTTAGTCTCTTTTCCCTCTGTGAACCCTGGTCAAGCATTGAAACAGGCTGCCCAGGTTGGTGGTGGAGTCACCATCCCTGGAGGTGTTCAAGAAATGTGTTGACAACGCACTTGGGGACATGGTTTAATGGCCATGGTGGTGTTGACTTTATGGTTAGACTCAATGGTCTTGTAGGCCTTTTCCAACCCAAAAAATTCTATGATTCTATGATTCTAACACCTTGCAACTGTAGCCCAAGAGAGCCCAAAACTTAGTGCAATACATTTGGCTGTGGATTGCATAACACTGCTGATGCTGTCTGTGGGCTCTGCAGTTGCATGAGCCTGGTCTGATGTTTTTGCAGCTGAGAGCAGACTGGCTTTGGTACCCAAGAAAATAGAGGCTGCAGCTGAAGCCTTTCATACAGGCAGATTATTTGTGATGGCTCCCTCCTGTGCCATGGCCCCGATGACTGACCAAGTGTTGGCTCATCCCCAAACCTTCCTTTAGCCATTTCCAGTGACATCAGCTGCCTCCTTCCACAGCCTCTGCATAAAATTAAAAGCCTGGAAAGCTCAGCCCTGTGTCAGATTTACTTTAGAGAGGTGAAAAAGGAGCAGAAATTTCAGAGAGTAAGGGGACACAAATGAATCCTGAAATCACAGAAACATAGAATATGAATGGTTTGGGTTGGAAGAGACCATAAAGATCAGCTAGTTCCAACCTGCCTGTCATGGGCAGGGATGCCTTCCACTAGACCAGGCTGCTGAAGGCCTCATCCAGCCTGGCCTTGAACACCTCCAGAGAGGGGGCATCCACAGCCTCCCTGGGCAACCTGTTCCAGTGTCTCACCAACCTCATTGTACAGAATTTCTTCCTAATCTCCTGTATAAATCTCCCCTCTTCCAGCCTAAAGCCATTGTTCCTCACCCTATCACAACAAATACTTGGAAAAATTCCCTCCCCAGCTTTGTTACAGGCCCCTATGAATAGAATGATTGCACAAACTTCCTTCCTTTCCCTGGGAAAATATAACAATTTATGAGATTATCACTATAACTAATGAAAAGATACTTAAAAGGAAGCAACTGAAACACTTGCAGACATCATATGAAAATGTTCTGTTCTGTCTACCATGATAACCAACTAAAACTTCCTATAACTTCAGCAGAAGCTGGTTGACAAGGCAGGCTGAATGCATCCCTGGGTAACACACAAGATGCAATTACAGCACACAGTAAAACTGCGAGAGATGAAAAAGAGGAAAACCAAATCTTTTTCTCACCCCAATATCATCTGGAGTACAAAAGGCTGTGGTCTATTTCTACTCTAGATGTAATCATTTCAGAAGCCACAGTGAAATGTTGTCAAAAAAGACATTTTTGCCCACCAGGTCCACTAAAATATGTTAGAAGTGGTATTTGGCATCTTCCTACAGAACCATGTGGATTCCTTTGTGGTGATTCATCTCTGTTACCAAAGAAGACAGTGCTTTAGTTCCCAGTATCATAACAGTCTTGAGCTGTCTTTTTGCCTAATTGGCCACTGATCTTCTAATCATTCTTACTGTCAAACGTGCTCTGCTCCATTGATTCCAACCCAGCTTTGCTAGGGTACAGAAATATGAGTTAATAGCCACAGCTGCAGGATTAGAGTTTATAGGACTCTCTTATGTAGGCAGTTGAAAAACACCAATTATTTTTCCTAGGAACTCAAAAAATGCCACTGAAAACAGTCTTCTTTGTTACTAAGGAAAAACGAAGCTGAAAACAGAAAAGGCTGAGCAAAGGAATTAAAAAAAAAAGGTGCATTTTCTCCTATTTTGTTTTTCTGTGCAATTTTTTACCAAGGAGAAAAGTAAGGAACCAAGAGTGAAAGCTCAGAAAGTCTTTTTTTGAGTGAGAATTACCAGTTAGCTTTCCCAAAGAAGGCCATGGAAGTTCTGCAGGGCAGAAATGGTCTGGCCCATGGTTACGTACAGCAGTGGAACAGGTAATCCCTTTAGCTCTGCAGTAACTAAACCACACTTCAGTGCTACAACTACAGAAAGCCCCTGAGGAAAGCAAGTGTTCCTAAAATACCTCTCTCGTGTCATGTGGGGTTTTTTTTGTTGTGGTTTTGTTTGTTTGGTTGGTTGGTTTTTTGTGTCTTTTTTTTTGTTTTTGTTTTGTTTTGTTTTGTTTTGTTTTGTTTTCCATTTGGAAGACTCTGATTAAGGCCAGCCCAGGGCCCTTTCTTGCTGGAGTTGCAGGTCTGGGAGTCAATGCTTGCTGCAATTTGATTGGAAGACTGTCAAGCTTGAAGTAATTCTTTCAGTGACACTCTCAAACCTTTGAGATCAAAGGTGCTGACTGAAGTTGGTTTTCACATCGAGATTACAACATTATTTGATTTCATAGCAGTGTAGTCCCCAGAGAAGGCATGAGTTGATTATGCAGTAATTCCAGGAGTGCCTCAAGTCTCCTGGGGAGAGATGAATTCCATGAAACCAATTTGAAAGAAAGGACAATTGACCTTGGTGGCATTTTCTCTTGGTGGTATTGGTTGTGCTTTTTGTTTTGTTTTGTTTTTGTTCTTTTAAGGAAAACTGCAATTCCTATTAAGATGTTTAGCAAATAATCAAGTCTGACAGCTTGTGCCTTCAGCAAGCTCTGTGCTGGGGGTGGGGGTAAACTTGAGAAGCAGGCTGAGGGCTAAATTGTACATCATTTGAAAGGGACACTGCAAAAACAGAGGTGACAAACTTCCAGGGAGCACCATACAGCGTTTTGCTGCAAGTCTGCAGACAAGTTCATGCCACTGCATGTGACATGGGATATAGGTACAAGTTTACACATGGAGAAGGCATAAAATGGGACTATGAGTGGTTTGAGAACTGGATTGCAACCTAGAAAGCCAGGCAGTTTCCTAGATAGTTTTAGGTCAGGTTTAAAACTAGCAAAAGAAGGACATGGAACTGTTGGATCAGGTCTAGAAGAGGCCACAAAGATGATCAGAGGGCTGGAGAATTGCCCCTATAGGGACAAGCTGGTAGAGCTAGGGCTGTTCAGCCTGAAGAAGAGAAGACTACAGGAACATCCTAGAGCAGAATTCCAGTACCTGAAGGTGGTAGTAAGAAAGACAGGGTGGGGTTTTTGACAAGGGCTTGTAGTGATAGGACAAGGGGCAATGGCTTTGAGCTAGAAGAAGGGAGATTTAGAATGGAGATTAGGAAGAAATTCTTTCCAGTGAGGGTGGTAAGACACTGGAGAAGGTTTCCCAGGGAGGTTGTGGATGTTCCCTCTCTGGAGGTGTTCAAGACTAGGTTGGATGAGGCCTTGAGCAACCTGGTCTAATGGAAGGTTCCCCTGCCAGTGGCAGGGGAGGTTGGAACTAGATGACCTTTCCATTCTATGGTTCTATAAAAAGTTATAGACTAACAACGAATCATAGAATTCCTTCTTTAGATCACTGAGATCAGCTTTAAGATCACTGAGTCCCACCATTATTGAACTCTGTGAAGAAATGCCATGCTGTGTGGCAAAAATTACTGACACTTGCTTTGCATTGTATCATTTTCTTCCCAGAGGAATGGAAATAACATTACCATAGCCTCCATTATGCAAGGATGTGGGCATGACTTTCTGTACAGAAGAAGGTGGGTAAGACAGAAAGAATTTGAAGGTAGAATTGGTTTAAAAGTCTACAGATCTCCTCTTGGACAAGCAGTCATGGAGCAGTACCTCCTGTTAGCAGAGACATTGCTGTTTACCAGTCTGTATATTCTCTCTTATTTCAAAATCATATTTATAAATCATTGTTAAAAAGGCAGTATTTAATCCATTCCTGCATTATCTCTGAATTTGCTTTTACCAAGTATGGTTTTCAGAACGTCAAAACAGACACCTGGCCTGGGGGAGGAAAAAAAGTACAAACAATTTTTTTAAAAATGAAAAAAAAAAGGCACAGTAAAATTACTAAGGAAGATGAAAAGTGTATCAAGCATGTTGGTCACTGTCACTCAAGGGTCAGGAGTTGTGTAATTATTTACAGTTACTGATGTTAAAGAAAAAGAAAAAAAATAAAAAAGGACAAATCACAGATTCATAGAATGGTTTGGATTGGAAGGGACCTTAAAGATTATCTAGTTCCAACCCCCCCACCATGGGCAGGGACACTTCCCACTAGACCAGCTTGCTCAAGGCCCCATCCAACCTGGCCTTGAACACCTCCAGGGAGAGGGCATCCACAGCCTCCCTGGGCAACCTGTTCCAGTGTCTCACCACCCTCACTAGAAAGAATTTCTTCCTAATATCCTGTATAAATCTCCCCTCTTCCAGTCTAAAGCCATTGTTCCTCGTTCTATCACAACAAGCCCTTGTAAAAAGTCCCTTCCCATCTTTCTAGCAGACCACCTTCAATACTGGAAGGCTGCTCTAAGGTCTCTTCATCACCTTCTCTTCTCCAGGCTAAACAGCCCCAGCTCTCTCAGCCTGTCCCCATAGCGGAGGTTCTCCAGCCCTCTGGTCATCTTTGTGGCCTCCTCTGCATCTGCTCCAACAGTTTCATGTCCTTCTTGTTTGGTGGCACTACAACTGGACACAGTACTCCAGGTGGGGTCTCAGCAGAGCAGAGTAGAGGGGCAGAATCCCCTCCCTCATCCTTCTGGTCACACTTTTGATGCTTCTTAATCATTCTGACGTGCTGGGTTTAAAACGAAGCGGTAAGGAAAGACTGGACACAGCAAAATCCCAGATAAATTGAGCTGTAACTCTATGCAAAGAAATGACCAATTCTCCTGTTACAGCTCACCAAGATGAAAGAGACCTGATTTTTCAAAGGATGGTCTGAGGCTGCAGAGGTAATTCCTTCCCTGAGCAGCATGATATGAGAGACTTAACACCTGAATATGAGAAGCTATTGAATGCTCCTCATCACATCCACAAATCCAGCATCTCAGGATTGTGTAGAAATAATTGGAAAATGCAAACATTTGTGAATCACAAGAATTCCATATTATTCAGCTTTTGATTTCCTTTTCAAAAGCAAGCATTATACTATGAAAGAAGGCAAGTGCTGCCTCTGAAAGAGGAGTATAAAAATATCAGGTGCTTTTGCACTTTCATTTGCTGCTTCCACAATCAAAACCAATCAATACTGTTTTCCAAAAAGCAATATCACTTTGAGATCCTGGTTGGTGAGCTACTAGTAAAGGGAGTCTGAGAAGGGCAACAAAACTGGTGAAGGGTCTGGAGAGCAAGTCTTCTGAGGAGTGATTGAGGGAACTGAAATCATTTAGTCTGGAGAAAAGGAGGCTGAGGGGAGACCTCATTGCTCTCTACAACTCCCTGAAAGGAGGTTGCAGCGAGTTGGGGGTTGATCTTTTCTGCCTAGTATCAGGCACTAGAATGAGAGGAAGTGGCCTGAAATTGTGCCAGGGGAGGTATAGGTTGGATATTAAAAATATTTCTTTGCTGCAAGAGTGGTCAGGGTTTGGAACAGGCTGCCCAGAGAAGTGGTGGAGTCACTGTCCCTGGAGGTGTTCAAGAAACGTGTGTATATGGCACTTTGGGACATGGTTTAATGGCACTTTGGGACATGGTTTAATGGCCCTGGAGTGTTGAGTTGATGTTTGGACTGGATGATCTTAGAGGACTTTTCCACATGAAACTACTCTATGATTCTACCCAGCATGTGGCATGTGAAACAAACATTAAATAGGGTATTTGAATAGAGCGTTTCTACAAAATGTGTCCTTTGTTGTGCCCACACTGTCACTGTCCATTTGGTGAACTTAACTCAGACATCAGGGTGTACCAAGCACACAGGATTTTTCTTTGGAAGCAGCTTAAGCAAAAAGAACATAAGTTTCTAGTGGTCATTTTACCTCTACCCTAAACAGGCTACAGTCACTGCTGCTTACTGTGCAGATGAGCTGCCTTTCATCATAGAATCATTACAGAATGGTTTGGGTTGGAAGGGACCTTAAATATCATCTAGTTCCAACATCCCTGCCAAGGACAGAGACACCTTCCAGAAGATCAGGTTGCTCAAGGCCTTGTCCAGCCTGCTCTCAAGCCCCTCCAGGAAGGTGGCATCCACAATCTCCCTGGGCAACCTGTTCCAGTGCCTCACCACCCTCACTGCACAGAATTTCTTCTTAATCTCCAGTTTCAATCTCCCTTCTTCCAGCTTAAAGCCATTACCTCTTTTCCTATCACTACAAGCCCTTTCCTCTTCTCTGGACAACAAGGCCTGCCTTTATCATCTAAAGAATTCAGGACTGTGGGCAAATTCTGTTGTTGGTCACTTTGTTTGTCTTTGGTTGGTTTTGATTTTCTGTTATTTTTTGGTTGGTTGGTTGGTTTGGTTTTGGTTTGGTTTGTTGGTTTTTGTTTTGTTTTGCAGCCCTGAGGAGGAACATTCATTGCAGAAAACTAACTAACTAAATAAATAAATAGAAAATTTGACCTTGCCTGTCCTACTAAATGGTGCTTTGGTATCTCAGTCTCTTTCTGCAGCCCCTTCTGAACCTTATTTCTCCCTGGCTGCTCACTCTCACGTGTTTTTTTTCTCAGAGAGGGTATTGTGGAACAAAACCATGGGAGAATTCGCTTTTCCTCATGAATTTCTGCAACCAAGTTTTGAGAAAGTTTTATTTGGTAATATCTACAGTGGAAGGAAAATCCCATATAGCTGAGGGAGGAATTTTTTTACCTGATGGCACCAGGAGATGTTTGCAGAGAATGACAGTGTCTGAATACTTCTCTTTTGCTGCAGGTATTGCCTTGAAAAGTCTTGATTTTGTGTCAGCCTTGATTAAACATGGTCGGTCTCTTTTACATGAGACTTTGTGGCAGGTTTTCTATCTTTCCACCATAATTGTCATAGACATTCTTAAAACCTGGTGACTCTGATCATCTCTTCCTTTATTCTCTGGTAACCTGGATGAATACATCCCTAGTTTATTTGGTACAGCACTAAGGAAAACTGTCATTGTCTGCCCAATAATTACTGATGGAACCATCCCAAAACATGCTACAGGAGTCACCATCCCTGGGGGTGTTCAAGCGTGTAGACCTGGTGCTTAGGGACATGGTTTAGTTTCGATCTTTCAGTGTTGGGCTGAGGGTTGGACTGGATGATCTTTGAGGTCTCTTCAAGCTAGATGTATCCTGTGATTCTGTGGTAGAGTCACGAGCCCTGGAGGTGTTCACAAAGTGTGTGGACATGGCACTTGGGGTCATGGTTTAATGGTGGTCATAGGTTGATGGTTGCACTTGATAATCTTAGAGGTCTTTTCCAACCAAAACAGTTCTATGATTCTGTATTTCCCTTGATCAGAGAAGCAATACTGACAGATCTGTGTGTCACACAGCAGCAGCCCTGCTGCAAACCTCCTGCACTCCTGATGGACACCAGCTGAACTTCTCTTCCTGAATTCTTACACACTGTCAGCAGCATAGGAATTTGCACCAAGCTTGGAGGTGTTCACCTTCCCCAGTAGAAGTGTGGTAGATCAGATGTGGTAACTTGGCAGCCTCTACTGCTTTCTCCTGCAAATGAATTCCTCAGAAACCACTCTTATGACTCAATGCAAATGCATAAACCATATCCTGAGACTGTTTGACCTGAAAAGTAATTAACAAACACCTCTAGGAGGAATGACTGAAATACTTGTTTCTAAGAACAAGGGACAAAACTTGGCACTGGTTAGTGAACAAGAGGGAACTTGGCAGGTAAGATGAGAAGAGAAAAAGCTCTTCCAGACTTAATATTCTACAATGCTATGACTCTTATTCCATAATGCAAAGTATTCTGCTGTAATCCTCAAAACAGCTTGAGATTTGAATCTCATTTCATATTAGGACAAATTCCTTTGTTGCAAGAGCAGTCAGGAATTGGAACAGGCTGCTAAGGAGATGGTGGAGTCACCATCCCTGGAGGTGTTCACGGAACATGTGGACATGGCACTTTGGGACATGGTTTGATGGCTGTGGTGGTGTTTGATTGATGGTTGGCCTCAATGATCTTAGAGGACTTTTTGCAACTAAAACAATTCTATGATTTGAAAAAAAAAAACAAAACAAAACAAAAAAGTGATGTAAGAAAAGAGAAAGTTATCTACAGGGAGGCTTTATTTTATTTTTAGTGTTTTAAATTCTTCCTATACATGAAGAAAACTGAGAACATCTTTGGAAGGGGGAAGATGTTAAACCCAGGAGCAATTAATGAAGGACCCACACAAATATCTAACAAATTATTGGTAGAAATGCATAAAATGCCAGCTAAAAAATCCCCAAACAAACAACCCTCCTCCAAAAACCCCAATAAAACCCAAACAAGAAAAAAAAAAACCAAACCACAAGCCAAAAACCAAAGAAACCCCCAAATATTACTTGTCCAGATGAAATCTGTACAGAGTTTAAAATACGTGACTGGAGAAAACATTAATTGTCACACACAGAACCAATCACAGAATGTTAAGGCTTGGAAGGGACCTCCAGAGGTCATCAGGTCCAACCACCCTGGCAAAGTCGGATCACCTAGGACAGGCCACACAGGAAGATACATCCAGGTTGACTTTGAAAGAGAAGGAGATTCCACAGCCTCTCTGGGCAGCCTGTTTCAGTGTTCTGTCACCCTCACAGTAAGGAAGTTTCTCCGCATGTTGAGGTGGAACTTCCTGTGTTCTAGCTTACAACACTGACTGCTATCTCCAACTTCAAATATACCTCCCTTCCCCATCCCCAAACCTCACAAAGTGCATGCCTGCAGTTTCAGAATTGTAGAATGGTTTGGATTGGAAGGGACTTTAGAGATCATCTAATTCTTATACCCCTGACATGGGCAAGGACACCTTCCACTAGACCAGGTTGCTCAAGGCCTCATCCAACCTGGCCTTGAACACCTCCAGGGAGGGGACATCCACAACCTTCCTGGGAAACCTGTTCCAGTGTCTCACTACCCTCACCGGAAAGAATTTCTTCCTAATCTCCATTCTAAATTTACCCTCCTTTTTAGGTAAACACTTTTGAAACTTGCAGTGCAGCCTCTTTCAAGTCCTACAGACAACTTCCAAAGCTGTTGTATTGCAGCTGAATGCAATATCTGTGCTTCCATTAAACCCTGCACAGTGAGTTCCCTGTTCCCATGGGTCATTATAGTTTCAGTTTAAAAGCAGCATCACTTTAGGAACCTATTCTGACTTTATTTATGCAGCCCAAGAGATGATCTATCTATCTGTCTACTGATATAATCTTTAATCAAAACAGAGTATTTTCAATACAGAATGACAGAATCACAAAAGGGTGGGGGTTGGAAGGCACCTCTGGACGTCATCTACTCCAACACCCCTGCTGAAGCAGGATCACCCATGGCAGGTTGCCCAGGATCACAATGTCCAGGTGGACAGAGAAGGAGACTCTGCAACCTATCTGAGCAGTCTGCTCCAGCCTCCTCAAGGAAAGAAGTTTTTCCTTATGTTCAAGTGAGAGATGTTTAATACAAAACTAACCAATTGGACACTTTTGAGAATGGGTAAGTTGCCCCTTCATCATAGATCTTGGAAGCTGCTAGGCTCTCAAACTGAAAAACAGGGTGTCCTTATATTCCTTAATCATCCCCCAGGGAAAGCAGTTTGTAAAACAGTAAAATCTCTCAGGCACAAATATTTATCACAGCTCCAATAAGATTTTGTGTGCCTTGTAACTACAATATTACATGTTTTATGCTCCTTCAATCTTTGGGTTACAGTCCCTCCATTTTTTTCAGTGCAGATTGTTTCACAACCAGTGGAGATCTGTAAACAGTATTTTGTTACAGCTCCATGAATACTACCAGGTGCCATTATTTCTCTTCTAGTTTCAACGAGGTTTTATTCTTCCTGTACACACATTGTTCAAGTTCTAAAAATGCCTGCTGCAGAAGGCATAATTATCTTTATTTTATTGGATTTGTCAGGTTTACACAGTTTTCAGCCCTTTAGAGGCTAACCACCGTTAGGCAAGCACACACAATTTGAAGTCCCTGGTTCATCTCACTCAGCAGGTGTTGCTTTGCAGAACAGAACAGCTTGTCCTTTAAAAATACAGCACAGTGTCACAAACCCAAGGCACACATCAAGGTGCATTCCATCCTACCCCTCTGACAGAAAGCCACTTAATGGAGGTATTAAATATTGCAGCTCTAGGCATGTGGCTGCTCAGGAGCCAGGGTGCTCAATATGGATCAGTGCAAATCATAGAATGGCAGAATCATGGAATCACACAAAATGCACTGGGTTGGAAGAGAACTTCAACTATTATCTTGTCCAAGCCCCCTGCAGTCAGCAGGAACATGTTCACCTAGAGAAGGGTGCTCAGAACCCCATCGAGTCTGACCTTGAATGTCTTCAGGGATGGAGCCTCAACCACATCTGTGGGCAGCATGTTCCAGTATTTCACCACCCTCATTGTTCAGAACTTCTTTCTGATATCCAACCTCAATGTACCCTGCCCCTAATCCTATCACCACAGGCCCTTCTAAACAGTCCCTCCCCAGCCTTCCTGAAGGTCCCCTTCAGATATCGAAATGCAGCTCTAAGGTCTCCCTGGAGCCTTCTCTTCTGTAGGTTGAATAGCCCCAAAACTCACAGAACTTAGAGCAGCCTTCCAGTACCTGAGGAGGAAATCCAGGAAAGCTGAGGAGGGACTTTTTACAAAGGCTCATAGTGGTAGGATGAGGAGCAGTGGATTGAAGCTGAAAGAGGGTGGATTTAGACTGAAGATTAGAGAGAAATTCTTCCCAGTGAGGGTGGAGGGAAACTGGAACAGGTTTCCCAGGGATGTTGTGGATGCTCCCTTCCTAGAGGCTTTCAAGGCCAGGCTGGATGAGGCATTGAGCATCCTGGTCTACTGGAAGGTGTCCCTGCCCATGGCAAGAGGGGTGGAACTGGATGATCTTTAAGATAACTTCCAGCATAAACCATCCTATGATTCTATGATTCCCTGCTTGTTTTTCCTTAGACTTTTGCTAAGGCTGTATTTGTTCTTTTGAATCCTTGGACATGCTGACTATCCATTTTATCTTATCTTGCATACATTTTAGCTGGTGGACTTTCCCACCTCTTAATGGCAACTAGTGAAATCAGGCAAGGTGACCCAGCTGCACTGCACCAAATGGAGCTTTGAATCAGCCAGCTGAAACATGGGTTGAGGGCTGGAGAGCTATGCTGCTTCATTTATCCATGCAAGCTCAGTCACCATCATCTGTGCTTTGGAAACAGCTGTAGCTTCCAGCTTCTGCTGCCTTCCCACTCCCATAGCAGCAGACAGTTACACACAGAACTCTCCCCCACTTCAGCTAGCAACAGAGGTATTTTCGGTCCAAATGACCTTTGTTTTATAACAAGGGAATAACAAGTAAGGTTTCCTTGGGTGAAGGTATCTTAACTGCCTCTGACAGCCTGTGCTGAGCAGATCATAAATAGGCCTGCCACAGCCTGTAGGCAAAGGCACCATCTCTAGCTGACAAAGAGGCAGGACGCACACCAAGCCAAGGCTGAGGCAGGCAACATGTTGCCCCTGCTGTTGATGGAAGCACAGCACTAGCATGGCCTTGACTGATGTGCTTGGCTTGCTGCAGAGCTGAAGAGCATCCCTGCTTTGGTGGTGCACACAGCAGCCTTGAGCTCCTGCTCCCAGCCCCATGGCAGGAGATATTTCTCTTTGACTTTCTGGGAGGCAAGCATGGCTTTGGAACAGCGGTCAGCAATCTGCCACTGATTTAAACCTCCTGCAGAGATGTTCTGTGTTAGTATTTTAAAAGTTGGCATATTCAGGGTATTTCTAAAATAATTTAGAGTCATTAATTCCCTTGTACAGAATCCATTAACTGCAGGCTATTATAATAAATAAGTGGCATAATTATCAGGCTAATTGTCCAAAAAGCTAAAACAGTCATTCTAATGAATGTTTCTGCTGCTGTCTTATCCATCATGCTCTGTCTGGAAGCCTAGCAGCACCACAGCTCCTTGGCAGAGTAGACCCCACAGACCCTTTTGGTTGAGTCTCTCTCCCTAGAGCTACCATCTCAGCACACCTTTCCCCTCTCCACCTTTCACAGTGTCTGCTGTACCTCAAAGTCCATGCTTCTGCAGTGCTTTTCCAGCATCAATAACTCAGCAGCAGCAGCTGCACAAGTGTATTGATTCCTGTGGCCCTCTGCCTCTGACATGCCCCGGTATGATCTCCACAGCTTTATTTTCCTCAGCTGAATGAAGAGGCAGCCAAGAAGATGGGGCTAGGCTCTTTTAAGTGATGCCCAGTGATAGGACATTGGGTGCAAACTGGAACACAGGAGGTTTCACTTAAACACAAGGAAAAAATTTTTTGCTGTGAAGGTGCTAGAGTCCTGGAGCAGGCTGCCCATGAAGGTTGTGGAGTCCCCTTCTCTGCAGAGGATCCAAATCCACCTGCACATTGTGATTCCAGGCAATATGATGTGGGTGACCCTGAATTAGCAGGAGCATTGGACTTAGATGGTCTCCTGAGGTCCCTTCCTACCCCTGTCATTCTGTGGGTTTTATGGCTATAATCACCAGGCAGTGCAGTGGCTAATTTGGAATATGCTACTGAAAGAAGAGTTATTGAATGGCTCAAGAGATGATGAGTTTTTATTGTAGAGTGCTCCAGCATTAAGGGAAACAAAGTGCTGCTTGCTATTTTTGGTAGTTCTTGGTCATCTGCTGCTTCCAGATGTGCCCAACAGTTCTGTGTCCAGTTTTAAGACAGAGAAAATGCTCTGCATAAAGCCAAATGGATCTACTCACATGTAGAGGAGAAAAACAAGAGGAAGAAAGTCTTTCAAACTGTCAAAAAGTTGGACACTCAGTGAAGAGGAAGAGAAAGAGAGAGGGAGAGAGCAAAAATAAGTGGTCAGTTGAAAAAAAGAAGTATAGTTGCAATGAAGGAGAGGAGATAAGAAAGAGCAGCAGGCTTTCAATTGGAGTGATGACATAGTTGCAGATGCCCTGATTTTTTCATCAGATACTGCTGTTGGTCAAGAACCAGAGAACTACAGAATCATTTTTGGTTGGAAAAGACCTTCAAGATCATTGAGTCCAGCCATACTCTAAATCTACCAAGGCTGGCACTAGAC
This sequence comes from Indicator indicator, assembly GCF_027791375.1. NCBI lineage: Eukaryota > Metazoa > Chordata > Aves > Piciformes > Indicatoridae > Indicator > Indicator indicator. The sequence goes on along the minus strand of NC_072017.1, from coordinate 26,996,968 downwards.
CGTGGCCCTCAGCATCATATCTAAGCACCTCCAGGGATGAGGATTCAACCGCCTCCCTGGGGAGCCAGTTCCAGTCTTTGGCACCCCTAGCAGACTGATAACTCTATAAAGATTGATGCTCCCAGAGTTCTTGCATAAATATTAAGGAGAAACTGAGCAGCAGATTAGACTGAATAACCTCAAGACATCCCTTCTGCTCAACATTTCTCTGGTTTAAAGAGCTGGATCACAGAGGACCAAAGTCACACAGAGCTCTGTCAGTGAAGGATAGGGACAGAAGTACTTCAGGATGGAGACCAGACAAGAAATTGTGGGCGGTTTTTCCAAGTTAAGAAGGAAAGAAGCCAAACCAGAGCAGCCAAGGAAACTGCAAGTTTCCTCTTGTTTTCAGGGACAAGTCTGGAAGCAACCTTTTAAGCAATCTATTTAAAGACAGCAAAATACTCTTGAATTGTCAACAGATGAGCAATCATGGAGGTACTCAACTCCCTGTCTGATGTCAGCTGGCAAGGATTGCTCACCTGCCCCCTCCCTACTAAAAATAGTCGTGAAGTTCCCAGTGACTTCACTGAAAAGTAATCTCAGCCTTCAAACGGTTTGAAAGCCTCCATCTTTCACTATGCTGATAAACTTTAAAAGGTATAAGGAGGACAAAAAAAATCATGGAAAGGCAAAAGTTTCAAAAGTGTGATTCTTTCTTACTTTCCTGTGAAGAAAAAAACCCCAAACAACAACAACAAAAAACCCCCAACCTAATAAAAAAAAAAATCTTTAAACCTTCTGTGTCCATCCACTGCCTCTTCTTCTCATCTTAAAAACAGTGTCCCCTACCATACACATACAGAGAGAACCAAAACTTTATGTGACTATTGTCCCTGGATACATGTGAAAATAGCAGTCCTCTCTTGGGCAGGTTCTGTGGGAACTATTTCCAGAACCCGCAATTCAGACAGCAACAAAATACCACAGGGCTGAATGAGCAGCCTCTATCTATGCCATCTCCTCTATCTATGCCATCTCTTCCATCTTTGCCATCTCCTCCATCTGTGTGTTCCAAAAGGTGACCCCACCATTGACAGGTCAGGCACACACTAGCTCAAAGATGCTTCTAGAGGATTCCCAGAATTACTATGTGCAAAAGCAAATGAGATTGCAAAAGCAGCTGAGATTACTGAGCCATCAAATTCAATTCACTGCAAATGTGAGAAGCTGAACCTTGATAGCTTCTGTGCCTGAGACCTCCTTCAGACCTGTCAGCTGATGTAGACTAGACATAGCCTATACATCCCAACGGGCATGATAACAAATGGAGATAATATTGCAGCAGTGGTTTTGAAGGGAAGGAAAACCTCTTGTAATGGAGTGCTGATGTCCATTTCTCTTCATCTCTGTTGTTTCAAGAACATGCACATTCTTAGAGCCAAGTACTCTAGTGTATCATTGGGCAGAATACCAAGACTAAGAGGTTTTTCAAAGCCTGTTTTCTCCATTAAGTTCCTTCCTCAAAACAGACACAAAGATGGCCAAACTGAAACTGAAGACTTCAAAGGAATTCCCAGGAGAGAAGAGTCTATGAATACAATGAACCCCCATTGTCAGTGTTAACAAATGCATAACTCAAAAAGATTTTTTTCCAATCTAACTCACAGACAATTAAAATGTGCTTCTTTTTGAAATTAAATAGGCTGTACTCCATTGTTTCAACTAATTTTCTCTTCTTACATATCAGAGTACTATAGAATCACAGAATGGTAGGAGTTGGCAGAGAATTCTGGAGAACATTGACACCAGCCCCACCACCAAAATAAGATCGCCTAGGATAGGTCACAGAGGAGTGCATCCAGATGGGTCTTGAAAGTGTCCAGAGAAGGAGACTCCACAAGTGCTGTGGACAGCCTGATCATAAGATCTGCTCTAAGCCTTTCCTTCTCCAGGCTAAACAGCCCCAGATCTCTCAGCCTTTCCCCAGCAGACAGATGTTCCAGTCCCTTCAGCATCTTGGTAGTGTCTGTTGGACACTTTCTAGTATATCCCTGTCCCTCTTGATCTGGGGGGGCTCATGACTGGACACAATACTCCAGATATGACCTCACTGGGGTGGAGTAGAGGGGGATGAGAACCTCCCTTGACTTGCTGACCACACTCTTAATATACCCCAGGATACCATTTGCCTTCATGGCCATCATCAGCTGTCTTCAAAACAAACAAATGAAAACAACCACAAAAACCAACCCCAAACTATAATTAAAGAAAAAAAAAAATTGCAAAAGTCCTTTAATCTCATGCTTAAAATTGTTTGCTTCCATTATTCCAGGAGAGGAATCATATTTATCCATTTTCTAGGGTAAAAAAAGCATAGAAACATCAAGTCTAAGGCTTTAGGGAAGAGGCTGACTTAACACTGTTGGTGTCTAGATCTAGGTAAAGCAAGCCCCACTCTAAATTTCCCTGCTATCTCAGCTAAGGTTTGTTAACACTTCCCTGGGTTTCTTTTAGAGCTTGCCCTCATTTGGAGGATTGTGTTCTGGTTGTTTTTGTTGTTGTTGGCTTTTTTGTTTGTTTGTTTTATATATATATGTGTGTATATGTATATGCATATATGCTTGATGAGATAAAGAGTTTCTGCAATGCCTCAGCAGCAGCAGGGGCACAGAACTAATGGGCAGGATCCCTGCCTGCCTTGCTCAAATTTTCAGCAGGTTAGATTTGGGTTGACAGCACATAAAGCTGGTGTTCCCCGCTCCTTGGCTGATTGCTTGACCTGATTTCTAACCTAACCTTGCTGTGCCTCTCAAGCAGAGCACTGGGGATAGAATGCTCTGTGCCATCTACTCTCACCCTGTGATCCATTTTATCAGGCATAACACACTGCAATCAGATCTCTAAATATGTATTTAGTGCAGAGATTTAACTAAAACGTGCTTATATGTTTTTTCCAGATACTGGACCAGTGATAGAATCAGAGAATGGGTTGGGTTGGAAGGGACCTTAAAGGTCATCTAGTTCCATCTCCCCTGCCATGGTCTGGGACACCTTCCTCTAGACCAGGTTGCTCAAGGCCTCATCCAGCCTAGCCTCAAACACCTCCAGGGAAGCAGCATCCACAGCCTCCTTGGGCAACCTGTTCCAGTGTCTCACCACCCTCACTGTCAAGAATTTCTTCCCAATCTTCAGCCTTAATTGCCCCTCTTTCAGCTCAAACCCCCTCATCCTTTGTCAAAAGTTCCCCCCCAGCTTCCTTTAGGTCCCCTACAGGTACTGGAATGCTGCTCTAAGCTCTCCCTGGAGCTTTCTCTTCTCCAGGATGAACAGCCCCAATTCTACCAGCCTGTCCCTTTAGGGGAGGTTCTCCAGCCCTCATCTTTGTGGCCTTCTCTGGACCTGCTCCAGCAGTTCCATGTCCTTATATTAGGAACACCAGAACTGGATGAAGTGCTGCAGGTGGGGTCTCAGCAGAGCAGAACAGAGGGGCAGAAACCCCTCCCTGTCCTGCTGCTCTCACTGCTTTGGATGAAGCCAAGCACACAGCTGCCTTCTGGGCTGTCAGTGACCATTGCCAGGTCATGTTGGTTTTTTCATCAAGCCTCCTCCTCCAAGTCTCAAGCCTACTGACATGGAGACTTTATGAACATCACATCCATATTTTTTTTTGTGCCATTTGGGAAAAGTCTATCATCAGTCAATCCTGCTATAGGTTTGTGATACTGATGGCTTGCACTGGTATTTCATCAGGTGGTGTTTGGTCACATTTACTAACACTTTAGGCACTGGAATTTCCATCATCTCTTTTGTTCAGCAGCAGAGATTTAGATCAGCGTGCTCTCCAGGCTGGAGAAGTGAACATCTTGGAATGAGCACAGCCTGCGCATAAGCTCCTGAACAGCCTCATTTCTCTGCATGACAGGAGCATCACACAAGGAACTCCAACAGTTTCCCCACACTTTCAGCTTGGTTTAGGCTTTCTTTTTCTTTTTTTTTTTTTTCTCTTTCTTCCTCCCCCTGTATTACTGGAAATCAGGATGCTATGAGGAAGGCTGAGGACTGAGGCTGAAGCCAAGACAAACCAGGAGTAATAGCAGTGACCTGGGGTAGAGGACTAACTGGCAGGGTAGACAGTTTCTGTAGCTTTCATAGAATCATAGAATGGTAGGGGTTGGAAGGGACTTCTGGAGATCACTGAGTCCAACCTCACCCCTGCCAAAGCAGGATTACCTAGGGCAGGTCATGCAGGAATGTATCCAGATGGGCCTTGAACGTGTCCAGAGAAGGAGACTCCACAAACTCTGTGCCTGCACCAGGGCTCTGTCACCCTTACATCAAAGAAGGTTTTCCTCATGTTGAGGTGGAACTTCCTGTGTTCCAGTTTGTATCCATTGCCCCTTGTCCTATCACAGGACACCACTGAAAAGAGCCTGGCCCCGCCTGACATCCACCCTTCAGACAGTTATAAACATTAGTAAGATCCCCTTTCAGCCTTCTCTTCTCCAGCCTAGACAGCCCCAGGTCTCTCACCCTTTCCTCACTAGACAGATATTCCAGTCCCTTCATCATCCTCATAGCCTCTGCTGGACACTGTCTAGTCTATCCCTGTCCTTCTTGAACTGGGGAGCTGAGGGCTGGACACAACTTTCATAGATAAGCCTAATGGAAACAGCATCAAAAGCGTTATGCTGGAAAATCATTCATTTTTACATGCTGCTAGCAGTTACATTGAGCCCTTCTCTTCACCTTTCCTTTTTTTAATGCCCTCTAGCAATGTGATAACTCTTGATCACTCCTTCAACCTTTTCACATCCAGAAAAAAGAAATAATATTCAGAATATGAAACCACTACACACTTTTCAACAGGCATTGATAAAAACAAGGTGCTTACAAAATGAAGGCATTAGATGTTGCTGACATTTTCTCCAAGGACAGCATATTTTTTTTTAAACAGGAGGGGAATTTCCATTTCACAAACTCCCAGAGCCTGCGAGAACTTCAGTGTAACATCAGCTATTGTAAGCTCAGATCTCTCAGCCTAGACAAATAAATAGTGAGATCGAAGAAAGGTGTCAAAGAATTGCAGTTCTCAGGGGAAATGTAAGTGTCTCAGGTAGTAAATCATAAAAAAGATTAAAAATAAATAAGGACAATATTACTCCTTTATTCTTTCACTCTCTTGCTGTCCCCCCCAAAATTAGAAGGAAGGTATCCTTCTTGCAGTTCTGGAACCTCATTTAAAGCAGCAGCATCACCCATGGTTTAATCAGCAATGTACAGGGAGCATTGAAGAGGTGGATCCTACAGACCCCAAGTCTGCTGAGATAATTCACTGCTGTGCTACCACTGTGTTTTTGTCTAATAATGGAATACTGCAAGGATGACTCAGATCCACTTCTTTTGTTTCAGAGGAAATGACATGGAGACATCTAGGAGCAACAGAACATTCACTTATTTAAACTCCTCCCATCCTCAGAGCAAAACACTGATTAAAAAAAATCAGACTCATTCTGAAGACCTCTGATCAGCTTAATGGATGAAAATCCCATACCTTTCCTAAGTAGATCAAATGTAGTCTTTAGAAGGAAGTATACCACCTCCTCTCAGACATGATGACATGGCACAACCATTGCAAGATGATGGCAGAAACTTGACGTTTTAAGTGTCAAAATCAGAGTGGTTTTGAAGATGAAGTTAGTATTAAGACATTCCAGAGCTTCAGAATTTCAGGATCTCCAGGAAGGGGATTTGAGGACATGTGTTTCACTGTTGTTGCCCTTCAGTACATTGTATTAATTCAAGACTTCCACTAGTCATTTCCAGAAGTACCAAGAGGAAAGCGCTTTCCATTCTGTTATTACAAAAGCTGGTGTCTGGTGTCTAGAGATTAAGTCTGCTGAGGAACAGAAGAAAGAACTATTCAGTCTGAAGAGGAGGCTGAGGGGAGACCTCATTGCTCTCTACGACTCCCTGACAAGAGGTTGGAGTGAAGTGGCAGTTTGCGTCTTCTCCCTAGTATCAGGTGATAAAAGGAAAGGAAATGGCCTGAAATTGTGCCAGGGGAGATTTAGGTTGGAGATTAAAAAAAAAAAAAACAACTCTTTTTGTTGCAAGAGTGGCCAGGCATTGGAACAGGCTGCCCAGCATGGTGGTGGAGTCACCATCCCTGGAGGTGTTCAAGAGATGTGTGGACATGGCACTTAGGGACAGGGTTTAATGGCCATAGTGGAATTGGGTTGATGGTTCAACTCAATGATCTTAAAGGCCTTTTCCAACCTTAATGATTCTATGAAAAACCTCTAAGAAATATAAGGGTTTTAGTTATTCTGGCTTAATTTGGTTCAAAAGGCCATCCCACAGGATGGGAGTAGGGAGATCATTAAGTCCTTAGACCCATGAGGTGGCAGGAATTTAAAGAAGTTGCTCTGTTACATTAGGAAGAAATCAACGCAGCACTAGAGAGGGGGAGCTTTAAGAAATGTTTTTTCCTGATCTGTTCTTAGGGAAGAATTATTTTAGAATTATAGAACCATTTTGGTAGGGAAAGACCTCCAAGATCATTGACTTCAACCTAAGACCACCATGGCCATTAAACCACGTCCCTAAGTGCCATATCTGCACTTTTCTTGAGTGCTTCCAGGGATGCTGATTCCACCACCTCCCTGGGCAGCCTGTTCCAATCCTTGACTACTCTTGCAGGATTTTTTTTTTTTTTTAATATCCAATCTGTGTTGTAGTGGAATGAGCCCAATAACCATCACAGCCTGCCTGCCCGAAACTACCATTAATGCATAAGCCTCATGAGCACAGGCATCAAACTGCCTAAGAGCACAGACAGGAAGAAATTGCTTTGAAGCTCCAGCATTTTGACAACAGAAAAAAACATTTTTTGAAGTGACATCCTTGTTTCCTGCTATGGCCTGAAGAGGAGAGCCATTGAAGAGTTCTTGGCACTGGCACCACCTGCGTCTTGCTACAGTTTCCTTCTGATTTGGGAAAGGAAGAACTAGAAGAGAATTGCACTAAGCAGGATAAAGGTGCCTTCCAGTCTTGGCTGGAAAGTCAGCCTAGATGTCCCAGCAGAGGGGTGACCTGCCTTTTTCTCTGTGCTTCACTTCTTCACTGTGCACAAGAGACAAAAAGCACAAGAGGAGGAAGGAGCTACAGGGGGGCTCTTCCTGTGTTCACATGAGAAATAAGGAATGAGGCAGAGGCTGAGCACTTCTGACCATGTAAGCCTTGTCTTAGTGCTACAACCTGCTTTACGATCCCCAGTGCACTCAAGATAGTGTGGATACAATGGTGGGAATGAATAAAGGGTGGGTTAATGAGGAGCCCACAGACCTCTTGACTCCTATTATCTTCCTTTATCTCCCCTTGCCTCCTTCTCATTTCAGCTGGCTTTAAAAAAAGCCCATAAACACAAACCTGAATGGTTGTCCTTCCCTTCTGCTTCCCTCTTTCTTTTTCCTTTTGCTGCTTCTGTTCTGCCTCACTGTAAGAAGGCAAAAAATCAGCCAGCAACACTGATGTGGTTTAACATGTGGATCACTCTGCAAGTTCACATGGAACATCTGGTCACCATAGCTCAGAAAAGAAAATGCACATTTTATTTGCCTGAAAGCAGAAAGTTACGGAGTAATGCATTACAGTATCACAGTGATACTCAGTTCACAATTCACAGGGACCTCAAGAGATCATCAGGTCCAACCCCCCTGCCAGAGCAGGATCACTTAGGGTAGTCTGCACAGAAATGCATCCAGGTGGGTTGTGAAAGTCTCCAGAGAAGGAGACTCCACAACCCCCTGGGCAGCCTGTTCCAGTACTCTGTCACCCTCACTGTAAAGAAGTTTCTCCTCATGTTGAGATGAAATCTATGTTCAAGTTTGAACCCATTGTTCCTTGTCTTATCACTGTGAACCATCCACCAGCCTGGTCCCATCCACTTGACACCCACCCCCCAGATATTTATACACATTGATGAAATCTCCTCTCAGTCTTCTCTTCTCCAGACTAAACAGTCCCAGGGATCTCAGTCTCTCTTCACAGGGGAGATGCTGAAGTCCCCTAATCATCCTTGTGGCGCTCTATCGAATTCTCTCCAGCAGTTCTCTGTCTTTCTTGAACTGGGGAGCCCAAAACTGGATGGAGATGGAGATTAGATGGTGAAATCTTGCATGTCACAGAACAACCTTCTGTGTGGCAGCTGCTGCAAAATATGCTGAAGAAGTTTAGGAGGATCTAGTCTAGAGTTTAATTTACTTTCCCTTAATAGGACACCATGTCCAGGCAGAGCTGCTGAAAAATCCACGTATGCACATTTGTAGCCAATGGCCAATACAACAAAATGATTTCATTTAGCCTGCAAGGAATGAGAATTCACCTTCCTTGTATTGCTATTGGCAGGGTCATGGGTGTTGCATGGGCAGCTGCTGCCCCTCAGCTGACTCATGGTATCTTGACAGTCAACATTATCTGGGTTGTGTGGCTGAGCCATGAGACATCAGAGACTCAGTGAGCTCTGCAGGGATTTATACAATCATGGAATTGTAGGATTGCTTCAGCTGGAAAAGATTTCTAAGATCAAGTCTAATTGTCAATCTAAGAACACCATGGCCATTAAACCATGTCCCAAAGTGCCATGTCCATGTATTTCTTGAACACTTTCAGGGATAGAGACTCCAACACCTCCCTGGGCAGCTTCTTCCAATCCCTGACCACTCTTGCAGCAAAGAAATTTTTCCTAATATCCAGTTTAAACCTCTGTTGGCACAATTTCAGGCCATTTCCTCTCCTTCTGTCACCTGAGACTAGGCAGAAGAGACTGATCCCACCTCACCCTCTACAAGAGAATGATGAGGTTAAGCAGAACGATTATTCCCGTGTAGCCACTGGATGCTTGTTGCAAACCAGCTTGTTCTGCAGGGGCTGTTCCCCTGCCAGGGCCATTACAGAGTTGCAAGGGATGCAGAGACCCTCCACATAAACTGTAGGTAATTTGTCAGAAGCCTGAACTGAGGAGCCAGCCTCCATTTCCTGAAGAAAGGTAAAGCAGTTTTTTTTTTCCCACAGTTATCAAAGAAACACAATCAAAACTCTACAGCTGAAATGAACTGCTAATTAATCAATGACTTCAGCAATCAGATATTGTAAAGAGGTGAAATCCCACTGATAATTGATTCTCTAACAGCAAGCCAGGAGTGATGAGAAACCAGTAATAAATGTTCACATTGTAATTTCTGCTTGAAAAATAGCTCAGCAGAGAAAGACCAGCACCAACTGCCTACGTGCAGCCTGGGCTCTGACCATGGCAGACACCCATGAGGTCGGCTGGGAAGGGAATGAACGGCTCAGCAGGTCCTCTCCACCACTGTATCTCCTCATCACACCTGCTGGGATAGCTTAGGGGTTTGTCTGACTTGCTCTAGAGGCTTCACAGCAGACTTGTCTGAGCTGATGGTGTATCTTATGCATAGACCATGCTGAAGGAAATCAATGACAGGGCTAATGAATATTGGCAAGGATGAGTATGAGCTAACCTCCTATCTACGTGAGCTGCTGATTCATTATTAGCTCATTCACCAAAAGTTTTAGACCCAGGGAAAGAGTTGATAGAAACATCTTGATAGAGCTCTGTGGGATTTTGCTTTATGCAGTACCCTCTATACTAGACAGGGTCATTTGGCAAGGACCATGCATCACAGAATTAGGGTTTAAAAGACAATGAATACTGAGCTCCAGAGCGATCTCCCCCTCTAGGTTCTCCTTCCACTCTACTCTGCCCTGTTGAGGCAACACCTGGAGTATTGTGTCTAATTCTGTGTTCCCCAGTTCAAGAGAGACAGGAATCTACTGGAGAGAGTCCATTGGAGGGCCACAGAGATGCTGAGGGGCTTGAAGCATCTCTGTGAGGAGGAAAAGCTGAAAGACCTGGGGTTGTTAAGCCTGGGGAAGAGCAGCCTGAGAGGGGATCTCAATGATGCTCAGTATCTAAAGAGTGGGAGTCATTTGGATGAGGCTGGCTCTTTTGAGTGATGCCCAGTGAGAGGAAAAGGGACAATGGGAACAAACTAGGATGCATGTGGTTTAACTTGAACACAAAGGAAAGAAGCTTTGCCTTGAAGGGGTGGCAGAGCACTGGAGCAGGCTGCCCATAGAGGATGTGGAGTCTCGTTCTCTGGAGACTTTCCAAACCCACCTGAACTTTCAATCCTGGGCAACCTGATCTAGGTGAACCTGCTCTGTTGGGGGAGGATTGGACAAGATGATCTGCAGAGGTCACTTCCAACCACCACCATTCTGTGATTCTGTGACCAGTCACAGCAAATACAGGGCAGTGCACACCTGGTCTTTAATGAAGTTGGTGCTTTCATAGCCTTAACTCAGTATCTGTAGGTCTGTGCTCCAGTGTTTGCCTAGGTTCAACCTTTCCCTCCAGAGATAAGTGTCTGAGGGCTTGTTAAATGTCTCATGCTCCCCAGACATGGTCCAAAACAAGACTAAGTATGTTACAGCCAGCTCTCAACATAACCAACATAAACCAGAGGTTGCTTTAGGTCACAAAAAATCAAACCTTATTCTTTAATTATCTACTGGCAGCATTCCTTGCCCAATTTTCCTACAACTGAAATAAACGTTCTCCAAATTCATTAACCCATACACTCCATTTACGAGTAGGTCCCCTGCAAGCAAAGGAGGAAAGAGGTTTAAAAGCTTTCTTGCCAGATGAATTGTGGGGTCTGTTGTACCTGTGGCAACGCATAAATTTTAAAAGGAGAAGTTCTCCTCTCTGAAAGCCTAGGAGCTAAAAAAGAAATAAGAAAAAAAAAAAAAACCATTGAAGTTGCAATTAAGAATGCAGAAACACAAGTGTTTGTAGAGTTGAAGAATGGTTGGACTTGATCTTAAAGACCTTTTCCAAACAAAAAGATTCTATGATTTCATGGTTCTGTGTTGCTCAAAGCTCCAAAGTGCACACTGCTTGGATTTTGTCTTTTAAAAACTCAATTAAGCTATGTAAATACAGTACAACAGAATGTGTGCTTTGCACAAACAGTTTGCTAACTTGGGTCAGAAGAGGACCTGCACTCCTCTCTTCTGCAATACTGCAGTTATTAGACACCAGCAAAGCACTGGAAGTGGCCTGAAGCTGCCCCAGGGAGATTTTGCTTGGATATTGGAAGAAATAACTTCACTGAACAGGGTCTGGCACACACTGGCACAGACTGCCCAGGGAGGTGCTTGAATCCCCATCCCTGGAGGTGTTTCAAAGAGGCAGAGATGTGGTCCTGAAGGACATGGTTTAGCACCAGACTTGGTTGAGTTAGAGAATGATTAGCGTGGTGAGTTGAAGTTAACTCCCAAGTAATTTGAGAGAATTACCTCTTCAAACTGCCACAATTAGATAGACAAAGGTCTTTCCCAACCAAAATGGTTCTATGATTCTAAAATACCTACTAGAAATATCCATTTACCAGACTGTTCTTTGGTTCCAGCTTTGCCCTCAAAATTGTCCATGCAATTCCCAGGTAATGTGAGAGAAAACTGTTGGCTCAATGGGAATTGCCAGGTAAGTAAAAAGCCTCAGCCTGAGTAGGAGTAAATGGTTGCTGGGAAGACTTGCTGGCTTTGTTTCTCAAAAAGGCCAAAAGGGAAACTGATGGCACAGTTCAGAGAATGCTGAGCAGAGGAACTAGCCCAGAATTCGACACAGCTTGCCATCTCTCCTTGAAAAAAAAAAAGGTAGCCTTTTTTTTCATAGAACCATAGAATTTTTTTGATTGGGAGAGACCTCTAATATCATCCAGTCCAACCATCAATTCAACACCACCATGGCCATTAAACCATGTCCCCATGTGCCATCTCCACACATATTTTTTAACACCTCCAGGGATGATGACTCCACTACCTCACTGGGCAACCTCTTCATCGCGATGCCTGACCACATTTCCAGGAAATATATTTTTCCTGTCTTTTGGACAGCAAATACTTCATCCTTCCCAACTGAAGGATGTGACCATCCAAAGCATTTCTCTTGCTAAGACACTTGCAAACACTAAATCCAGGACAATGCATGCATCAGATTTTTGCATTGGACTCAATGATGTCAAAGGACTTTCCCAACATAAATAATCCTGTGGAAGCCCTTTTACTGGCCTGCACAGAACAGACCCATCGTAGAAGCTATGCTGTGGCCCCCTTCACCTTTTCTGTCGTATCTCTATGACTTAATCCTGATTTTGCCAACCAAGAATGCAAAATGTCTCTCCAAACAGCTTAGAATTTGAATTACCACAATTATCAAGGCTTTGGCTTGTTCCCATGAAGGAGAAGGACAAAGGAACAAAGGAATGCCTCTGTACATCTCCCACAACATCACAGCTTGTCCATGTTTAAATTATTTGCCTTCTCCTCTACTGCAGCAGCCCTGTATTTTGTTTCTCCAAATAAGCATTTCTCTGTTGCATTAGAAAGAACGAATAGTTTGGCAATCAAAGAGCCAGATGCAGAAGTGGTTTTATGAAGGAGCTGGATTATTTCCTGCAGTTAAATCACCTGGAACGTGACCTTCTCCAGCCCCCCTTCACCCATCTAACTTCTCTTGAAAGCATTCACTGTTCCTAAATACTTGCCAGATAATTGATGGTGAAAAAGTCAGCCAACATTGTTCCCAGATTACAGTCCTACTCCTGATGAAGCACAGCAGTGTCAGAGTGAGCACTTTATGCATTTGGATTTTCCAATTTTAAAATTTAAAAAAAAAATCTTTTCAGTCTTAGCTAGAGAGAAAAACCACCAGGAAGCCAAGAGTCCCAACATACCCAGGTTTCTTCACTAACTTTCCCTGTTCACTCACTGTGTGCTACAAATAGTTTCTTCTTAGGTTTCTTCTACCATCCTGGCCCATATCAGGAATGATACGACAAGCAGGAGCAGCATATGTGATACCACAACTTGAACCCTATTTGAAAGGAGGTTGTAGCACGGTGGGAGTTGGTCTCTTCTCCCCAGTAACAAGTGATAGGACAAGAGGAAATGGCCTCAAGTTGCACCAGGGGAGATTTATCTTGGATCTCAGAAGAAACTTCTTGATTGAAAGGGGTCTCAAAGACTGAAGTAGAGTTTGGTAACCAACCTCAGGAAGATGGCTGAATCCCCATCTGTGGAGGTGTGGAAAAGGCAGAGATGTGGTGCTGAAGGACATGGTTCAGCACCAGAGCCGTTAGAGAATGGTTTGGCTAGATGACCTTAAAGGTCTTTTCCATCAAAATCATTTCCATGATTCTATGCTTCTTTCTGGTAGCATCTTAAGTTTTCAGCGTCCTTCATGGGACAATAAATAAGTGAATAACCTAAGCATCAAATAAAAGAAGATGGATTTCCCTACTAATAGTTCTGTGACAAAATTGGAATCACTGCATTAAAAAAAAAAGAAAAAGCAACCAGTCCTCACTGAAAGTCTCCTCACAAGTGTAGTGACCTCACCACGTTTGTTTGACAAAAATATTCTAACATCTTTTTTTGCTTTAGGCAACCTGCTTTGATGAAGCCTGCAGGGATGTGAATCATACCTAGGCAGACCCATGTAGAAATAGACTTAGCATGCAATAGACGTAAAACTGGACAAAGAAAGTCCCAACAGCACTTGCACAGCCAAGACTGAACTCAGCCTTTCTTCTATTCATACCTGAGAAGCCAAGACCAGGAAGTGTGAGAGCTGAACTACGTTTCCCAGCTTACATTCAGCTCACAGCTGGCAGCGCAAGTGAAGCATAAATCATACAATGATAGAATCATGGACTGGATGGGTTAGAAGGCACTCTGAAGATCATCTTGACACCTTCCACTAGATCAGGTTCCACTTCCACTGTGAAGTTCAAAGATCTGTCCAGCCTGGCCCTGAACACCGCCAGGGAGAAGGCATCCCTGCGCAACTCTCATCCTAGGGGGAACCTCAATTGGAGCAGTGAGAGTATTTAAAGGAGTGGAAGAAGTAGCAGCTAGCACAGCTGGGAGGACATGCAAGTGGAAGGAGGGGGAAACAGTTCCAGTATGGATGTACTCCTCAGATTTTGAGTCATGATCTATGCAACCAGCCAAAAGTACTCAGAACACAACTCCTGGGAAGGCTAGAGGAGGGGGAGGTGAATCAGTTTAGACATTCTCTCATGTTATTTAGGTTCACATCTGAATGTGGTTCAACTTCTTGTGCCTGAAAGGTAGAAGACATGCTTCAAAAATTCTGCTGCTGTAGCTATAAAAAGCACAGAGCCCATCCAAGGTCCATCCAAACCCAGCTCAGTCTTGTGGAGTCATTTACACTGAGCTTGTCTTCCTAACACTGCCAAAACACAGTCGGAGCTACACCAGAGAGTTAAGAGCCAAAAAATGATCTGTACCACCCTCTCTTACACCCACACCACTCAGCTCTCCTAAAGCATTGCTACTCAGCTTCCAGACTGAGCTAGCCTGGTTATTGTCAGTGGGGGGGATTTCAGCTCTCACACCGATACACTACTAGACTTACACTCCCCCTCTATGGATTTTGCAGAGCTCTTTGCAAATTCCATGGACCAGTGTGGTCTGTGCACATCTTTAACACATTTCACAGATGCCCTAAAACAGTTGAAGCCCTTTGTCTACTCCATACTGCCCATGGATGAGAGCTGCCAGCTTTACCTCACCTCTTCGACTCAGATTGAGACACAACACAATCTTTTGCTACAACAGAACAGTCAGCACCTAACTTTTCTAGGCACCTTTCTTCCAGCTACTCCTGTAGATTCCATCTCAGAAGCTTGGCCTTAGTTTAGGGACTGTATTTCCCCATCCTGCTGAAACTACTACCTTACTGATGGGAGCCACAGAATCATAGAATGGTAGGGGTTGGAAAGGACCTCTGAAGATCACTGAGTCCAAACCCCCTGCCAAAGCAGGGTCACCTAGGGCAAGTCACACAGGAATGAATCCAGGTGGGTTTTGAAAGTCTCCAGAGAAGGAGACTCCACAACCTCTCTGGGTAGACTCTTCCAGGATGCCAGTACCCTCACTGCAAAGAATTTTTATCTCATGTTGAGGTGGAACTTCCTGGGTTCCATTTGTACCCACTGGCCCTTGTCCTATCACAGGACACCACTGAGAAGGGACCATCACCTTCTTCTTGACAAAAGTTCAAGAAGGAGAGGGGACTTGCTGGAGGGAGTACAGCAAAAGGCTGCAAAGATGAGGATGGGACTAGAATGTCTCTCTGATGAGGAAAGACTGAGAGAATTGAGTCTATTTAGTCTGGAAAAAAAGAAGACTCTGGGAGGATCCCATCAATGTTAATCAAAACTTAAAGGGTAGGTGTCAGGAGAATGGGACCAGGTTTTATTCAGTGGTGCCAAATGACAGGACAAGGGGTAACAGACACCAACTTGAAGATAAGAAGTTCCACCTAAACATGAGGAGGAACTAATTTAAGGGTGATGGAGTACTGGATGAGGCTGCCCAGAGAGGTGGTGGAGTCTCTATCTCTGGAGACATTCAAACCCCACCTGGATTTGTTCCTGTGTGCCTTGCTATAGGTGAACTTGCCTTGGCAGTGGGGTTGGACTTGATGATCTCCAGAGGTCTTTTCCAAACACTACCATTCTGTGATTTTGTGATTCTGTTTGATACCCACCCTTCAGATACTTGTAAGCATTAACAATGTCCCCTTTCAGTCTTCTCCAGACTAAACAGCCTCAGTTCTCTCGGCCTTTCGTTATAAGAAAAATGCTCCAGTCCCTTAATTTAGGAACTCTATTTCCCCCTCCTACTGTATCTACTGCTTTACCTATGAGAGTTCCCTGCACTTCCCTAGTAAGTTTTTTTCTGTCTAGATTCTTTCCTGATGCAAACCATTGAAGCCACATTGAGTTCACCAGGGCTCTGCTAGTTATGTCAAGTGAAGACATTCTTTCTGCTGACTACAAATTGTTCAGTGGCTTCCCTTTTTTTTTTTTTTTTTCTTATGCTGGCAAGTTCCAAACTGCTGCTTGCAATTATGCAATTCTATCACAACATACATAGAGGAAATTAGTCTTCTGAGGCTCTCCCTTAGTCCCCCCCATCCCAACTCCCCACTCCGTCCTTGAAAAGGCCATTTGAGCATGCAATATTAATCATCTGCCGTGCAATAATCTTGGAAAAATGTAATATATTCTGGCAAATGGTAGGGCCCCCAGAGAGCCCTCCTGCCTCTGAACCAGCAGCTCTCATCCATTATCAGGCGGCGACAAAGGCGGCTCCTCACTTCCTTG
The DNA here is from genome assembly GCF_027791375.1 of Indicator indicator. Classification (NCBI taxonomy): domain Eukaryota; kingdom Metazoa; phylum Chordata; class Aves; order Piciformes; family Indicatoridae; genus Indicator; species Indicator indicator. The sequence continues at coordinate 26,980,703 of NC_072017.1, read as the reverse complement.
CCCCATCAGCATGCAAACCGCGACTGGATTCGGTTGTGAGGAATGGGAGGAAATGATCTGTACTAACAAATGGTGGGAGAGTGAGATCTCCCCATTCCAGAGAACTCAGATCAAAACCCACTGAGCTCCCTTCCTTGTCTCATTTGATACCTCCCCTTTGCTGTAAAATGCAGCGCTGGGAGTAATTAAAGCTTCTGAAAGAAGTTTCAGAGTGAAGCCACATCGCCCAAAACAATTAAGACAAAGCATTGTGTGCACGTTGTCATCTGCCTTCAGTAGTGTTTAAAGGTCAAAGAAACAATTCACAGGGACAAAAGAAAAAGGGGGGAGGGGCAAAGTGCAGTACATTCCTGGGGTACGTCTGATGCAAAGAATCAATGTTGAAGCAAATGAACATGCAGAGCGCTTTCCATCTGCATGGCAAATTGCTTATTGTACTCTGACAGTGCCTGCAGACCTCGGTCAGAGGGCAAAGCCTTCATATGCTATGTGCTATAGAATCATTAAGGTTGGAAAAGACCTCCTTTAGAAAGGAAATCATCCCTTTCCTACAAAGTAGTGAAGTCAGAGGAAGAAGCTGCACTGTAAATTCAGGAGTTCATTATGTTTTGAATATGCAATCTTAAAATAAGTGTGTGTGTTTTTTTTTTTTTTGTTTTGTTTTGTTTTTTTTTACCAAAACCACTCTATCTGTCACAGGTTAAAAGTAAGGACAATCTTCATGCTCACATTCTGGAATATTTGTCAAACACATAAAGAGCAACAATTTTCTCCACAAATTCCTTTGAACTCCAAGAAGGGAAAAGAAACCTCCTTTAACCTCCTCAAGCTTTTATAGTTCTCTTGACAATGAGAATGTGATGCATAAAGGCAGGTACTTGAGGGTGTAATTGCCTTAATGACCTAGATTAGCCTCTTCTGTGTTCCCCAACACCTGCCTCCCTGCCCACAGTCCTGAGATGCTATTTAGTGTTATCCTGGAGCCTTAGTTTTGGTTTTGTGTCTTCTTCTGCTCCATATTATCCTGCTCCATGTTATCCTGTTTCATGGGATGGTTTCTCTTGATGTAAGTAAATTTGCCTTTATTTGTATTAGGAAAGCTGCCAACATAAAGCTTTTGAAGTTGGGGGTTGGATTAGATGATCTTTGCTGGTCTCTTCTAACCTAGACCATTCTGTGATCATCAAGTCTAACTTTCTACCCAACACTTCTATGAGCCTAAACAAAGAACAAGCAAAAAGCATGCTGGCTGGCTCTCAAACTCCTCACTATCTGATGGTCTAAAAGGTTGACAGCTGGCTGAACATGAGCCAGCAGTGTGCCCAGGTGGCCAAGATCCTGGCATGGAACAGCAATAGTGTGGCTAGCAGGAAAGTTATTCTTCCCCTCTACTCAGCACTGGTTAGACCACTCCTTAAGTACTGTGTCCAGTTCTGGGTTCCTCAATTTAAGAAGGCTATTGAGATACTTGAACATGTCTGTAGAAGGGCAACGAGGCTGGGGAGAGGTCTTGAGCACAAGCCCTATGAGGAGAGGTTGAGGGAGCTGGGGTTGTTTAGCCTGGAGAAGAGGAGGCTCAGGAGAGACCTTATTGCTCTCTACAACTACCTGAAGGGAGGCTGTAGACAGGTGGGGGTTGGTCTCTTCTCCCAGGCAACCAGCACCAGAACAAGAGGACACAGTCTCAAGCTGCACCAAGAGAAGTTTAAGCTCAAGGTGAGGAGAAAGTTCTTCCCAGAAAGCGTAATTGTCCCTTGGAATGTGCTGCCCAGGGAGGTGTGGAGTCACTATCCCTGGAGGTGTTCAAAAAAAGACTGGATGTTGCCTTAGTTATCAGAAGGTGTTAGGTATTAGGTAATAGGTTGGACTTGATGAACTGTGAGGTCTTTTCCTACCTGGGTGATTCTGTTTCTTGCTACCTGAACAGTTCTATGATTATGTTCATGGACAAAAAAAGAGAGAGGTGGTGGGGTCACCATCCCTGGAGGTGTTAAGAAATGTGTGTGTATGGCACTTTGGGACATGGTTTAATGGCTGTGGTTGGACTCAGTGATGCTGAGTGACTCTTCCAATTGAAACTATTCTATCATTCTATGATTCTGTGAAAAGCCAGTAGTGGAATCAAGTTTTAAACCAGCTCTTTGTGTGCTTTAAAGAATGTAATTAAACTTCTGTGATAATGCTCTCTTAATTACAGCTCCAATCCCCTCTAAGGAATAGCAAAGCACATTCATCTTTCTCATTCCTGATGTGCACTGAGTGATGTGAAATAAAGTAACTTAGGCATCTCATTCAAAGAGCTGTCTGGTGGACTCCTACTTATTTCTGTTGACTTTGTTTCTTTAAAGGAATTTGTGAGCAATTACCTTTAGGGAAGCTAAGAGTCTTTCTATCAGACCTGCAGGCTGGGTGTAGCTATCACCTGCTGTTAATGGGTCAAGAGGATGGGGAAACCAGGCTGGAGATGACTAGGGAAGACTGGTTTCACTGGAAGTGCAGGCTGAATAAGCAGCACATAAAAGCATGCATGATTTTATCATGTTCTCTGAGAGGGCAAAGCCTTTTTAAATCAGGAAATGGAGACCAACAGACCAAGGGCTGAGAGGTGTTCAAGGAATGTGTGGACATGGCACTTTTGGACATGGCCATTAGGCCACGGTGGTCTTAAGTTGATATTTGGACTCGATGATCTTAGGGGTCTTTTCCAACTGAAACAGTTCTATGATTCTAATGTCTTGGAGTGGGATTTAAAATGTCCTGCTCACTAGGATCATGTAGTTCCAGAGCTTTTACCTACAGTCATTTGAGTTTACCACTGCATTGTGCTCAGATTCTTTCTTGTTCTATTTGCAAAGAATTTGCTACATGCACAGCCTGACCAATCCAGAGGGAGCATCACTCTGAGGATTCATAGAACAATTTGGGCTGGAAGAGAACTCAAAGTTCATCCCGTTCCAACCCCCTGACATGGGTTCCACCTTCCATTAGACCAGGTTGCTCAAGGACTCATCCAGTTGTGGTGTTTAACACCTGCAGGGAGGGAGCATCCACCACCTCTCTGGGCAACCTGTTCCAATGTCTCACCACCCTCACTCTAAAGAATACATCTAATCTAACATTGGTTATAAATCTCCCCTCCTCAAGATTCAATCCAGTCTCTCATCCTATCACTACAAGCCCTTGCCAAAAGTCCCTCCCCAGCTTTCCTGTAACCCTCTTCAGGTACTGGGAGGCCACTAGAAAGACTTCCCAGAGCCTTCCCATCTCCAGGCTGAACAGCCCCAACTCTCCCAGCCTGTCCCCATAGTGGAGGTTCTTCAGCCCTCTGATCATCTTTGTGGCCTCCTCTGGACCTGCTCCAGCAGTTCCATATCCCTGTTATCCTGGGGCCAGCAAAACTGGATGCAGTGCTGCAGGTGGGGTCTCAGCAGAGCAGAGCAGAGGGGCAGAATCCCCTCCCTGTCCTGCTGCTCTCACTGCTCTGGATGCAGCCCAGCACACAGCTGCCTTCTGTGCTGCCAGTGACCATTGCTGGCTCACGGTGAGTTTGTCATCAAACGACACCTGCAAATCCTTCTCTTCCAGACTGCTCCTGAGCCACTCATTGCTCAGTCTGGATTTGTGCTTGAGATTTCCCCAACCAAGTTGTAGGACCTTGCATCTCAGCCTAGCTCTCCAAATTGGAGTAGAGAGGCTTGGATCCATCTGGCTTGACCTCCAATTTAGCAAGCATTGGAATCAATGCTACATTGCCAGTGTCTGACAAGGGGAGCAGGCTGACTTTTTTTTTTTTTTTTTCTTTTGCATAGTTTTCCAAATAGAGAAGGAAGCATTTTAAAAATCAAAACATTTCACAGGGGAATGTCAATTTAATATTTTTCTTTTTTTTTTTGACAGAAAAGTGTTTAAATGAACCTTTTCTATTTTCTTCTTTTGTTTTGATGGGCCATGAATATTTCATTTTACTAATGTGAACACATTTTGTTCCTACCTTTCAAGTTCTGTCCGTTTCAGCTTGTGTGGCATAGTAAACTATCCATGATAATATTGAATTTGCACACCTCTTCTATTACATATATGCAGCATAGAATTTTTCATAACAAATTCTGTAGTTCAGCCTTTTATCAAAATTGAACCTTCTTTATCATACTGAATGAGATGCTCTCATGCCACTGGAGTGAGCAGAAGAGAACCCTTCTTAATAAACAATTTCTGAAAATTCAGAATTCATTTCACAGAATCCCAGTGGGGTCTGGGTTTGAATGGACCTCTGGAGATTATTTATCCCAACTTCCCTGCTAAATCAGGGTCACCCAGAGCAGGTTGCCCAGGGTCTCAACGTCCAGGCAGCTTTGGAATCTCTGCAGAGAAGACTCCACAACCTCCATGGGCAGCCTGCTCCGGGGCTTCAGCACCATCACATCAAAGAAGCTTTTCCTTATGTTTAAGTGAAACCTCCTGTGTTGGTAACCATTGCTCCTTTTCCTGTTGCTAGTCACCACTCAAAGGAGTCTGGACCCATCCTCTTGCCCTCCACCCTTTAGCTATTAATGAGCACTGAGATAATCCCTTCTCAGGCTGCTCTTCTCCAGGCTGAACAGAGCCAAAACTGTCCTGGACCACAGAAAAACACCAGAATGTAGTGGATACACTGGCATGTGGAAAACTTGCCAGGGCCAGAATATCCCAGGGGCTCCCTTTCACTCTGTATCTGGGGATCTCCTTGGCCACAGAGTACAGATAGATTTGGTTGGGAGACAGCTTCAAGATCACCCAGAATTGGCCCCAGGTCTTTCAGCTTTTCCTCCTCACAGAGATGCTCCAGTCCTCTCACCTTTTTGTGGCCTCCCTTGGACTCTCTCCAGTAGTTCCCTATCTCTCTTGAACTGGGGAGCCCAGAACTGCACACAATACTCCGGGTGTAGTCTCAGTAGGGCAGAATAGAGGGTGAGGAGAGCCTTCCTTGTCCTGATGGCCTCTTAATGGCTTTTTGGTCAGGAGGACACATTGCTGGCTCTAGAGGAACACTTTTCTACCAGCGTTTTTGCTCTGTGATGTTTCTTTCACTAGTAATCTGCAAAAGTCACTGGTTCTGCCAATGGAAGGTGGAACATCTTTTTCAGACCAGTTTGAAGCATCTGTTAGCCCTTGTTTGAACCCAACAGCACATACTAACAGCCTGGACTTTTCCCATCACTATTCTCATAATAGGTTAATGTCTGTGAGTCTCCCATCAGAGGACATGCATTCTCCTTCTCAGTGGGTAAATATGATGTGTGAAATGCCAGATGAAACTCTGGCTACATGAGCACAGATACAGAACAGAGTTACATAGGGATCCATTCATGTCGCACCTCAAATACTGTGTGCATTCTAAAGCCCCTCTTTCACAAGGAGTACATGGAGGTGCTGCAACAGGTCCAGACAAGAGTAACAAAACTGGTGAAGGGTCAGGAGAACAGGGCTGGTGAGGAACAGCTGAGCAAACTGGGGTTGTTTGGGAAAAAGAGAAGGCTGAGAGGAGACCTCATTGCTCTCTATAACTCCTTGACAGGAGGTTGGAGTGAAGTGGAGGCTGGTCTCTTCTCCCTAGTATCACTTGACAGAGGGAGAGGAAATGGCCTGAAATTGTGCCAGGGGTGGTTTAGGTTGGAGATAAGAAAAATTTCTTTGCTGCAAGAGTGGTCAGGGACTAGAACAGGCTGCCCTGGAGGTGGTGGAGTCACTGTCCTTAGAGGTGTTCAAGAAATGTGTGGGCATGGCACTTGGGGTCATGGTTTAATGTCCATGGTGGTGTTAGGTTGAAGGTTGGACTTGGTGATCTTGAGTGACAATTTTATGATTCCATGGTTCTGTGATCTGATGTGATGATGTTCCTGTTGTATTCCTGCAAATCAGAACTGTCTTCACTGAGGCACCTATTTGGTGGATTTGTAACCTGGGAAATATTCCAGAATTGAGACCTTAATTATTCAAAACTAATAAAATTAAGCCAAATACATTCAACACATGACTGTTCAGTACAAGCTGTGATGTAACTAAATTTAGTACTTCTCCACTAAACTGAAATCAGAAAAATATTTTAGATAGTAGTGTGAAATTTTGCAGCTATATTGGGAGAAATATCCACAGAAGAGATGGGTATCAAGAAGAAGGGGCCACTCTCCAGTGGTGTCCTGTGGTAGGACAAGGGGCAATGGGCACAAACTGGAACACAGGAAGTTTCACCTCAATGTGAGGAAAAGCTTTTTTATTGTCAGAGTGACAGAACTGAGGACCAGGCTGCCCAGAGAGATTGTGGAATCTCCTTCTTTAGCGACTTTCCAGACCTGTCTGGATGTGATCTGGCCTAGGTGATCCTGCTTTGGCAGGGGAGGTTGACTTGATGATCTCTCCTTAGCCCTACTATTCTATGATTTTGTAATTCTAAGAAGGAGGCAGACAGCTCTTGGTGGTTTTTATCTTTATTTTGCATACTTGAAATTAAGAGAAAATAGTAGCCTGTGCCTGGGCAAAAACGCTTGGTTTTACTCTTTTTAGTCTTCTTTGTTAACTACTGTAAAGATAAAAGACCATTTCTCAGTAATATCCTGACCTTTGTCTTTTGATTATACATAATATTGTCCTGTAAAATTACATTTCCTAATCAATAAGAACCACTAAAACAATTTCAAAGCATCATTTTAATCCAGTCCTAATTTGATTTCACCCAGCATCAACTTAAGCATGCTGCTTAGCATGTGATTTGCTTCCAACAAATTTTGCTGTGTCAAGATATCATTCTGGAGCTGCTGTTTATTGCACCTTACTAATTCTGCACCAAATGTATTCCCCTCACAAGTAAGAGGGTTCCTTCTCCTTCACTCCTTCCCTTGCTAGCAGTCTGTTCTCAGTGAATCATTTGTTTTTCCCTTTTCACACACCATCATGAGTAATGAATTTCCAGCAGGTCCCATGGTTTGCTTCTTATTGACTTGTGAATGTGATGAGTGTCCTGTCGTAGGATGCTGATTCCCTTCATCTATGGTCCCGGATACTCACTGTTTTCCTCAACAATCACACTTCTAAGCTTCCTTGCTCTGACTTTCAGAGCTGGGAGGGGAGGCTATTGGCATCCACATCTCTCTAGGGATGGGAGCTAATTGCCCCATGGTTTAAGTAATGCCATTGGCAGCAAACGTTCACTGAGATATTTGGGTCCCTCACTACAAGAAGGACATTGAGGGGTTGGAGTGTGTCCAAAGAGCAACCAAGCTGGTGAAGGGCCTTGACCATATCTTATGAAGAACAACAGAAGGAACTGGGGTTGTTTAGTCTTCAGAAAAGGATGCTGAGGGGAGACCTCATTGACGTCTACAACTACCTTGGAGGTCGGAGTGAAGTGGGGGTTAGTCTCTTCTCACACGCAGCAAGTGACAGGACAAGAAGAAACAGCCTCAAGTTGTGCCAGGGAAGGTTCAGATTGGATTTTAGGAAAAATTTCTTCATAGAAAGGGTTCTCAGGCATTGGAACAAGCTGCCCAGGAAGGTGGTGGAGTCACCATCCATGGAGGTGTTTAAAAGACACATGGATGTGGTGCTGAGAGATGTGGTGTAGTGGCAGTGGTTTAGCAGCAGTGGTGGGATTGTGAGCTCTAGGCAAGCAGTTAGACTGGATGATCCCAGAGGTCTCTTCCAACCTCGATGGTTCCATGATTCCATACCAGGAGTTCTGTTGCTGATGTTGTCTATGACCAAGAGGAGGCCTGTCTTGTCTCTTAACTACTTGAGATGAAACCATTGTAAGAGGAATTACAGGAGAGACAAATTGAGCCCTGTGGAGGCAGAGTGGTAGCTGCTTTTCTCTACCTGCCATAGAGCTGGAAACCACCAGTCTGAGCATGCACCAGCTGAGGGGACAGGTCAGTGGTAGAATTCTCACCTGCCACACAGAGAGTCTGGATTAATTTCCTGGTTATTGTCCTGTCACCTCCTGAACTCTCTAGAACACTCAACTGTGCACACATGAGACAGTTGCCCTCTTGAAGGGGGTCTTGGACCAACGGGACTATATGAGGGTGAGCACCTTTGTTGACCCATCCCTATAGATCAAGACTGGATCCAAGGGTGGTGAAACATCTCCTTTTTCTCTCATTTCTCTCCATTTTCTTCAACTTATTTTTCCTTGATAGATGTTGCCTTGATTGCTCTAAAGTAGTTGAAGAGGAAATAACTCCTCTGCCAAAGTGCCTTTATCTGCACTGCTTGTTCACTGTTGTTATAAAAAAGGAGAAATTGTTTTGTGTTGTTCCTCTAAGTCATTGTCATTACTCTACCAGCAGGATGAGCAAAGTGATTCTCCCTCTCTACTCCACTCTGGTGAGACTTCACCTGGAGTATTGTATGCAGTTCTGGGGCCCCCAGCACAAGAAGGACAGGGAACTGTTGGAGTGGGTCCAGAGGAGGCCAGAGGATGATCAGAGGGCTGGAGAACCTCCCCTATGGGGACAGGCTGAGAGAGTTGGGGTTGTTCAGCCTAGGGAAGAGCAGGCTTCAGAGACACCTTAGAGCTGCATTTCAATATCTGAAGGGGACCTTCAGGAAGGCTGGGGAGTGACTTTTGACAAGGGCTTATAGTGCCAGGATGAGGGGTAATGGCTTTGAGCTGAAGAGGGGAGATTTAGGAAGAAATTCTGTACAGCAAGAGTGTACACTGGAACTGGTTGCTGAGGGAAGTTTTGAATGTTCCCTCCCTGGAGGTGTTCATGGTCAGGTTGGATGAGGCCTCGAGTAGCCTGGTCTAGTGAAAGGTGTCCCTGCCCATGGTGGGGGAGGTTGGAACTAGATGATCTTTAAGGTCTCTTCCAACCTAAACCATTCTATGAATCTATGATTCTGCTGCCGTGCAGGGACAGCACTTTTTGAGGGGTTATAAAGATTCACCTCCCTTATTATCCAACAAGTGGGATGAGACAGTTGCCTCAGTTGATGCCAAGGGCAGGACCAGGGGCCACTGGCCAAAAGCAGCAACAGTTCATCTGTTTTCCAGTGTGCTCCACAGATAACATACACAACAAGCCAGTGCCTCCACTGCTCTGGAGCTAATGGGAGCAGTAAAGCTCCTTTCAGGGTCTGGAATAAGCTTCTGATTTTAAGTTCTTATGCATGAAGGACAAATACAGTGAACAAGGATGGGTTTGCTCAGGTTTTCATGGGAGTCTGATGATTCTGAGGACCTCAATTTTGGGGCATCACGTTTGATGCCATTTTTGAAGGGTGTGGAAAAGTGAAAGAGCAGAGCTGCTTCTCCAAATGTGAGACCTCCTTGAGATATTCTGTGTTGTGTCTCCATAGCCAGTTCTCACTTTTAAAAGCTTCAGCTACGTTTTTGACAAAGTCATTTTTCAGAGTAGCACTGCATTAAAAGAGCAGAATAAAAATATGAACATCCAGGATGTTCAGGCATCTTTTATCACGTCTAATAATAAACCAGGGATTAGTTTTCTTGTCATTCAGCTCAATATTTTGAATTGCAAAAGGTTCAGTCTGAGATTCTTCTCGTGGAGCCTTACAAGCACAACCCAGACACTTCTTTAGGATGCACAGGTGAGCAACTGACATTTTCTAACCTGATTGCAATTATTTTGGAACACATTTTATACTGCTGGTAATTATAGAATGGGTCAAAAACAGAGAAACTCCAGAGAATCCTTCACTTCTTGAAATTCTCCAATGTGCAAATGTCAGTTTTTGCATTTTCCTCCCCCCCCCCCCCCCCCCCCCCAGCCTTTTTTTGGTTTGGTTACTCTGTCATTGTATCAAACTGGGGAAAGCAGCTGAATGCAAAAAAGCTTTTAAAGGGGATATTCTCTTCCCAGAGCTGCAGGAAACTCTGCAGGCAATGTATGCAGTGGGGTGTGTATCCGTGATCTCAGTCAAGAGGATTAGGAGTTAAAACCCCCTCATTACTCTCCTGTGTAAGTACCAGTGCAGGCACTCCTTCATTTTTTTTCAGATTTACTCCTGCAAATGTTTCTCCCTGAGGTGTCACTTTCACATCATGGGTCCTTAGGTGATCTGACATTCAGCACTCTGATTCTTATCTCTTCTTGCTATGTCCTGCTCTTTCTCTGGAGATTCAGCAGCTCTCATATCCATCTGTCACCTCCACAACTTGGTGGATGGGTTATTGCTGCAACTCTTTAACACAAGGTGAGGGGGAAAAAAAAAAAACCAAAACAAACTCTTATCCTCCAGGAATTCTGCACCATCCTGACTCAAAGTGACACTCTGGGAGAAGTTTTAGTGGGTGTGGTGGTGTTGTGTTGATGATCTTAGGATCTATTTTAACGTTATTGATTCCATGATTCTACGACCTTTGAAACAGCACAGTGCGCAGCCGATTGAAACCATTTCCACTGAAAGTCCTCTCTGTGGTTTTACAACTTCTCAACCCCTTGGGAGAAATCACCATGTACTATTCTTATGACAAGGCTCATTTCCTTCTGCATGAGACCCTCCATAGCTGCTTAAAATTGTAGAATGATTTGGGTTGGTAAGGACCTTAAAATTCATCTAGTTCCAGCCACCCTAGCATGGGCATGGACACCTCCCACTAGAGCAGGCTGCTCAAGGCCCCCTCCCTGGAGGTGTTCAAGTTCAGGTGGATGAGGTCTTGAGCAACCTGTTCTAGTGGAAGGTGTTCCTGCCCACAGCAGGGAGGCTGGAACCAGATGTTCTTTGAGCTTCCATCCCAAACCATTCTATGTGAGATGAAAGAGGGCCTAAAAGAATCTGAGCAGCACTTTTCTGCAAAGGAAAATTTATTCTCATATTAATCAAAATACTCTGCAAATAAGCTCATTTAACTCACATTCTCTGACAGGGAAGAATGACCTCCTATAATGTCAAATTTTATCATGTTAATATTTTTCAAAGCCAAATGTCAGGTTTTCATTCTGAAAATCGTTTCATGCTACCTTCTATAATTCCATCTTATTTTATTTTTTAATAAAGTTGCTGGCTAATGGCTAACCCCAAATTTCCATTTATTAATTATTTTATTTCTTTTTCATCTATTTTATTGAGTTCACACAAACCTTTTTGGTATTTTTCTCTCATGGTAAGTTTTCAAATACTCAGCTCTAGGATTTAACTGGAAAAAAGCTGAATGTCAAAAAACTCAAAATCCTGTCCTCCTCACAGCTCTAATGCAGGACACCACATTAAATGATTATTTGGTCTCTCTTGGCTTTAAAAGGTATTAGTCTATTAATTATAGATCACAGTCAGCATTTCTCCCTTAGACTTCAGCTTCAGCTTAATTTACCTTTCCTTTTTTTTTCCCTTTTATTTAGGTCATCCCTCTAAAATGGACTAAAGCTCCATCTACTTACTTTTCTCTCCATTCCACTGCAAATATCTCCCCTCTTAATTTTCAGTACAGCAGCACTCCATCCACTTTGGGTGCTAGCTGCTTGTCAGGAGAAATCAATGTCTGTCTGATGTTTTTCTTGCTGGCCTTTCATTTCAGATTGATTTCAGGCTAGCCATGCTTTGCTGTGGCTTGTAACGCCATAATCATCATCCTCTCTGATGGCTGCTTGTTTGTACACCTTCACTGCCTGTCTAGAAGGCTGGGAATGGTAGGGTGGAGAAGTATTGCAAAGCCACCCTCACAGGTATCTCTCTGATAGCAGCCATCTGAATTTTGCCAGAGTAACAGATGAGTCATTCTGTGCCCAGTGAAGCAGAAAGCTCTGGTGCCTGTAGAGCCTAATCACACTTGACCTAAGCACAGCTATGCAAATGTAAGCCAATATATTTTTGAGTGCATGCCTGCCATAACCTGATTCCTGAGCCAACCCTGGGCAGCAGGGAGTTTGTGCTGGATTCAAAAGTTCCCTTGGAGTAGGTGAAGGTGAAGTGGCATGGAATGGCTGATAAGTTCAGTTTATTTGATCCAAGGATGTTACATGAAAGCTCTTGGTCACTTGTGCCTTAAAGATGCTTGGATGGATGAGAGGAGAGAGAAATAGAAAAAAGAAAAGAGAGAGAGGGTGAGATTGTAAGAAAGAAAGAAAGATATCACCAATTTTGGTTCCATCCTTAGGGGTGGGATTAGTCCAAGTTCTTTGGTTGTGGGTGTACATCCAGTGATGGCTTCTGTGGTAGATGCAACACCTGGACCCAATAATGTTGCTGCCCTTTTATACCCCTCAGGTGTGGAGTGACCTCCCCTATTCACACATGCCCATGATTCCAGAGTAATGCCCATCATAGGTCTTTCTGTGCTGCAGTTGAAATGGTTTAAAGATCAACTCCAGGAAAGGACAGAATTCCACCTAGCAGAACTTATCTCTTCCTGTTAATCCATCTGGCAGGACTACAGGTCTGGCCTGTAGCTCTAGAAAGGAGGTCAGTCGTTGAGGGCCATCAACAGCCATTGAGACGTCCTGTCTAGGCATGCCTTGTCTATTCAGGCCAGGTAGTACTGTACATTGGTTGAGACAGTCAGGCTCTCACAACCCTACGAAGCAGGTCTTAGTTACACAACCACAAATGAAATTTTCCACCGGAATCCATGTAAAACAAAAAGCTCATGTAAAACGTAGCCTATAATGAGGCATCTTCTGGTACTCTCACTGGTGGCTTGGAAGCATTAGAGTTGTCATTTGAACTCAGGCACCAGCTGTAACTGCCACTTCTTGTGAGTTTCCAAAAGAAAAGGTCAGTGTGTTTTCAGCAATGTCCTGAGACAGCATAAGGGGCAATGGACACAAACTGGAATGCAGGAAGCTCCACCTCAACATGAGGAAAAACTTTGTGAGAGTGCTGCTGCCCAGATGCATTCCTGTGTGAGCTGCCCTAGGTGAACCTGCTTTGGCAGGGGGGGTTGGACTCGATGGTCTCTAGAGGTCCATTCCAACCCCTAACCATCTGTGATTCTGTGATTCTATGATTAATTTACAGTCTTTGGAGCCTGCAGCCGAGAGCTTTAATTAGGTGTGCCTAGAGCTCTGGAAAATAGGTCTTCCACATTATTTTCATGTTTGGATTCAATTTACTCTATTGAAACAAGTGCTTTGCTCTGGGATCTATCAATTTTTTTTCTCTTCCAGGGTAAGAATTGAAGTTGGATCAGTCACAAAAACTAAATGACTATGAGCACCTTGTGTGAAGCCTTTAGTTTGCTTGGTGAGTCTCATGTTTGTCAAACGCACCTGAACTCAGGCAGAGCAGCACCGTCACATTTCTTGTATGGGCCTACTTTTAGATGAGATTTTTGCTCAGGATGCGAAATCTTCTACACAGGAATTTAAAAGCTCTCACCAGCACACGCTCTGTCAATGTCAAAGCTACCTGGATTTTATTTTTTCATTGAATCATGGGATCCTTAAGGTTAGAAAAGAGCTGTAAAATCATCAAGCCTGTCTTTTGGTCACTATACTGATAGAGTTTGGGCTGTTTAGCCTGGAGAAGAGAGAGCTCCAGGGAGATCTTAGAGGAGGGGGCCTACAAGAAAACTGGAGAGGGACTTTTTACAAGAGCTTGCAGTGGCAGGATGAGGGGCAATGGCTTTGAGCTGCAAGAGGGGACATTTAGAATGGAGATTAGGAAGAAATTCTTTAGAGTGATGGTAGTGAGGAGATTACCCAGGGAGGCTGTGGAAGCCTTTTCCCTGGAGGTGTTCAAGGCTAGATTGGATGAGGCCTTGAGCAACTTGGTCTAGTGGAAAGTGTCACTGTCCATGGTGGGCAGGTTAGACGTGGATGATCTTTAAGGTCACTTCCAACCTGAATCATTCCATGATTCTATGACACATGTGTCAAGGTATCATTCTGCCTGTGCTCACATTAAGGATTTTCACAGAATGTTCACAGAATCACAAAATGTTAAGTGTTGGAAGGGACCTTGAAAGGCCATCGAGTCCAACCCTCCTCCCAGAGAGGGATAACCTAGAGTAGGGCACACAGGAATGCATCCAGTGAAGGAGACTCCACAACCTCTCTGGACAGCCTAACTGCCTATTGCCAAATCCTGGAAAAGCAACACAGTGCTGCTTGCAGACACTGTAAGTGACTTTCCTTTTACTTTTCCCTGCCCTGGACAGGTGGTGACTCTGAGGCAGTGCAGTGTTTAGAGCTCACAAGACCATCACCAAGATCCCCAGTGGTGAGGAGCCTGGCAGGCTGATGTTAAGCCTCTGCTTCCCTGCACCCCAAAACAGCTTTCAGTGTGGCAGCCAGGTTCATTTTCTTTTCTATTTTTTTTCCCTCTACTGTCTGTGGTCAGCCTGAGGGAGAGCTGTTTGTTACGGATGTGTCCAAATGAAGGATGACTCCTGCCAGGCCTTTGACAGAGGGGAAAAAAGCCTCATTTCCTGGCTAACCAGGGAAGACAGAAAGCTTTTCTGAATACCTTGGCTGCTAAAACATGTCGTTACTTGGGTTATGAGCTCATTTGTGCAGAAACTGCCATTTAGTTGTGGAGCTATGCAGTGACTAGGGAACTGACCCAGGAATGGGTCTCTGTTGGCAGCAATACAATATGGAAACAAATAGTAATAATACCCACTGATGCTTTAGATTATCCACTTAGTCTTCATGTGCCCCAGAGCCACATTCTTGGTCCAATGGAGATAATGCTTACCCATCTACAGAAAGGTTTTGGGAATATATGAAAGTAAAGCACAATAACCTTTTCTCATTAAGTTCCCAGGGAGGTGGTGGAGTCAGCATCCCTGCAGACGTTCAAGAAACCTGTGGACATGGCACTTTGGGACATGGTTTAATGGTCATGGTGGTGTTAGGTTGAAGGTTGGACTTGATCTTAGAGGTTTTTTCCAACCAAAACAATTCTATGGTTCTACTTAATTTCCATTGCAGCTTGCTTGGAGGGGATGTGTGTGAAAATCTGTGGAAGATTAGAGAAATTATCTCCAAATGCACTGATTCTCTGAGTCTTAGCACTGCAAGGTGTTGTCACATGGTAGAAAGCAGATGGGATCTCTTTGTGCACCATAGAGTCACAGAACCATAGAACTGGTTTGGTTGGAAAATACCTTCAAGGTCTTCAAGTCCACTCAGTCTCTAACTCTACCAAGGCCACTGCTAAACCACAGCCCTCAGTACCACATCTCTGCCTCTTCTGAACATCTCCAGGGATGAGGATTCAACCACCTCTCTGGGCAGCCTGTTCCAGTCTTTGAAAACATTTTCAGTCAAGAAGTTTCTTCTAATTTCCAACCTAAACCTCCTGTGGAAGAACTCGAAGACATTTCCTCTCCTCCTATCACTTGTTCGAGAGTAAAGAGACCGACATCTGCCTGGCTCCTGCCTCCTTTCAGGGAGTTACAGAGAGACAGAAGCTCTCCCTTCAGCCTCCTCTTCAGGCTAAACCACCCAGTTGCCTCAGCTCCTCCTCATCAGACCTCTTCTCCAGATTCTTCACCAGCTTCACTGCCCTTCTCTAGACCTGCTCCTCACTTCAATATCCTTCTTGGAGTTAGGGCCCCAAAATCTGAACACAGGACTCAAGGTGTGACCTCACCAGTGCTGAACGGGACAATCACTTCCCTGTTCCTTCTGGTCACACTCTTCCTGGTATAGGCTACCACGTTAAAAGGATACAGCCCTCAAAATGCAAATATAACTAATTAGCATCGTGGGTGGCCAGGAAATTATTAGGAGCAACAAAATCCCAGCAGCCTTTAGTAGTCCCAAGTGGAGGAGTCCAGCATCTACAAGACCTCCTGAAGCACCTCCCGATGGAAAGTATTCCTCCCTGCAGGTGTCATCTGCAGCCTGGCCACTGGAAACCAGTCATCTTCAAAGCTACCAGCTTGGACCTTTGGGCACAAATGTGGGAAGTATCTTTTTTTTTTTTTTTTTTGTCTTGTCACTGATAAAAAGCTCAGTGTGTGCATTGGGAATGTGGCTGCTGAGATCTGGGATGTGAGAAGCTGTTCCAAGAGCTCCTGCTTTTCCTTAAGCAGTACATCTCAACAGGTCACATAATCGAGAGCACAGTGACCTAGAGTGAATCCCACAAAGCTTCAGTCAGTTCTACTACACTCAGCATGGAACTGGAAGAACTGGAACTGGCTTTTTAGCAGCTTGTCAAGGTACTGAAGCGCTCTACCATTGACAATCTTGGTAATTCAGAAGGAGAATCCAGATAGTGACTGCCTTCATGCTTGAATCCTGAAATCTGTGGTCTCAGGGCCAGATTCTGGGCATTCCTGGTATTCTCTGCTTTTAAGGAAGATTCTCACCTCCTGCTGACTGAGGTGACTGAAGGCTTGCATTTAGTGGACCTGGGAACAAAACAGGAGACAACTCTGGGATTTCTGGGTCTGTAGCAACCACTAAATCATCACACTGCTGCCCCCACACTTGCTTAACCTCATTTGTCAAGCATTACAGGAGTCCAAGTGGAGCAGCTTTCTTCTATGCTTTTAATTAAGCAGTGAATAAATGAAGGCTATGGCTTATTCAGCCTGTATCTTAGAAGACACAACTATTCAGCCTGCCTGACAGGCAGCTGCTCAGGCATGCAGGGAACAGCTTATATGCACAGAATCACACAGAATGTGAGGGGCTGGAAGGGACCTTGAAAGATCATCAACTCCAAACCCCCTTCCAGGGCAGAATCAGCTAGAGTAGGTCACACAGGAACACCTCAAGGTGGTTTTGAATGTCTCCAGAGAAGGAGACTCCACAATGTCTCTGGGCAGTCTGCTCAAAGGCTCCAGCACCCTCACAGTGAAAAAGTTTTATGTTCTTGTGGAACCTTCTCTGCTCCAGCTTGCACACATTGCCCCTTGTCCTATTGGACATCACAGAGCAGAGCCTGGCTCTGTTCTCCCAACACTGCCCTTCACATCTTTATAAACATGAATAAGGTCACCCCTCTGGCTCCTCTGCTCCAGGCTAAAGAGACTTGTCATTTTGCTTGGAAGAGACCTTGGAGAATATAGAGTCCAATGATCAACCTAAGACCACCATGGTCATTAAACCATGACCCCAAGTTCCATGTCAACACCTTTCCTGAACATCTCCAGGGATGGTGACACCACCACCTCCCTGGGCAGCCTGTTCCAATCCCTAACCACTCTTGCAGCAAAGAAGTTTTTTAGAATCTCCAACTTAAACCTACCTTGGCACAATTTCAGGCCATTTCCTCTCCTATGATCTGATACTAGGGAGAAGAGACCAATCAATATATGTTCTAGAACTAGTCTTCCTCTGCTAGACACATAGCAATATGCCTGCCACCACTGTCCTGTGACACGTTACAGCACTTGGGCAGAGACGTGGTTGAAATTGCCTTATTTTCTCACCACATTTTCCAGTGGGAATTGTTTTCCCCCCACTTCCTTCATCATAGCAACTTTTCAAAGATTACTTTTGTTCATCTGGGGGGAAATAAGAAAAAAGGCAAACCAAGAATCATGACATCCTCCCACTGTATTATTTTTTGAAGGAGAAATAGTTAGCTTTTGGATCAATGTGTTAAAAAAACTCCTGAAATATTCCTGCCAAAGCACTTCCCCTTCCCTCCCCCAAGGAATTTGCAATTTCTATTTCTTTTCTTAAAAAGGACTTTCTGTTAAGAACACTTCAAAAATAAATAAAGAGGCAGACAAAAAAGTGTTTCAGCTGTATTGCTGACCCTGTATGTGCTACTATAAAATCAGTGGTAGGTGTTTGTAGTGCAGCTTGCTGTTTTCCATTAAATGTGTACATGTATTACAAATCATTTCAGTGGAGCAATGGTAGATCTTTACAAACTCTTTGTATACCCAGTGATGGGGAAAAGTAAAAACTGAGAGTTCAGAAAGACTCAAGATGCCTATTTCAGGCATTCCCAGGAAGAAAGGACAGCAAAAGGAGGATTTCAGGATGAATACAGGCATGAATAAACAGAAACAACATATTTCCTTGGAAACAACTCATCTAAGACATGAACAAAGGAAACATGTGAGTACCCTACCTGAATATCTTTAACATGAAGTGAAGCATCCATTGATGGGATGTGGCTGGCTCCCCAAAGCCAGAGCACTGAAGTTCCCATAGCTGGCCCAAGTGTGCCAAGGTAGGTGGTTTTCTCCATCCTGCTGTCCTGTTCGCTGTTCTGAAAAGCTTGATGGCCTAGGAGTATGGTTTTATGCTGCTGGAGTGTGTCCAGAGAAGGCCAGTGAAGCTGGTGAAGGGCTAGAGAACAGGTCTGGTGACAAGCAGCTGAGGGACTGGGGTGGTTTAGTGTGGAGGAGATTGACGGGAGACCTCATTGTTCTCTACAACTGCCTGAAATGAGGTTGCAGTGTGGTGGGGGTTGGTTTCTTCTCCCTAGTGTCAGGTGAGTGGAGAAGAGGAAATAGCCTGAAATTGTGCCAGGGGAGGTTTAGGTTGGAGATTAGGAAAAATTTCGTTGCTGCAGGAGTGGTCAGGGATTGGAACAGGCTGCCCAGGGAGGTGGTAGAGTCACCATTCCTGGAGGTGTTGAAGAAATGTTTGGATATGGCACTTGGGGACGTGACTTGATGGCCATGGTGGTCCTAAGTTTACAGTTGGACTCAATGACCCTGGGGGGGTCTTTTCTAAATGAAAAAAAATTCTATGACTCTCTGATTCTACAGTTCTACTTTAATGCAAATAAATACAGGTGTTCTGGAGGAGCAGAGGGGGTGTAATGATACATTATGGCAAAAAAGTACATTGCAATTAAGCTGTGATGCTCCCACCACAATCATGATGCACTCAGATTATCTTCTCTGCCGCACTCAATCGCATCACTTAGAGCTGTACTTCCAGTTCTGGGGTGTAATTCCCAGTTTGCCATAATGAAATGGTGCTTTTTACCTTCTTCATGCTACACAGGTCTCTGCGTTTCCCTTGGACTCTTTTGAAGCTCCTCTGAGCAGCACCATGCTGACTTCCTTATTTCTGTTTGTGCTGCCTCCCTTTATTAGAATCACAGAACCTATGGTGGGCAAAGCCCTCTAAGATCAAGTCCAACTGTCAGCCCAACACCACTGTGGCCATTAAACCATGCCCCAGATTGCCATGTCCATACATATTTGAATATCTCTAGGGATGGTGACTCCATCACTCCATTGTTCCAATGCCTGACCACTCTTGCAGGAAAGAAATTTTTCCTAATCTCCAACATAAACCTCCCTGGCACAATTTCAGGCCATTTCCTCTGATCCTATCACCTGTTACTAGGGAGAAGAGACTGAGCCCCACTGCAACCTCCTTTCAGGGAGTTGTAGAGAGCAATGAGGTCTCCCTTCGGCCTCCACTTCTCCAGACTAAACTTCATTCCCTCAGCTGCTCCTCACCAGACCTGATCTCCAGACCCTTCACCAACTTTGTTGCCCTCCTAATTAGTTATACTCATTATCATTACTCTTGTCCGGACTTTGTCCATGACATGGTCACATTTGTTTGCCTCTTTCCACTGCAGGATGAACAATGCCTTTATCCGATGCGGCTGAAAGATCATACAGGATCCAGCTTAGGATTTGTCTTCAATGTGTGCTTCATGGCCCCATCTCCTCTTCCATTTTGTGGAGGTTTCTTCAGCCACATCTGAGCACCCTCAGAATAAAAATGGAGATGTTTTGCTGAAAGCACACACTGTGAATTTATCAACTTTTCTGTATCAAACTGCTTGAGGTAAAACTGATCCTACATGTGCAGGATAAACATTCCCTGTTGACATGGTAAGTTAGCAAACCTGCTGAGTTATTCCTGGCTTATAGATTGTACAGTTATTATCTTTCCTAGTACTGGAGGTGGGGATCTGGAATAGATATTTGGTGCCACAACATCCACCTTCACAACTTCACCATCAGTCTCTAAAATATTCTTTTTTTTTTTTCACAAAACAAAAAGCAAATGGAAAGATACTCACCAAATATTCTAACTGAACACTTCTGTGTCTGAGGAACAGATGCAGTAAATCAGAGAATCACAAAATGGATGGAAGGGAACTCTGGACACCATCAAGTCCAACCCTTCATGGCAAGACAGGTTCACCAGATCACACAGGAGCAAGTCCAAGCAGGTTTTGAATGTCTCCAGAAATGGAGACTCCATCACCTCTCTGGGCAGCCTGTTTAAGTGCTCCATCATGCTTAAATCAAAGGAGTTCTGCCTCACATTTATGTTCAAGTTGTGTCCATTCCCCCTTGTCCTGTCACTAGGCACCACTGCAAAAAGCCTGGTCCCATCCTCCTGACACCCACACTAAGTATTTGTAAGAACTGATGAAACCTGCTCCAATTCTCTCAGTTTTTCCTCATCACAGAGGTGTTCCAGTTCCTTATAAAGAAAGCTTTGCATTGTTCTGTAGCATGCAGATGAAGCATCTGTGTGGCCCTCTTAGCCATCATTACAAAGAATGACCACCCAGTCAATACCAAGGACCTGTCAGCTCAGCTGCAGAACCTGTAGATTCAAATGGTTTGCCTTTCAATGTCTTCTCTGTACCAGGGACTTGAGGTTTCCTAGAGAAGCTGCTTGGGAATGTGGAGATGCTGCAAAGTGGATGCCAGGATGCTGAGCCCTAGCTCTGCTTTCCATTACATAGGAAGGGACTTCAGAAGTGACACAGACCCTCCTGACTTGGATTGCCACAACTCAGCATCATCCAGGAGCTGGATACAGGACCTGTCTTTGCCTGCTGCTGAAATGAAGCTACCTGTCTGAAGAAATATGGCATCGCCTTGTGACAGTTTGAGTCCAACACAGGTATGAAAATGCAGCATACACTCACCCTGTGCTCAACCCAGCTTGCCACTGGATCCAAAAGGAAATGGGACTCAACATGCAACCTTTTAACATATCCATTTGGAGAGTTAGAGAATGGTTGGGCTTGATGATCTTCTGGGTCTTTTCCAACCAAAACAGCTCTGTGGTTCTGTGACCTTTAAAGTCTTTTTCCACCAAAATGATTTTCAGATTCTATGATTTTCTGATTTTTAGAGTTCTGTCCTTGCTACCTTTTCTGTTTGTGCCTTGATGAACTTCTAACTATTCAAGTATGCCCAAGACAGAAAAAATACATAGCAAACTGGCTTTGTTATATATATATATATAACCCACAGATTTCCCTGTGGGGAGCTGTCTGCAGATCATTACTTTAAGTTGATGCCATGTACCTGAACTGTAACTTGTACTTCCAAACTGTACTGACAGTGCACTGCCTTCGCTCTACAACGTGTTTCTATTTTATTCATTCATTAACATTCACAAAAACTTTTAAAGTTAGAAAATGAAAGGGAAAAAAAATCAAAAGATTCTTCCTCTCAACACTTTGGTTTTTTTGTTTTTCATTGTGATACTCAGGTCTAGTCAACAATAAGAGAGGAAAGGTGTGAACTTGTGGAAGAACAAATTCATGAAGCCACCTGACAGGATTTGGAAAGAAAAAGCCTTTTGTTGCCTTTGTCTACTCTCAGGCATTGATGTGCCTGCCTCACTCAAAGGAGGTAGGGGTAAGGTGAATGTCAACCTCTTCTTCCTAGCATCAGGTGATAGAAGGAGAGGAAGTGGCTGGAAATTATGCCATGAGAGCTTTAGGAGATTAGGATAAATTTCTTTGTTGCAAGAGTGTTCAGGCATTGGAAGAGGCTGCCCAAGGAGGTGGTGGAGTAGCCATCCCTGGAGGTGTTGAAGAAATGTGTGGACATGGCACTTTGGGACATGATTTGAAGGCCATGGTGGTCTTAGTAGAAGGCTGGACTCGATGATCTTAGTGGACTCTTCCAAGTAAAACGATTCTATGGCAAAGTTCCTCAAGTCACCTCATTTTTTGCAGGGCAGATCAAGAAAAGGGCAAGTGCATTTATTTTTTTTCTTCCTAGGGTAGAATCAAAGACCTGTTGCAGTTAAAGACCATTTTGCCATCTACCTTAGTGAAGCCACAATATCAGTATTAGATGGTCCTGCTCCAGGGTGCCAGTAAAAGGAACTGTTCTGATCCTTTCTGTCCATCTTGGGCCTGTCCATCTTGTGGAGCAGCTGAGTCAGAATACCCTGAACTGAGCTACCTGCTTAGCCCGTGCAGATGCTGGGTCAGGCCCTTGCCAGCTGCCTATGTCCCATTTGCCAGTATCTTCTTGTTGTTGTTGTTTCCAGCACTGTCCTACATTGCCTGGGACAAAGAGGAATTTAGGTCTGCTGTTTGACACACCTTACAACGTACACAGGCTTAAGAGCAATCTGAGCCAACTGCAAATGGACCATTTAAAATGTTGCTCTTAGCAGATATTATTTACAGTCAATCTGACAAGATGAATCCCAGGTATAAATCAAACTTTGGAGCACAAATCTTGTTAGTTGCCATGTTAGTAAATCAGCTCACCTAAATAATCTTGAGCTCTTGACAATGATGCAGCCCTTCTGGATTAGAAATACAGCTCCTGCTTGTGCAGTGAACTTGATCTGCCGACATTTCAAAGGGCTGAGATCCTGTTTCTGATGGTTCAGTTTTATATTCAGGCTGTAAACTATTTTGAGCAGCACTGAGCTGAATACAAACAGCTGATGTTCAGCTCTGTCTCCTCTAAGTAGAGTAGGTTAGGGAAAGTGCATAATTTGTACACATTTTCCAGCAGAACACAACAAGCTAGCAGAGGAATGTGGGGAGACAAATAACACAGCAGGCATAAAAAATGCTCCCAGGAACTGCTTTTTTGTTTGATTTAACTTTTCCATTTGGAAAGAGAATCTGATGTTTTCAATCTATACCACCAACCTTATTCCCAGAATAAAAAAAAACCTGTGTTAGAGAGATGTGATTTCTGCTTTTCACTGAAGGTCTGCTATTGTTTGGCAATAAACTGTATTCTCTACAGCTTCAATTACTGGCCCACTCAGATCTGACAGCCCTTAATTATTCAGGACATGATCTACTGAAATCTACATCTGGAAATGATATCACTTTTTGCTTTCAGCACTGGAAAATCTGACTTAAGGTTAAACACATACCCTTAAATGCAAAGCTTTGAGAGAAATTAGTACAGCTGAATGCTCCTTCTACAGATGAAATGTTGAAATAAATTGCAGATGCCTTTTGTTTAATAGTTGCAGTGTTTCACCACATTTCATGTGTGAAACACATGCTGTGTTCTTCACATATCTCTACCAGTTGATTTTATTTCTCCTGTAAACATGGTGCTTGCTCTCATCTAATCCTTTCACCACAGCCCTAAAGGAGCAGCACTCTCCAGGATTCAGAGCCTGGCTCTTGGAATCATAGAATTGTTTCAGTTGGGAAAAAGCTCCAAGATCATCAAGTCCAACCATCAACCCAATTCCACCATGGCCATTAAACCATGTCCCAAAGTGCCATGTTCCACACATTTATTGAACACCTCCAGGAATGGTGACTCCACCACCTCCCTGGGCAGCCTGGTCCAATCCCTGACCACTCTTGCAGCAAAGAAACTTTTCTTAATCTCTAATCTAAACCTCCCCTGGTACAATTTCAGGCTGTTTCCTCTCCTGTCTCCTGATACTATTGAGAAGAGACCAAGAGGTGAGCCTCACTGCAACTTTCTTTCAGGGTGTTGTGGAGAGCAATGAGGTCTTTCCGCAGCCTCCTTTTCTTCAGAGTGACTCCAGGTAACTCAGTTTCTCAGAAGATGCCTTCTCCATATCCTTCACCATCTTTCTTGCCCTTCTCTGGACACATTCCAGCACATCAATGTCTTTCTTGTAGTGAGTGGCCCAAAACTGAAGCCAGGATTCAAGGCTCAGCTTCACCAGTGCTGACTACAGGGGCATGATCCACTTCCCTGCTCCTGCTGGCCACTCTGTTTCTGATCCAGGCCAGGATACTGGTGGCCTTCTTGGCCACCTGAGCACAGGCTGGCTCATGTTCAGCAGGCTGTCAACCTGTACCCTTAGATCTTTTGCTACTGCCTTCTAGCCACAGTGCCCCAAGCCTCTTTTGTCACTGCTGCATGGGCACTTCCAATAGATGTGCATGATCATTTTTGCATCTTTTCCAAGGCTTGTCAAGATGTTTGTTCTTCAAGTAGCCTTGGGGAACCAAAAATAATTGTTTTCTGCTATTGTTAACTGGAGGCAGAAACACCAAAGCCACAGGTACCTCTCTCTGACACATTCTAAGTTCTGGTTTTCAGCATCACCATAACTAAGAAGAACAATACCAGGATTATTTTTTGCATGTAGACAGAATGAAATTGATTTAGTGAATGAAGATTTGACATTCAGCAAATCTGAGCTGCTAGCTGAGATGAAAATCAAGAGATTTGAGGGGGTAAATTTCCTAAAAATAATTTAAGAAAAACAAAGGAATTGTTCTTTCTAAACACACTCTGAGGAAAGCCAGACATCAGCCTCAGCTCAATAGTCTTCATAGCACATGGAATAAAATGTTCCAGTTCATTTGCATTCTGGGCTTTTGGGTTTTTTATTCAAATGATAGACAGCTGGAATGCATTCCTGGCATGTTCACCAACGCCATGGTTGGCAGAACTGGCAACTGCAGAAGATGTCTTCAGACTGAGTTTGTTTTTTTCCTCATACTTGAACTGGTAAACAAGTCTGATAAGTTTGGAAAATATCTTTCTGCCTCAGCTTAATTAGATTGGCATTTTGTAACAGCTCGTTAGAGTAAATCATCCCTGACTTTGATTAGAAGCCACATATATGGGATAAGGTGGAGTCTGCTCAAAAACTGCATTGCCATGGATGCACCAAGGTGTGCCTGGAGACCATACAATGATCTGCCATCCTGATTAGACCATCTACTGCTACAGAGAGCTTCAAACCTAAGTGGTCAACAGTATCTGGCATTGCAGCAGTACCAGTGCTGCCAGTATGGAAGTGGAGAACAGCTATCATAATGCACCTGGGGTGCATTAGGAAGACTGGGGCCAGCAGGTCAAAGGAGGTTCTCTTCCCTCACTACTCTGCCCTGCTGAATCATGGAATCATAGAATCAATCAGGTTGGAAGAGACCTCCAGGATCATCCAGTCCAACCTATCACCCAGCCCCAACCAATCAACTAGCCCATGGCACTAAGTGCCTCATCCAGGCTTCTCTTGAACATCTCCAGGGACAGTGACTCCACCACCTCCCCAGCCAGCCCATTCCAATGGGCAATCACTCTCTCTGTGAAGAACTTCCTCCTAATATCCAGCCTATAACTCCCCTGGCACAACTTGAGACTGTGTCCCCTAAGAAGGCACTATACTTCAGAAGGCACCTTAGGGTTGTAGAAATTGCACTGACTTGTCCCTACTTCTCTGGCAGTCCTCAAAAGCTGAAGGTGCAAACATAGCTTAAAAATGGCATCACTTCCACCCACAGGTGAGTTCTGTGCTGTATGTTTTCCAATTTGTTCTGCAGCAGACAGAAAATCTCATCTCATCATTTTGACCTACTAAGGTCCCAACTAAAGCAGATCTTAATGCTCATCAGTCTACCAAGTTGCTGCTTTCTTATTTTTGGTGTATACTTCCATTTTTACATATCATGGAAACCAACCAAGGTTAGAGCAGTCACACAGCAGGAAAGAACCAAGCAACGAAGTTGTGTGTACCAATTAGAGCAACTATATTAGTGTCAGCTTTCTAACCTTGGTGACTGTAACTAAGCAGAGCAAATAAGTTCTTTGTAATGTCAAAGCTCTGTTTTGCATGGGTTCATATGGGCAGTTCTGCTACCAGCAAACAAAAACAAGGTCAGAAGCCAGGCGCAGAGAAAATGACAGTAAATCAAAAGACAAAAAAATTTCTCTTGGAAAAAAAAAAGTGGAAGTTTGAGTCTCTTCTTGCTTTCCTTCAGGGCAGGCTTGGTTCCTACTTCCAATTTTTTCCTCACAGATGTATTATGAGCACACACTATGATCTTAATATAAAACCACATGTAGCCAGGGACTGATATTCCAAGCAAAATCTCAAATATTGTAATCCAAATGCTAAAAAATAATAACTATCACCTTGTCAGAGATAATATCTGGTCTTAGAGCTGATGTGCAAAACACATTCTCGTTGTAGCACTCAAGCAGATGTTCGATGGTATTCATGCTCCCCAGCAACGAAACCAAGCAGGGCTGTGTCATTTTTCACAGAATCTTAGAGCAGTAGGAGCTGGAAGGTACCTCTGGAGATTGAGTCCAACCTCCTTGCCATGGCAGGTTCATCTAAAGAAGGTCACACAGGAACACGTCCAGGTGGGTTGGGAATGTCTTCAGAGATGAAGATTCTACCACCTCTCTGGGCAGCCTGCTTCAGGGTTCCACCACCCCTAAATCAAAGAAGGTCCACTTCATGTTTAAATGGAACTTATGTTCAAGTCTGTGCCTGTTACCCCTTGACCTGCCATTGGGCACCACTGAGAAAAGTCTGGTCCCATCCTCCTGACACCCACCCCTTCAGTGTTTATAAGCATTGATGAGATCTCCCCTCAGTCCTCTCTTTTCCAGACTAAAAAGCCCCAATTCTCTCAGACTTTTCTCATCACAGAGATGTTCCATTCCCCTCAGCTTATTTGTAGACATTTGCTGTACATTCTCCAGGAAGTCCCTCTCCTTCTTCAATGGGGGAGTCCAGAACTGGACACAGTGTTCCAGATGTGGCCTCACCAGGGAGGTGAGTAGAGGGGGAGGAGAACCTCCCTTGACCTGCTGGCCACACTCTTCCTGATGCACTGCAGGATGCCGTTAGCCTTTGTGGCCACAAGGGCCCATTGCTGGCTCATGGTCATCCTACTGTCCACCAGAACTCCCAGGTCCTTTTCTCACAAGCTGCTCTCCAGGCAGCTATTACATCTTAGTGAGATATCAAGACTGATAACATCTAAATGTCTCCAGTGTCATCTTTCCACTAGTATTTCATACATTTGTTTACAAAGATCATGCTTTAAAGATTTGGCACTTCCATGGCCTCTCTTGCTTACTTCTGAATCTTGGTAATGCACCTGTGACACAGTTACTATTTCCATTGCAACTGTTTAATGCCATAATCATGGATTCATGACAGTCTCCAGCTGAAAGCAGGGCTGGGCCATGAAGACAGGTTGGTCAGACTCAATGATCTCAGAGGCCTTTTCCACCCCAAACATTGTCATAATCTATGACATTTATTAAAGGGCAGGTTTATGGAACAGCAGCAGACAGGCCGTTGAAGAAAACAAAGTTGAACTTCATGTGGACATAAAACATCTACTCTTTGGAGGTTTGCTGTGGTGGGATTGTTAATTTGTCTTTAAAGAACAAATGTAGTTACATCTGTGTCATTAATCAACACTCTCTGCCAGTTTCCCACGCAGCAAATATCAAAATCAGCTCATTGCTTCACTGGAACACATCTGTTAGCCTTGGTGTAAAGAGCTGGGTTTTCAGCACTCCTCCTTTGGTGCCACACTAAATAAGGGATGCCACACAAAATAAGTGATATCACACTAGTTTCTCTCTGGTTCCCTGCTAACATTAAGGGAAGAGAATTGAGAGAACTGACAGAATCCTCTCCAAGATAGTCTCCATCTTTGTCAGCAGTCCTGGCTAACTGGAAAGGTCCCAGCTGACTGGAGACTGGCAAACATGATGCCCATCTACAAGAAGGGCTGGAAGGAGGACTTACAGACCTGTCAGACTGACTATGGTGCCAGAGAAGGTCATGGAGCATATCATCTTGAGCAGCATTTACAGAGGAACCAGATGATCTGGCACAGTCAGCATGACTTCATGAAGGGAAGGTCCTGCTTGACAAGCCTGATCCCCTTCTACAGCATAGAGTCATGAAGGGCAAGTTCTGCATGACAAGCCTGATCTCCTGCATCAAGGGCACACTGTGAGTGGAGGAGGGGAAAGCTGTGGATGTTGTCTGCCTGGACTTTAGTAAAGTCTTTGACACTGACCATCCCAGGAGGTGTTCAAGAAATGTGTGGATGTGGCACTTTGGGACATGGTTTGATGGCCATGGTGGGTTGAAGGTTGGACTGGATGACCTTAGAGGGCTTTTCCAACTGAAACAATTCTATGATTCTGTGATCCTACAACTGCAAATGTCTGTGAATGGTTTGATTCTAATTTCTTCCTGAGATACTTTTCTGTCAGTTCCTGGAGTTATCTGATTTTTTGTTTTGATTGATCTAATTCTTTCTTCATTCTTTTGGTGCCCTCCTCACTTGTTCATTTTCTCCTTCCTTGTCTGCATGCAGCAAAATTATTCCTGCTTCCTCCAATCTCCCTGATGAGCACAGATGCAAGGAAGTCATTGAGATTCGTGGTTCTGTAGGTTTGCTCTGTCTTTCAAAGCCTAGAGTGTTCCTTCAGCAAGATTGCTCCTTTATATAACCGCACAAGCTTTTGTCTGTCTTCATAGCTTGTGTGGCCCTGGTTTCATTTTCACTAGTGGACTTGTAAGACTGTACACCTTGTAGCACCTAATTGCCATAATGTTAGTGTTGCTTCTGCAAGCTTATTGTCTTCATGCAGACTTCTCTTTTCCTTATCATTCCCTGCATTTCCTTCATCACCTGTCTTTGCTGTTTACTACTCCCAGTAAAAGTTTATTAGAGAATCATAGAATTGTTTCGGCTGCAAAAGGCCTGTAAGGTCATCGAGTCCAATCATTAACCTGATGCTGCAAACTCTGGTGCTAGACCATGTTCCTCAGCACCATACCCACACTGCTTTTAAATACCTCTAGGGATGGGGATTAAACCATTTCCTTGGGGAGCCTGTTCCAGGCCTTGAGAACACAATCAGTGCAGAATTTTTCCTAATGTTGAACCTAAACTTCCCCTGGCACAATCTGAGGCCATTTCCTCTAGTCCCATCATTTGTTACTAGGGAGAAGAGATCAAGGTCTACCTCACTTCAGCCTCCTTTCAGGGAGCTGTAGACAGCAATGAGGTCTCTCCTCAGCCTCCTCTTTTCCAGTCTTAACACCCCCAGTTCCCTCAGCTGCTCCTCACCAGACCTGTTCTCCAGACCCTTCACCAGATTTGTTGCCCTTCTCTGGATGTACTTCAGCACCTCAATGTCCTTCTTGGAGTGAGAGCCCCAAACCTGAACTCAGGACCAAATCTGCAGCCTCACCAGTGCTGAGGTCAGGGGGACAATCGCTGCCGTGGTCCTGCTGGTCACACTATTTCTGATCACAGGATAGTAGGGTTGGAAGGGACCTCTGGAGATCATCCAGAGTCCGAGCCTCCTGCCAGAACAGGACCATAGAATCCAGCACAGGTCACACAGGAACACATCCATATGGGTCTTGAAAGCCTCCAGAGAAGGAGACTCCACAACCTCTCTGGGCAGCCTGCTCCAGTGCTCTGTGACCTGCCTTGGCCACCTGAGCACACTGCTGGCTCATATTGCTTAGTGTGTTTTTGTTACACTGGGCTCTTTGAGAGCTGCTTCTCAGAGCTCAGCTCTCCTTTCCTCTGCCTTACTCCTCTTTCCTCCAGCAGCTGATGTTTAGCAGTACAAACTTTTTTGCTTTCCTGCCAAATTTTAATGGTCAGGTTGGACACTAGGTTTTTATTCTGAGGATTCTCTTATTCTTTGTTTCTGGCAAGAAGAGGGTAACATGTGAAAACTTCATGAAGTTAAGTGAGTGTTAAGTTCCACTGGTGCCTGATCTGTAAAATATGAGCCTGATTCCTTCTTTCTTGTAGCTGTGCATCCATATTGAATTAAGTGGTTTCTGCAGATGAAAATGTACAAAGTATGGATGTGATTAGAGACAGCAGAGTGCTGTTTCCCATCCTTCTGCCAGGTCTTCCCTCTCAGCCAACATCATTTCGCTCTCAAAAGCGTTAGAGATGTTGCAAAGTCCAGAAATCATTCTGGGGCTAATGAGCACTGTGGGTGGACAGGACTGCCTCTGTGCAGGTTGGGGTAGTTCAGCTTTAACCACAGGAGACTGTCTGTAGAGTAC
Organism: Indicator indicator; assembly: GCF_027791375.1. Classification (NCBI taxonomy): domain Eukaryota; kingdom Metazoa; phylum Chordata; class Aves; order Piciformes; family Indicatoridae; genus Indicator; species Indicator indicator. The sequence continues at coordinate 26,950,791 of NC_072017.1, read as the reverse complement.
CCTGGCTGTTGCACATGTGCACTGAGGAAGAGTCATGGCTTGTCTGGGACTGTTCAGGCACCAGGACTTGTTGTAGGTGGGTGGCTGGGACTCATGGGTTGGATCCTCAGTTGGCCCAGGTAGGCATCATCTGATACCATCCCATTCCCTGGAAAGTGCATGTTTCTACTCACTCACCCTGTAGCAAAGACAACAGAAGGCTTTGCACAGGCTAGGGTATACTAAATCCTCTCTGAGAGTTTCAAGAGGGATGATCTTGCAGAAGGACAGAACAACAACAAAAAAGTGGTTTCAGTTTTGTGTTGCTCATTTGTGTAACATCTTAGAGCTTATAACATCTTAGAGGTGTTCAAGAAATATGTGGACATGGCACTTTGGGATGTGGTTTAGTGGCCATGGTGGTCTTAAATTGAAAGTTGGACTCTATGAGTTTAGAGGGCTTTTCCAACTGAAACAATTCCATGATTCTATGATCTTAGAGCTTAATAGCCAGGCCCCAGTAACAGATGCCAACAATGCTGAGATGGGAACCAGAGGCAAGGCCTCTGCATGTCTCAGTGCAGGGTTTTCAACAGAGAATATAGATGAGGAATGCTTACACTATCTAATACCCAATACTGAGGGGAGGGGACTGACAGGAAAACACTTCTTTAATCAGTTGCATCTGAAAAGCTGGAAAGAAAGACTTGAAAGTTATCATGTGCTTACGATAAGATGTTGGGCTCCTTCTTTAAAAGTCAGAGGTAGTTCATAATTTCTGTCCCAGTGTGAAGGTCTGAGCTGCTGATAAAGACATGCAGCAGAGAGTGGAGGAGAAGGGTTGACCCTATGCTGAATTCCCTAATTACTTGTCAAGGGGCTGTTTGAGCAGGAGTAGCTGAGCTGTTGAAAACTGGCATCCAGCAGAAGGGAACTCTTTGGGACTGGCAGTATTGGGAAAGGGAGCAGAGAGGGTAGAATAGCAGTCAGGTGGCGAAGGTGCAAGTCCTGTCTGTCTTCATGAAGTTATTTCTAAGTTTTATATGAAAGAGTTGCTGGAACAAACCCAAGTCCTGTCTGTCCTCATGGATTTATTTCTATGTTTTATATGAAAGAATTACTGGAGCAAACCCAGGGCACTGTTTCCCAATAGCTAATTCTTAACAGCAACATTGTAAATGTTGTTGGGGCTTTTTCTGGATTCCAATTTTATGCCTTTCTTCCTGCACTGTTTAGGAAGCAATAAGCACAACTGTCTAGGATCCCTAATTCTTCCTGGGGAAATATATCAAAAGACAAGATTGCCACCTGTGCATCTACTGGATTTCATCTTCATATCCACGCTGAAAGAGGAATGGTGAAAGAAGATTGAATACTCATGACTGGTTTAGGGGGTAAAGAACTCTTTGGAGCCTATTGCCACTTGCCTTTTATGTATCTTTTTTTCCATTAAAGTAAGGCAACATTCTTAATGTCTTCTTTTTGGCTGGAAAAACAACCAAAAGAAGCCAACCATAATATATTGTAACCTAACAGACCCTCTGACCTTCAATCCTCTCAGCAGCAGTTTGTTAATTGCAAGATACTTATCACTGGTGGCTCATTGCTAAATCTAAGTCCCTTGGCTCTGCACCCACAGGGGAGTGTTTGTTGTATGGGTCAGGATAGGCTTCAGAAGGTGATTTTATTTCAACCCTTGGACATGATTGCACTGAAATCCACTAATCATAGAACAACAGAATGGTGTGAGTTGGAAGAGACCTTAAAAATCACCTAGCTCAAATACCTCCTGCCATGAGCAAGGACACCGTCCACCAGACCAGCTTGCTCAAGGCCTCATCCAACCTGGCATTAAACACCTCCAGGGAGAGGGCATCCACAACCTCCCTGGGCAACCTGTTGCAGTGTCTCACCACTCTCACTGGAAAGAATTTCTTCCTAATCTCCAGTCTCAATCTCCCCTCTTCCTGTCACTACAAGTCCTTGTCAAAAGTCGCTCCCCTGATTTCTTCTTCTAACCCACTTCAGGCAGTAGAAGGCTGCTCTAAGGTCTCCTTGGAGCCTTCCCTTCTCCAGGGTGAACAGCCCCAGCTTTCCCAGCCTGTCTTTACAGGGCAGGTGCTCCAGCCATCTGATCATCTTTGTGGCCTCCTCTGACCCACTCTAGAAGTTCCATGTCCTTCTTGTGTCAGGGGCACCAGAACTGGATGCAGTACTCCTCGTGGGATGTTATGAGAGCAGAGGGAGAGAATCACCTCACTCATCTGCTGGTCACACTTCTTTTGATGCAGCCCTATCTCTTGTTTGGCCTCACCACTGCAAGGTAGAGATCACATTGTCTCCTCATCTTGAGAGCAAAACACCCCATTACAAAGAATTTTCTTGAAGTCGTATCAGTGCACAGAGATTATGATTGAGCATACATCGAATGTCCTCATCAAACTCACTCCTTGTGCTGATGGTTTATTTTTGCAGCCATCCTGAGCACCTACCTTTGCTGGAAAGAATATTTGAAGATGGTGACTCCAGCCATAGGCATAAGAAAGCCAAACCATTCCCCTGTGTGAATAATCAACTCTAGAAACTGAAATGTATTTTCAATTAGATGGGTTCAAAGTTTAGCTTCTGGGCAGCTCATTTTTTATTTACTCTGAACACACAGACAAATTGATCTGTGAAACAGCCATTGCTTTCACAGAGGGATTTGATTTGAGGAATTATGGGCTAGATTCATCATAGTGACGACAGATAGATTTCCATAGTTTGGATTTTATTAATGGCATGTTCTTTACTTGTTTAACATTCAAAGGAAATCAATCACCAGGTATTCTGCTGCTATTGAGTTTCTCTGGGAAAAGGACCCCAGATGTGGAGACAGGAGTACAGTGTGGTGTGTGCTGCCTGCCTTTACTAGCAGGGAATAATTGGAGATGGGTCCAAATTTCAGCCACTACAGGAACATCACTCATCTCTTGGACAACTCTGTTGACTGAAATCCATGACTCTCCATGCATTTTTTTTTTTTTTTGGTTCACAATGCCTTGATTATCCATCCCCCCCTCACTGGGGAAGAAATGTAAAATTTGTGTGCAGTCCGTTGGTTCTTAGAATCCTAGAATGGTTTGGGTTGGAAGGGACCTTCAAGATCATCCAGTTCCAACCCCCCTGCCATGGGGAAGAGACACCTTCCACTAGACCAGGTTGCTCAAGAATTTCATCTAGCCTGGCCTTGAACACCTCCAGGGCATGCACAACCTCCCTTGGCAACCTGTTCCAGTGTCTCACCACCCTCACTGGGAAGGATTTCTTTCTAATATCTAGTCTAAAAGTACCCTCCTGAGTTATGCAAGGAATATTCCTCTATCCTGTCTTCCTAGTAACCAGTCCTCTGCTCAGGTTGCTTACCCCTAATGTGTTTCTCTCATCTTTGAGTTTTGTTTTTAATTCTGCTGCAGTTCCTGGAATTGGAATATTTGGTTCCATTGTCGCCATTCTTTAAGAAAATAACTTTCATCAAGATCTACCACCCAATGTCAGAAGAGATGCACTTAAAGTCTTGGTAAAGTCTTTCAAAAGCAGACTGAGTGAGGCCTTCCTCAACCTGGTCCCACAGGAAGTGTCTCTGCCCATGGTGGGGAGGTTGGAACTAGACGATGGTTAGGATCCCTTCCAACACAACCCATTCTGTGATTCCAATTCACTTGAGCTTACCTAAGTGAACTGTCCAGTGCTAAAAGTCCAGTATCCTCTCTGGAAAAATCAGCTGCAACTTCTTCAGGCATGCATCACTGAGGTCCTTGAATCTGTGCCATAGTAATCAGTACTTTATGGGGAAATCATATATTACCTTTAAGTAACCCTCTTAATACAGTCCACACTGTGCAGTTTCCTTTCAACATTTTTGGCATTTGATACTGTGGTTTTAAAAAGTTTTATTTGCTAATAAATCAGCTGAGTGAATGAACTTATGGAGCCTTGTCCAGCTACAGATGAGTGAAGCACTCTTCATAGAGTCATAGAATCACAGAATTGTAGAGGTGGGAAGGGACCTTCAGAGATCATTAAGTCCAACCCCGCTGCCAAAGCAGGGTCACCAAGGGCAGGTCTCACAGGAACACATCCAAATGGGTCTTGAAAATCTCTGAGAAAGAGTCTCCACAACCTCTCACTTCCGTTCAGCAGCCCTGCTTGGAGAAAGATTTCTGAAATAAGTGCCTCACATGTTTGAGTTCTGTCCACTCTGACAAAGCTTTACCTTGCTGACCCAGCCAGCCCTGTTCTTGGGAGCTTGCAAAGAGGTGAATTTGCTGTTTGCAGCCTCTTCAGAGCATGAAACCAGCTCATCAGCTTACAGCTGGGCTCAATGGTCTTTGAAATCTTTTCCAATCAAAAAAAAATGTCTATAATTCAACCTACAACCAGGTCACATGGGCACTGAAAGCATGGGATACTGGCAGGGTGCCTTAAAGAATGCAGAAACCTGATGAATACATTGTCCTGGCTTCAGTGTTAGCAAGTATCTTAACAAGAGAAATTCTTTGGATGATCACATCCCTCTGTTGAGAAGGATGAAGTATTTTGCTGTCCAAAAAGACAGGAAAAAATTCTTTGCTGCAAGAGTGGTCAGGCATTGGAACAGGTTGCCCAGGGAGGTGGTGGAGTCATCCCTGGATGTGTTCAGGAAACGTGTGGACATGGCATTTGGGGATGTGGTTTAATGGTTATGGTGGTGCTGAATTGATGGTTGGACTCCATGGTCTTAGAGAGCTCTTCCAATTAAAACGATTCTATGTTTCTATGAAAGATTGTAATTTTTAATTTATTAAAAAAAAATAAAATAAAAATTAAGGAGAGGTGGCAAAATCTGAGCTGTGTCAAATTCTGGGCTAGTTCCTCTGCTCAGCATTCTCTGAACTGTGCCATTGGTTTCCCTTTTGGCCTTTTTGAGAAACAAAGCCAGCAAGTCTTCCCAGCAACCATTTACTCCTACTCAGGCTGAGGCTTTTTCCTTACCTGGCGATTCCCATTGAGCCAACAGTTTTCTCTCACATTACCTGGGATCTCCATGGATAATTTTGAGGGCAAAGCTGGAGCTAAAGAACAGCCTGGTAAACAAAGAAAGTGGAAATTTCTAGTATGTATTTTAGAATCATAGAACCATTTTGGTTGGGAAAGACCTTTGTCTATCTAATAATTCTCTAATTCTAGCAAGATTGCTGCTAAGCCATGTCCCTCAGAACCACATCTCTGCCTCTTCAAAACACCTTCAGGGGTGGAGGTTCAACCACCCCCCTGAGCAGCCTGTTCCAGTCTTTGAAAAGCCTTGCAATCAAAAGGTTTCTTCCAATATCCAATCCAAGCCTCCCCAAACACAACTGAAGGGCATTTCCTCTCATCCTATCACTAATTTTGAGGGAGATCAACACCTACCTCACTGTAACCTCCTTTCAGGTTGTAGAGAATGATGAGGTCACCCCTCAGCCTCCTCTTCTCCAGACTAAACACCCCCAGTTCCCTCAGCTGCTCCTCATCAGACCTATTCTCCAGACCTATTCTCCAGACATTTTACCAGTTTTGTTGCCCTTTTCTGGACCCACTCCTGGACCTTAATGTCTTGTAGTGAGAGGTCCAAAACTAAACGCAAGCCTTACTAGTGCTGAGTCCAGGGGGACAGTCACTTTCCTGGTCCTGCTTGTCACACTGTTCCTGATTTTGTGCTTGACTAGAAGCTTTTATTCCTTAGAAGCTTTTCCTTATCTCAAAATTCATGTTGAAATAATTGTTAAGTATGCATTATATAATTGAGAGGGAGACTAGAGCTACCTGAAGAAATGTTGAGAATGAAATGGTAGAATTTTTTTTTCCCAAAGGCATTAGGTTGTCAATTTGTAAACATTACTTATGGAAATTGAAAGTGCATTGGGCTCCAGCTGAGTCACCTTTGCTGCAAGTTGGAAAAGGACTCAAGCTCCTTGGGCAAGGGCCCTGAAAAGCTGAGTTGACAGGACTTAGTGGTGAGACGCAGGTGCAAAGGAGTGTTTGACTTTGTGAGCCTGACCAACTCTCAGTGGGGTACCCAGGCAAAGAGAAGTTGGAAATACTATTAAGTTTAGACATACTATGTTTTGGTTGGTTTCTTTCCCCTGTTGGAAAGCTCATCAGCCTTTTCCAATGGTAAACTCCTGATGGTTTTACAAAGGCTGTGAAATGACATCTATGTCCTTTTCATTTCTTCTTTTTTTTTTTTTTTTGAGTGGGACAGAATCCCAGGCCAGCCATGGATTACAGGCCATCAGCAGTTTAGAGTCAGGCAGGACTCCTGACCTGAGACTGCTCACAGGTGTTTCCCAGACTATGATCATCATGCTTAATATAAAGAGGGAATTTTGCTGAGGAGAGCCTCCTGCTTGAGATCCTCCTTTCCCTTCTCCTCCTTGTCCTTCTCCTGAGGACTGCTCTCTTGTACATTTGCTGAGCTGAGTATAACCTTTCATACTTGATATGGGCATTGGTACCAGCTTGGCTGTTTGATTAAATCTCTTTTCACTTGAACTCATGGATCTCCTTTTCCTGATGCCTTTCTCTTTTCTGCTGAAGAGGGGTCATCAGGTGATGTTATAGTTTAGCCCCAGATACAGGCTAAAGACACAGAACATAAAATACAGGCATTTTTTTTTTTCTGAAGGGACAACTGAAAACAACAAGGCAGTGTTTTCTAAACCCTCCTACACAAACACAAATCTTTTCCTTTTCAAAAATCAGAGATAAGGTTTCTATTTGCCGTGGCAGGATCAGATGTAGACCCATACTGACTGATTTAAAAATCTCAGCCTGGGAGCCTGTCTTGCCCTTTCTATACAGGAAAGAAAGCATAAAGATGCAACATGAAGCCAGTTATACCACAGAAAACAAGTTCTCCATAGTTGGGCATTAGCTGTGAAGAATGCACCTTCAAGAGTCAGGTTTCTGTTCTGTCAAGATTTCATGCTCAGTAAAATCTCCCAAACTACTGTTTTTCAGGTGACATCCACAATTTCTCTGATTACTTTTTCCTGGCTCTTTTTTTCCTTCTTTTTTTTTTTTTTTTTTTTTTTTTGGTGGTGCTAAACAACATCTTCCCTATTCATATTGCTCTTTAGAGGTGTGCACATTTACAACTGTATGCAACTGCTTTAATGCTATTCCAATCACAGAATAATTGGTTTGGTTAGAAGAGAACTTCAAGATCTTAGAGTCCAAGTCTCAACCTAGTACTATTATGGCCACTGAACCATGTCCCAGATTGCCATGTCCACACATTTCTTGAACAGCTCCAGGGGTGGGGACTCTACCACCTCCCTGGGCAGCCTGTTCCAATGCCTGACCACCTCTGCAGCAAAGAATTTTTTCCTCATTTCCAATCTAAACCTCCCCTGGCACAATTTCAGGCCATTTCCTCTCATTCTATCACCTGATGCTAGGGAGAAGAGACTGATCCTCACTTCACTTCCACCTCCTTTCAGGGAGTTGTAGAGAGCAATGAAGTTTTCCCTCAGCCTTGTCTTCTCCAGACTAAACAACTCCTGTTCCCTCATCTCCTCACAAGACCTGTTCTCCAGACTTTTCACCAACTTTCTTGCCCTTCTGTGGATGCACTCCAGCAACTCACTCTCTTTCTCTTAGTGATGGTCAAAAATTCAAACTGTATTGGCAAAAAAAAAAATAAATTACCACAGCAAAGGCTGCCTTTGACTGGAGTCATATTCCCACAGCCTCAGGAGAGTGTTGAAGGTGACAATGAAAATGCAGATCAGGTATAACTCTTCGATTTGAGCCCTTCTCCCAAGCTTGCATCAGCCTGGCAGCACACAGCTCTGTGGGTGTATTGCAGGATGTGCTGAATGAGACATGTACCTTGCTTCATAAGTTCATGTCTGGCTTCTGGCCAAATGATACCTTAGTTGAGTTGTAAGTGGAAAACACTCAATTAGAGGAATATTCATCTTAATGAGCTGCCTGCTGCACATCACACTTGAAGAAACTGTATGCTAAAGACTTGTTAAAAAATACTGCTCCACACATGCAAACCTAAAAGAGGGTCTGCTTGCACTGCAGGGAGGAAGGGATGGAGGAGTACAGGCACTTGCTTGAGGATTGGTTAAAATTGCTTAATTGTTTAAACAAGCTGAGGATGGGATCACCCCTCTGCAGTTTCACAGATCAGCCCTTGCCCTTCTGTTTCTGCAGCTCAGAAAAAGGGCACACAAGGCTGTGGTTAGACATATTCATTGCCCTCAGGTCCAAGATGTACAGGTGTAGTGGAAGGTCTCATGCTGCTCCCAACCCCTTCATCATTCACAGAAGCACAGAATGGTAGGGGTTGGAATGGACCTCTGGATATCATCAAGTTCAACGTCCTTGCAAAGGCAGGATTACCTGAGGAAGGTCACACAGGAACACATCCAGGAGGGTGTTGAATGTCTCCAGAGATGGAAACTCCACAACCTGTCTGAGCAGCCTGGTTCATTGCTCCAGCATCCTTAAATTAAAGAATTTCCTCCTCATGTTTAGATGGAACTTCTTATGTTCAAGTTTGTGCCCATCACCCCTTGTCCTGTCACTGGACACCACTGAACAAAGCCTGGTCCCATCCTGCTGACACCCAGGCTTTAAGTATTGATCAGCATTGATTGGATCCCCCCTTAGTTTTCTCTTCTCCAGACTAAAACCCCCCAATTCTCTCAGACTTTCATTGTAAGAGAAATGTTTCAGTCCCCTCATCTTTGTAGCCCTTTGCTGTACCCTCTCCAGCAAGTCCCTGCCCTTCTTCAACTAGGAAGCCCAACCTGGATACAGTATTCCAGATGTGGCCTCAGCAGGGCAGAGCAGAGAGGGAGGAAAACCTCTATCAACCTGCCTGGCCCCACTCTCCGTGTTGCACCCCAGATTGCCATTGGCTTTTTCAGTCATAAGGGCACGTTGTTGGCTCATGGTCATCCTGTTGTCCACCAGGACTCCCAAGTCCTTTTCCCCAGAGCTGCTCTCTAACACATCAGCCCTCAACCTGCGCTGACCCATGGAGTTGCTCTTCCCCAGATGCAGGACTTGACAGTAAGCCCTTGTTGAAATCTGCAGGGGTGGATTGCATCACCCACCTCCCTGTAAACAGCAGTGCCTCTGTCAGCACAGTGTAGTCTGCAAGTACAGCGGGGTGAGCAAGTGCTTCACCCTTTTATCAGCGTCTTCTGAGTTCAGATTACATCAGCACATGATTCATAGAATCATGGAATCGTTGCAGTTGGAAAAGACCTTCGAGATCATCAAGTCCAACCATCAACCCAACACCTCCATGGCCATTAAACCATGTCCTCAAGTGCCATGGCCACACCTTTACTGAATACCTCCAGGGATAGGGACTCCACCACCTCCCTGGGTAGCCTGTTCCAATGCCAGACCACCCCTGCAGAAAAGATTTTTTTCCTAATCTCCAACCTAAACCTCCCCTGGCACAATTTCAGGCCATTTCCTCTCATTCTATCACCTGACACTAGAGAGAAGACCCAACCCCCACCTCACTTCCACCTCCTTTCAGGGAGTTGTAGAGAGCAATGAGGTCTCCCTTCAGCCTCCTCTTCTCCAGGCTGAACACCCCCAGCTTTCTCAGCTGCTCCTCACCAGCCCTGCTCTCCAGTCCCTTCACCAGCTTTATTGCCCTTCTCTGGACACACTCAAGCAACAAAATGTATCTCTTTGATATTGAGGGGCCCAAAACTGAACCAAATATTCAAGGCACAGCCTTGAATTGTGCTTTATTTTATGAAGTATTGATTGAGTTTGTTGTTTTTGCATGAAGGCAAAGCAAACCATGAACTGCAGATGTGCATTATAAAAAAATTCATGGAAGATGAAGTTATTTTCAAATCCCCTCCTTTCACCACCATATCCACCCTTTTTCCACCCCACCCTCCTGTTTTTTGCCTTAAATCCCAGAGCACCTGGGCTTTCTTGGAGTCTCCTCCCACCCCAGGTGCAGCCACTTGCTCTCTCTGCCCACTCCCTTTTTAATCCCCACAGGAGAGGAAGAAGCCCTAAGCTGAGCCCATCTGGGCTGAGGGATCCTCCTCTTGTTGCTGGTGAGTACCCATGGTGCACACTGGGCAATGGGGGGGGACAAAGGCTGGGGGGCCTGGTGGCCCCCCAGTCTAGGTAGGAAGAGGGTTGATGACTCCTCCAATATCAGCGCTGTGTGCTGGCTGCTCCTTCTTACTGGGGCTGAGCTCCTCTTTGTGGTATCTTGGCTGGTTGAGGGTCTTACCCCTAGCTCTGGGATGGGTGCAAAAATAGTGGAGGTAGAGCCTTCCCCCAGGAAAGTGCTACAGTTTCTGGCATCAGGAAAAGGCAGGATTTTGTACGTTTGCACAAAATGACATCACTGAGTGGTTGAGGGAAGGTCAGTGGGAGTAATATGGAAAAGGCAGAAGGCAGTGATCAGCCTCTGTTTCCATGTGTCCTGGTGTCCCAAAAAAGCTTCTTGTGCAGAGCCTCCACCTCCTCCCCTCTGCTGGCAAAGCCAGCAGGCAGATGGGAAAAATGCACCTCTTGCTTACTTGAACATAGCTGAGTATAGCCAGGAGTTGTTCCTTCTTCAGCTATGAGCACAGCACTACCAAATCCAGTGAGAGTTACATCCTTGGTCTCCTGTGGACAGGAGGATGACAAAAACTCCTGGTCTTTTGGCCCCAGTGGCTCAGGCTGGTCCTCCCACAAATGGGGAGTGAGAAAATGCTGCTTGTCCAAGCATGAAGAGTAGATTTTAAGCTCAGTACTGAGGAAAAAGGAAAAAAAAAAAACATACAGAGATAATCAAGTGATGGAGATGCTGAGCATTTCCTTTGGTGCTGTGGTGGTGTTTGGTTGCTCCTTGTTTGCACCAGTATCCCCAGCACTGAAAAGGCAGCTTGATCAACTTGATTAGGACTAATACTGGAATGAGTTGCAATCATTTTGCCCCCAACTTTAGGCCTATGGTGGGAATAGGAAACAAATGCAGTTTCACAGAGTTTACAGTGAGCAGAGAGGGGAGGAAAGCTAGCAATAGAAGTCCACCCCTTCTGCACTAAGTCCCAGTGACCTTTCTGAATATAATGTGTTTACTACCTCTAGCATACGGAAGGAAGCAGCCGCTGGAATATTCTTCCAGTATTTGAAGGGGGCTACAGGAGAGCTGGAGAGGGACTTTTTATAAAGACATGGAGTGACAGGATAAGAAATAATGGCTTCAGATTGCAAGAATCTTGGTTTAGATTGGTCATTAGGAAGAGTTTCTTCCCTATGAGGGTGGTGAGGCACTGGAACAGGTTGCCCAGAGAAGCTGTAGAGGCTTCAACCCTGTACGTGTTGAAAGCCACTTTGATCAACTCATGGGACCCATGGCAAAGGGGTGTTGAACTGAATGATCCTTAAGGTTCTTTCCAATCCAAACAGTTCCATGATTCTATGATTTTTTGCCTTCCATCCACAACATAGTGATGATTTAACATCTCCACAAATGTGTCCTTCACCTTTAAGTGCTATTCTTTCCCCCATGTTTTTTCAGCTAGCAACATTTTGTTTATAAAGCTGTTTCTAAAACAAGATGCATGAAAGTAAAAAAGCTGCAGCCAAATTTGGGGACTAGCAGCTTTCAGAATTACTTACAATTGTGGTAGGACCTCTGAGGATCTTCTGCATTGTTCCTTGCTGAAACCTCTTTCTATGATGTGGGTATCCAGCTCAAATAGGTACTCTTGGAAATCTCAATCATATTTGGCAATGGAAGAGGAAGAAATACCACTATATGCCAGCAGATAGGTAGCACAATCAGTTTGCTACAGAAAAAAGACTTCTCTTAATCTGAGAACAAAGATGTAAAATGCTTTCTCTGGCATTGCTTCTTATATGGGACCTTGATGATGCTCAACTCATCACTTTAAACCATGAATTAGGGCAGTTGGCTGAAAGACCAAGAAAGAGGTATGCTAATATTTTCAGAAGGATGGAGTATAAGACCTTGTATCATCCAGCACATCTCCATCTTTATCCATATGAAGCTTATTTAGTGAGATTTGATGAGTTTATTTAGTGAGATTTATTGATGTTCTCAAATTAAAGCAATTGAAATAAACATAACCTGGAATGCAACAGGAGGAATGAACAAGCTCTTCACCTACTGATTCTCCATATTTATCACGTGGATCATAAATTCCACTAATCATGTTATAATATGGATTGTCAACATCTGCAAAATTAATCAGTTTGAAATTAGAATATTCCACTTAATGCATTCTCCTTTGCTTTTTATTCTCCCCCCCCCAAGAGTTTCTTAATATGTATGTATTTAAATTAGTCTTTTAAGGTATTTCATTAAGCTCTCAAAACCCATCTGACTTTTGTTTTTGGAAGGAAGAAGAAAGGGCATCTTCTACATCAGAGCTACAATGATGGATCCTCCACAGGGAAGTAAATCGTGTGCAAAACTAGTCTGGAATGAGATCTAGAGCTTGAAGGTCAACAGTGTGCCTGTGGGAGAGAAAAACACATCCAAGAAACATCCTTCAAGACCATTTCCATGCATGTATGTTCTGGAAGCTCTGGTTATGGATGCTACCCTCAAGTGAGTTCACAGAACAGGGACCAGTGATGAGTTGTGCCTCCCCTGATGATCCTAATCAATAAATTAAATATGACTACAGAAGCAGCTCCAATAGGTGGGCAGAAGGTGATAAATGTGGACTTTGGAGAACACAGCCACTGCAGCCATCCATGAACTGTGATATGAGCTGGGAGGAAGCTGGAGGAGGGAAAGGACAGAGAGGAAATCAGTCTAATAAATGTCTGCAGTCTGCATGTGCTGAGAATATTGCTCAGTAAAACCCACTTCCCCTACAAGGAAAAAACAACCCTGGTGGTGAATAAGCTTAGCTGCAAGAATTGATCAGCCTTTTTTCCTTTCATCAAAGGAATTGCTGCATTTTAATCCCGCCTGCAAACATCTTAAAATGATTAACATTAGCATTAGCATATTTGAATTTCACTTGTGACTTGATAGGTTTTGAAACTCTATGTCCTGGTTGCAATATGAAAAGAAAAGAGTCAAAAAAAGGTGGTGGTAGTGGTGTTGAAATAAAATATTGTTTTAGGTAGACAGAAAAAACACTCCACCTTTATTAAATTAGAAATCCAAGAGGAAACAGTGGAGTATTTTTGCAACATGTTGACAAGCTTCAAAGTAAATAAGTTCTCCTAGGGCTTCAGATTGTTGATTTTTTTTTTTTTTTTCCCCCCCCCCCCCCTTCCATTTTAATTATGAACAGAGCTTAACTAAGAAGTGGAAAACTCTACTTGAGAAAGCATTGAAATGCTTTGATATCACAGCCCACAATTTTTTTCCTCAAAACAATTTGTCAGCTCCAGCCTGAAAACTCATGAAACCACATTTTTTGAGCTTGCTATCTTCTGAAAAGAATTTTGCCCAGCTGTATTTTCGAACTTCAGTAATAAAGAATACATCTTTCAAGGCTCAAAGTGTGTTTGCTGAATTGATGTCTTAAACATTATTATATTATTGCACTGGCAGTGAGTTTCAGGCACCCTCCACTCTGTGTTGGAATCCAGAAAGCAATTCTGGTTATAACTGTTTCTAGAGATAGCAGTTCTGGAATAGGACCACACTGAACTGGACACATAGTTTTCATCCAGCTCCAAGCTGCAATACCTTTAGGTTTTCCAGATGTGAGCTGATGTTAAATGAGTTCAGTTTATTGGAAGTCAGCTTATCTTTAATTACCTTTTGCAAGGCTTGCAAACATTCCATAGATTCCCCAGTGGCAGCAGTAGAGAGGACCACTGAGTGAGGTAGAACAAGATAACTTCTTGAAAGGAGGTTGGAGCCAGGAGGGTGTTGGTTGTTTCTTCCTAGTAATGACCACTAGGAGAAGAAATGGCCTCAAGTTGCACCAGGGAAGGTTTAGGTTGAATCTTAGAAGAAAAGACTTCCCTGAATGGGTTCTTATTGACTGGCACAGGCTGCCCAGGGGGGTAGTTGAATCCCTAGAAATGCTTAAAAGAGGCAGAGATGTGGTGCTGAGTGCCAAGGTTTAGCACCAGCCTTGGTAGCATTAGAGAATGGTTGGGCTTGATGATCTTAAAGTTGTTTTGGTTGTAAAATCCCTTTATGGTTCTCCAATTCGAAGAAGTGTGTGCTCTGCTTTGACCAGTTGGACTAAATTGCAATTATACTTAAGCTCATCATATATTAAGTATTGGAACAGAGCCTTAATCTGTCCCAATGTATATCCTACTGTTTCTAGTATAAAGAGAGATCAAGATCTGCTTTCCCAGCTTTCTTGTGCACAGTAAGGGGATTTGTATTATTGCTGGTTACAGGCACTCTTGAGGTAGCAGCAAATCTCAACAGGCAACACTGGAAGCATGACCCTTCTTCTGAAATTGACTGGAGTAGGTTTGGATAGATCAAGACAAAGCACTGCAGAGAATCCCACCTAAAAGACAGTAGGTTCAGATTAGCTACATGGGGAAAATTTTTAGAATGGGAGTGGTGAAACACTGGCTCAGGTTGCCCAGAGAGGTGTTAGAATCACTGGAAATATTCCAGGTCAGATTGGCCAAGGCTCTGAGCAACCTGCTCTAGTTAGAGGTGGGGAGTGGGACCTTTAAAAGTCCTTTCCAGCACAAAGTATTCTATGGCTCTATTGTGCTGCATCACTGAAATAAGAGAAGAGCATCTCCCTTTTGCCTAAATTTAGTCCTAGGAATTTGAAAAAGAGAGGCTTACAACACGTTGTGCATCTGCCCAGTGATGGCACAAGGGGCAGTAGGTGCCCACAAGAAGCAGGAGGTTCTCCCTGGAGCAGGATACCCAGAGGTGTTGTGAAGTCTTCTTATATGGAGAGATTCCAAACCCACTTGTCCAAGATCCTGTGCAACCTGCTTTGGGTGGCCCTGCTTTAGCAGAGGAGTTGGACTGCATGATCTCCAGAGGTCCCTTACAATCCCTACCATTTTGTGATGCTCTGACTGTTTGTTGTGCTGGCAGGTTGTCTTTGCTTTGCCTCCATCTCTGTGCTCTAAGATAACATCTGCTGGAGTGGGTACAGAGAAGCTGGTGAGGGGTTTGGAGAACAAGTCTTATGAGGAGAGGCTGAAGGAGCTGGGATTGTTTAACCTGAAGATGGCTGAGAAGAGAGCTCCTTGCTGTCTATGGTTCCCTGAAAGGAGGTTGGAGTGAGGTCCAGTGTTGGCCTCTTCTCCCAAGTAACTAACGACAGGATAAGAGGTAATGGCCTCAAAGTGCACAAGGGGAGATCTAGGTTGGATATTAGAAAAAATTTTATTGCTGCAGGAGTGGTCAGGAATTGGAACAGGCTGCCCAAAGAGGTGGTGGGGTCACCATTCCTGAAGGTGTTAAAAAAACACTTGTGGACATAGCACTTGGGGACATGTTTTAATGACCATGGTGGTGTTAGGTTGATGGTTGGACTCGATGATCTTCGAGGTCTTTTCCAGCCCCAGTGATTCAGTGATTCTGCTCTCCCTCTTTCATTACCTAGAAAAACGTCTTTATTTGTAAATTGTTAGAATGGATGAAATCACATACACTTGGTTTCTCCTAATACTCTATACCCATGTTTTATCTGATAATTACAGCAAATAGAAAATCTAGACAAGCATGAAGACAATAAGATAATGTCTTTTAACAGCAACTAATTAAAGCATTAACCAAGATGTGCTATTTAAGAGATAATGTTCATGGCACTTGAACACATCAAGCAATAAGCTGTTTGTGGTTGATTAAGTGTCAGAGTGAATCTCAAGCACCTGATAATTGGAAAAATAATTTCCTACAGATATACTAATAATATGAAAAGGTGGAGCTTCAGAATGTGTGACATACAGAGAGAAAGCCCCTGATGTTCCAAGGAGAATCACAGAATGACTTATGTTGGAAAGGACCTCAGAGATCATCTACTCCACCCCATCCTGCCATGGGCAGGGATGCATCTCAACTAGACTTGGTTGCCCAAGGCCTCATGCAATCTGGCCTTAAACACCTCCAGGAAGGAGGCACCCACAACCTCCCTGGGTAACCTGTTCCAGAGTATCGCCATTCTTGTACTGAAGAACTTCTTCCTAAGGTCCAGTCTCTCTCTCCCATAGTTTAGAAGCATTCTCCCTTGTCCTGTTGCTAGACACTGTTTGAAAAGTCCCTCTCCAGCCTTCTTGTAGGCTCCCTTCAAGTACTGGGAGGCAGCTCTAAGGTCCTTCTGGAGCCTTCTCTTCTCCAGGCAGAACAAGCCCAGCTCCCTCATCCTATCCTCATAACAGAAGCGCTCCAGCCCTTGCATCATCCTTGTGGCCCTCCCCTGGACTCACTGGGTGGTAGTCTCTTGGTGAGCTGTGTCGGCAGGACCAGCATCAGCTGAGTGAGTAGCATTGTGCACACTGATGACAGCATTCTTCTGTTCCTCTACTGTGCAAGGTTTTTTCCCGTAGCAAGACCTACACTGATTTCAGCATGGATGTCTTCGGGTTTGTGAAATGAGAACATCTATCAAACAGTCCTGACATTCTCTGAAACGAGAACACGAAGCACACATTGAAAGTCAAGCTAGTAGTTTCCAGCATCTTGAATATCTTCTCCTGGTTACAATCTTTTAAGGTAAGCTTTGAGTCTTTCCCTGTCTCAGTCTCCAATGCTACAGAGAAAGTACAGCATAAAAATCTGAATTCTAATCACAAAGTAAAGAAGTCCTTCTGGTGTTCATTATTACTGTCCTAGAGTGAGTTAAAGAAGAACCAATTCTGCTCAGTGCTGTGGCTTTCCAATTCAGTCTCTGCTCAGACTGCACTTTCTGCAGCTCAGGGCATGTTCTCACAAACATGGTTTAGTTTGTGGCTGGCTGCTTCTAGCAGTGAGAATGCTGAATGGATGAGAGAGTACCAAGGGTTGGAGTGCAGACCAAGGGCACTGCTATATCCCTTTCCCCAGAGCTTTCTCTTCTCCAGGCTGAACAGCCCCAACTCTCTCAGCCTGTGCCCATAGGGGAGGTGCTCCAGGTCTCTGATCATCTTCTTGTCCTCCTCCGGACCTGCTCCAAAGATTTCATGTGTTTCTTGTGCTGGATGTGGTACTCCAGGTGGAGTCTCACCAGAGCAGAGCAGAGGAGAATCACCTCACTGGTCCTGCTGCTCACATTATAGAACAGAATCATAGAACTAAGCTTTAGGCTTGAGAAGGGTAGATTTATGTTGGATATTAGGAAGAAAATCTTTACAGCGAGGTTGCTGACACTGAAACAGGTCGAGCAGAGATGTCAATGGATGCCCTCTCCCTGAGACTGTTCAAGGCCAGGTTAGATGGCGCCTTGAGCAATCTGATGTAGTAGAAGGTGTCCTTGCCCATGGTAGGGGGGTTGGAAGTGGATGAATTTTAAGATCCCTTTCAACATAAACCATTCCACAAATCTATGCTTCCATGCATTATTTCCATTGGAAAAGACCTCTAAGACAGAGGAACTTGGAATATTGCTTCCACTTATGAATTTAGGATTTTTACATTCCAAGACTTTTTTTTCTCCAAATAACTTCTGGTGGCCTAACTTGGTTTATAGCCCTATTAGTTTGGCTTGCTAAAGTGCTACACAAAACAGCAGTCAGCATTGAGGCAGATTTCTGAGGTGTGGAGCCATAAATTTTGACAGCATTTTATCTGATGAAAGTAAATAGTGTCATTTTCCATTTTATGAACTCCATTTGACATACACTCTGATCTTAAAAAATTTATTACATGTGGAGAAGGGAGAAGATGGGCTGTTCAAATTTTCCATGACCAACAATTTATCAAATCCACCTCCTATTTCTTTTCCCCCTTTGCATACAAAAAGAATGTTCTGCTAATGTCCTCCAGTACTTAAAGCTAATGGGCTATATTTGGGATATCCTATTATCTATGATCTGTGATAAATATTAAGTGTTGAAGATGTCTACTGAAAGGACAACATGATTTATTATTAATCAAAGGAATAAATCAGGATTTCCTCTCTTGTGGCAATCCTTGTCTATTCAAAAGGGTTGTTAATATTCCTGTTCTTACTTCTCACTGTTAGTGGAGATCCAGATATTTATGGTCCTGAGGGATTTCAGAGAGTTTCCACCAATTCTACATCTACCTCTGTAGAAATGGAAGAGACTTTCTTTGGTTCAGGGCTCAAAGCTTCATGATAACAACATAGCATTAGGCTTCAATGGCAAGGTTGCATTTTCTATGACTTTCTGGTTTAGTGGGCATGGTGGTGTTGGGGTGACAGTTGGACTCAATGATCTCAGAGGTCTTTTTCAACCTTAGTGATCCCATGATTTTTTTGAGAACATATTCCTATTCAAAAAAAACCCTTTTGGCCAGGCAAGTCATACTCTTGTGCAGCAATGAGCACCCTAAAAGCACAATGAGATAGCTGAGTGCAGGTCAGGAGACTTCACAAAAGAGCTGGTTCAAGAGGGAGGTGATTCTGCCACTCTACTCCGCTTGGAGAGACCTCACCTGCAGAGCTGTGTCCAACTATGGTGCCCCCAGGGCAAGAGAGTCATGGACCTGCTGCAGTGGGTGAAGAGGAGGCCACAAAGGTGAGGGCTGGAGCAACCCTCCTACAAAGGCAGGCTGAAGGAGTTGGGGCTGCTCAGCCTGGAGAAGAGAAGGCTCCAGGGAGACTTTAGAGGTACATTTCAATATCTGAAGGGGACCTAAAGGAAGCCTGGGGAGGGACTGTTCAATCTGATTAATGACACAGCATTAGGCAGCAAAAAGTAGGTAAGTGAATAAGCATAAAGTGCTGCTGAGCATCCCAGCTCAGCCTGCAGCACAGCTACCATGCTTCTGGGAAGAAGTGTAAGAAGTTGCTTCCCTGCAAGCCACGAACACCCACCCTGCCCATGAGACAGGGGCATGACACCTCTTTTAGGTAAAAATGGACTGTCTCTATTCCGTCTTTCTTCCATCCCATTCTATTCCATTCCACCTTTCTTCTTTCCATTCCGTTCCGTTCCATTCCATTCCATCTTTCTTCTTTTTCATTCCATTCCATTTCATTCTGTTCCATTCCTTTCCAACGTTCTTCCTTCTATTCCATCATCTTTCTTCTTTCCATCTCATCTCTCTTCTATTCCATCTTTCTTCTCTCTAGCACACATTCTTAATACTGCTTTCTACCTCCCCCTGTTTATGGCCAGGCTAAAATTCTCAGAGAAGAGGAAAACAGATTTCCTGCCTATCTTCCTTGCAAGCAACCTAACTCTAGTTAGTCCACAGATGAGTGTTCAGAGGGAGATTACCACATCATCCAACTTCATTCAGCTCAAGTATCTTGAATTACACTCAGAAGATGCCTGCTGCTTTGACCACCACCAATTCCCATATGACTACCTTTAAGATATTCTGATCTATCTGAAGCCACTGATGCTGTATGGACATTTTAATCCTCATTCCTGCCCATGGTTTGAGGTGTATTTCCATCTGTTTGAGGTGTATTTCCATCTGTATTGCTAAATTAAAATGGCGTAAGGAAGGGTAGAAAACAAGAATGCCACCACATTAAAAGGCTCTTCTTAAATATAGCCTCAGGTCTGATGGAAAGACCTCACTACAGAGAGAAAATCCTTTAGTTGTTTTACTGTATGTTTTAGGAGAGAAAAATGTCTTAATTCTGGGCCTGTAGTTGTTTGCCTCTGAGATGTTTAGAAGCCTTGTTCCCTGCCATAATGTAATTATACAGCACAGAATAATTATTTTACAGTCAATTAAATACACTAAATGTGCATATTTAAGAAACTTGACTTAAATATCATCTCTACCATGCTGCATCAAATACTTCCATCTGAACCAATTACATCCATAATGAAGCTCAGTGGTTCAACCATCTTCTGAAACAGTGCTTGAAACTTTGTTTTGTCATGGAAATGTGGCATGCCAGCCACCACAACAGGCTTGCACTCTAGGTTTCCACTGACTCCATAAGCCAAAAAGGAAATTCCATGAAGTTCTTTTATTAGCACTACAGCTCAGGCTGAGTACCTCCAAAGAGAGACTTTAAACAAAGAACTGCTTTTCTCATGCATTTTTTCTGCTAATCCACAACTGGGGATTTCCAGTTTTTCAATCTAATTACCTCACCCCTCATGCAAGAGTTTACACCAATTAGGTGCACATTTGTTTGTGATTAGTTTGCACATTAGGGTCTGGGATATTCCCATTCTTCATTGGCTCCTTCCGGTTTCTCGAGGAGACTCATTTCTTTTATCTCTAATGTTACAACTTGTGATGATGATGATGGAGAAATGGTCTGAAACTGGAGCATGGCAGATTTAGGTCGGACATCAGGAGGAAGTTCACAGTGAGAGTGGTAAAGTACTGGAACCAGTTGCTTAGAGATGTGGTGGAGGTCCCATCTCTGGAGACATTTGAGAATGAACTTGATAGGGTCCTGAGCAGTCTGATCTACCTGGAGGTGTCCTTGCTGACTGTAGGGGGTCTTGGACAAGATGACCTTTGAGGGTGCCTTCTAAACTGATGCATTCTGTGATTCTGTGATTGTGACTTCCTTATTTTTTGGCTTAAACTGACTGTGAGGCTTGCTTCTGCTTAACTAGGTAAGAGTAACAATGAATTATTCCAGTTGGCAAAGACCTTTAAGACCATCGAGTCAAACCATTCTTTAACTCTGCCAAGGCTGGTACTAAAACATATCCCTCAGCACCACTCCTCTGTGTGTTTGAAGCACCTTCAGCCACCTCACTGGGGAGATTGTTCCAGTCTTCAAGAACCCATTCAGTCAAGAATTTTCTTCTAATATCCAACCCAAACCTCCTCTGGAGCAACAGATCTAGGTGAATGTTCACAGCTTGCAGCCTAAGGCCTAAACAAATTGAGCTATTAATTCTAAGCTTATTACGCTAAACAAATTCTATATGCCAAATTGCACAACAGTTTGCAAGCACCCATCTCAGAGCTTGCACTGCAAAATAAAAGGTATAGAGAAGCATCAAAAAACTTTAAATCATAGAATAGAATTGTCTGAGTCAGGAAAAAAATCCTCTAAGATCATTGAACCCAGCCATCAACCTATGACCACCACGAACATTAAGCTGTGTCCCCAAGTGTCATGTCCACACATTTCTAAGCTTTAGCTCACAGAGTAAATTTTCTCATGGGAAAAAAAAAATCATGTTTCTTATCAGTCAATAAAAACTAACATTGCTGTAGCAGACCACATTCAGGGCATGCACAAGGGCTCAGCTTTTATTAATGGCTGAACAACGCCTTATGAAAGTTCTTACTGAGAAAAAAAATAATCATTTAGAAGTGATCCAGTGTTATGGGAGTTTCTCCAAATGAAGAGGATGATCAATATTATGGCACACATAGAATTCTTTCGTCCTTTCTGGGATATAAATCCTTTTCTGTCTGTGGAATATCTGATACACACATGACAAGGATTTAGGTAATAGTTGGAGTCAATGATCTTAAGGGTCAAACAATTCTATGAGTCTCAGATACCAATGCAAGAAGAAAAGTGTTTTTATAAGCTTTCCCCCAAAGCATTTTATTGCATTTCTTAGGTAGAGAATATCCAGTTTAGTATTAGACTAAGAAAAGGTTGCAACCGACTTCAAACTAAAGCAGACCAAGAAGAAACCAAAATAATGAAACACTGTTACTAATGCTATTTCTGCTAACAATAAACAATTAGATTAAATCATTTCCTGCGAGTGGCTTCTGCAACTTTGTATCTCAGAGAAAGTACAAGTTCAGGTGTTGAGGTTTCTTTGTCCTTTACTTGATTGCTGAATGAATATCTTTTTATTAGATGAAGTTGCCCAGGCAAGTTGTGGAGGCTCAAGGCATGGCAATGGTGAAAGCCACATTGGATGAGGCCTTTAGCAACGTGGTTTAGTGGAAGGTGTCCTTGCCCATGGCACGGGGATCAGAACTAGATGATCTTTAAGGTCCTTTCCCACCCAAACCATTCCAGGATTCTATGATTTCAGCTGAGTTTGACATATTACCTGGACCAAGTCCCAAACCACCTAGTCATGTGGAGAATTTGGTCCTTCATCAGCTATTCCAGGCATATATAAAGAAAGAAATAAAAGCAAACCAAATGTTTTAATTAAATGCTTCTTTGCTACTCTAACTTTACCTTAATTGCATAATATTTACTGTGTTTTTACCTTTCTCACTGACTCACAGTAGGCAAACAGAAGTGAAGAACACAGTACAAAAAGTCATCAACCACTTGGGGCTTTTCTATTTAGAGAGGCAGATGCTCTATTAGTAGCACCTGGCTCCACTTAACATTGAGAACACAGCTGTGTTCGGGGGGAGGAGTAGGAAGAATTGTCATACTGCAAGGTTCCTACCCTGTTCTCTGATCAGGCCCTAGTAAATCTCTCCCTGAAAATCTCTGTCACATCAGACATTTGTCAAAATATGGACACCACTCTGTCAGGGATATCAAGAATAAATGGCAAGGGTGATTTTATAGGGATGCCCCCAGCTCATATAACGAAAGCCTGGTAATTTCTGTTAGGAATCCTGGAATTTTCCTTCAGTTTTCAGATCCTCAAACAGAACATCCTTTTCTTTGATGTTTTGAGGCTAAGAAGAGACCCTACTGCTCTCTACAACTCCCTGAAAGGAGGTTGGAGCCATGTGGGTGTTGGTTTCTTCTCCCTAGTGTCAGGTGATAGAATTAGAGGAAATGGACTGAAATTATGCCAGGGGAGGTTTAAATTGGAGATTAGGAAAAACTTCTTTTCTGCAGGAGTGGTCAGGCATTGGAAGAAGCTGCCCAGGGAGGTGGTGGAGTCCCCGTCCCTGGAGGTGTTCAAGAAACACATGGACATGGTTTAATGGCCATGGTGGTATGAGGTTGATGATTGGAATGAGGATCTTGGAGAGCTTTTCCAACCCAAACAATTCTCTGGTTCTGTGATTCATTTGAATCCAAAATGGATTTAAGGCATATTCCTGAAACAAGCTGGGCTGTTCCTATTTTTTCATCCGGAACTAGCAGCCCAGTGGGATGAGCATTTGGTGGATGATGGATTGGGTGTATGGCGAAGGAAAAAGATGAATGAGCGCAGACAGTATCAAGTCTTTTCTGGTAGAAAATGTTAAAAATGTGCTTGGAGTTTCCTGAAAACTCTGTCAGCTGGTCCATTACTGGGAAGAACCTTCCCAACTGGCAGCATGCTGATGTGTTTTGGAGCCTGGAAGTGGTGACATTCATAAAGTGAGGATAGTTTTGTTCTCTGATATTTCATAAGGCATTGAGATTCGAGTTTCTCTTCCCTGGCTGTCAGAAACGCAGTCACTGTACCTGAGTGTGAACAAGGTGGATGGGGCTTATGCAGCAATTCAGCCCAGTTTGCTCAGATTTGGTGGATTTTGTTCCTGGATGTACAAGTAGAGCTTTCTTCCATTCCTGCATGAGGCAAAGATGAGTAGCCAAATCATTTGACTTATTGAAAACATTAAATCAATATCCTGTGGATTTTTCAGGATAACTTAAATATCAAGAGGCTTTGAATCCATCTGCTCAGGGCAGATATCTCCCAGAATTAAGCAGAAAGAAAGGGGGAAAAGAGCAACCCCGTTTCCTGATTGAGATGTCACAGAATCAAAGAATATATTTGATTGGATGAGACCTTCAAGATTATCCAATCCAACCTTCAGCCTAATATTAAAGGGTCAACCACAACACAGCTCATAACCATTTCTTCTGGTCCTGTCACTTGCCACCAGGGAGAAGAGGCTGCCCTCTCCTTGCTGCAACCTCCCTTCAGGGAGTTGTAGAGAGCAATGAGGTCTCCCCTCAGCCTTCTTTTCTCCAATGAACAACCTCAGCTCTCTTATCACCTCCTCACAGGCCATGTGCTCCAGGCCCTTCACTAGCCTTGTTGATGTTTTCTGGACAAGCTCCAGCACCTCGATGTCCTTCCTATAGTGAGGTGCCCAGAAATGAACAGAATACAAACACAATGTCAAATTATTCCTACATTGGAATCATCTCCCAAGGGAAGCAGTGGATTCTCCTACACTGGACCGCTTTAAGACTCAGCTTGACAGGGTGCTGGGCCATCTCACTTCAACTCTACTACTGCCTAGACAGGTTGGACCAGATGATCTTTGGGGTCCCTTCCAACCTGGCAGTCTGTGTTTTTGTGTTGGGCTTTTTGTGGCACTTTTTTTTTAATTTGGGTAAAAGATCAACAAAATCTATCACTAACTCTAGAGGCGAAAACATTTTGGTTTGGAGTGGCTATGCTATTTCTGTTCCATAACATTATTTCTCTACTCACACGCAATGAAATTCCTTTAGCTAACCTCAAATTAACACCAGATTGATTAATGCTGACATGTGGTCTTGAAATCAACACCCTGCTGTGGGAGAGGTGCTGAAGAAGGGCCTCCATCTTAAATGAAATACTGTTTCATGTGTGTAAGGGAAGAGATTCAAATCATCAGAATGCAAACACTGATAAATTGGTCATCAAGAAAAAGAGACAGCAAGGGCCTGACCTTTCAGCCCAGCACAACCTCTTTTTAAACACTTTTACTTATTGAATGCTACCAGTTCCTGAAAAGTAGGCATTGCTTGCTTCCAGCTGCCTTCCTATCCATCACCAGTGGCAGTGTAAATAGTGGAAAGGGAGGAGCTGATTACTGTGACCCACAGTCCATGCTAGAGGAGTCATCTTCATGATGTGGAGGCAGCCTTATGCCTTTGCATAAGTGCAGCACAGCTTCACTCATAGAATTGTTTTGGTTGGAAAAGATCTCTGAGATCATCAAGTCCAACCTTCAAACCAACACCACTATGGCCATTAAATCTTGTCCCCAAGTGCCATGTCCACATG
Organism: Indicator indicator; assembly: GCF_027791375.1. NCBI lineage: Eukaryota > Metazoa > Chordata > Aves > Piciformes > Indicatoridae > Indicator > Indicator indicator. Next base: position 26,925,861 of record NC_072017.1, on the reverse strand, counting down.
TTTCTTGAACACACTTCTTGAGCTGGGGTGTCCAGAACTGGACAGGGGAAGAGAAGTAAGAGTAGAGCAAGGAGAGACAGTAGAGGAAGAAATAGAGGAAAGGATTGAAAAGTTTTCAGAATTGAGAACTGTGAGCTGAGAAATGTTAGAAATACAAATATCTGTGAAATGTATTTTGCTCCCCACTAAGTATAACTTTTAACAAAACAATCATACACTGTGGGGTTTTTTTTCTATTTTTTTTTCCCACAGGACACCTGTCTCCTCCAGAGCACAGGAGGGATGGTGTCTGTAGATGACTCAGGCTTGTAGAGTGAAGGAGGCTGTTGTTGGCAGGTTTGCCTCCTTAATTTTGATTAAAATCTTGCCAAGCAAATTCTGGCATATCTATGCTTTGTAAAATTTGGACCACCAGATGGTTATTATTCAGTTTCTGGGGGAGGCACTGGGGGAGTTGTTTAGGAATCAAGAACTTTTGTGTGCACATGCCATCAAATTAATAAGGACTGTTTCTCTCAAAGGAGAGCTTGATCTGATCTGGTACAATGCAGGGGCTTTGAGATAGGGCTGGCAGTAGCAACATGATGCCAGCATTTGCTGCTTTCCTCCTGCTTTAGTTACCCTACCTTGGCTAGATGCCATCACTGTTGTGTGACATACCACAGAGGCAGCTGGTAAGAGGTGAGGATGTAGGACATAAAATCTGCACTAAGGGGTCACAGCCAGCTAGCCCAGGACTTCCTGAGGCTCTTGACTCCTGTGAGGGAAGCAAAATATCCTCAGTGACTGTTATTAGACAGCATCTGTCAGCTCCCTCTGCGATCAGTGGAGAAAGATTGGGACTCCTGGCAAGGGAAGTTCTGACCAAGTGCACACCTTGGTGGCCTTGAACTGCCTGTCAGGAGACATGCTCTCCCTCCCCTGACAGCAGAAAAGTGACAGGAAAGGAAGGTTCACTAGATGTACCAAGAGCTGTTCACAGAAACCTGTACCAACCCAGCACTGCTTTCCAATGTTCTATTCCCCTGCCACCACTCATTCTGCTACTGAATGGAAGTAAAAGTGGAGACACTGAGGTCCTGAAGTGGGTGCAGAGAAGGGTAAGGAAGCCAGTGAGGGGTCTGGAGAGCATTTCTGCTGAGGAGCAGCTGAGGGTACTGGGGGTGCTTAGTCTGGAGGAGGCTAAGCGGAGACCTCTTTGCTCTCTACAGCTCCGTGATAGGAGGATTGAGCCTGGTGTGGAACTCACATTGTGCCAGGGGAGGTTTAGGTTGGATCTTAGAAGAAACTTCTTCCCTGAAAGTGTTGTCAATCTGTGAAACAGGCTGTCCAGGGAGGTGGTTGAATCCCTGTCTGTGGAGGTATTTCAAAGAGGCAGTGATGTGATGCTAAGGGCCATGGTTTAGCACCAGAGTTACAAAATGTTTGGGTTGGATGATCTTAAAGGTCTTTTCCAACCAAAAGAATTCTGAGTTTACCTTGGAATTTTGATTGGTCACTAGATAAACCTCATAGATGGAAGAAAAAGTCAAACAAGGGCGATCACTTGAAAAACAATGTTTATTTTCACTCTATTTGAAGGCAAAGCCCACTGACTGCTTTGTGCAATTTAATAAAGTGTTTAAATGTTCAGAAATATTTGCAAAGGGAAGGAATCTTTTCTTTTTTCTGATGAATAAAAATTGTTTGAATGCTTTGACTGATTAACATTGTGTAACTTTCACACAATGTATTGGAGCTTCTAAAAGATTTGCTTTATGTTAAATTGCCTCATTCAAACAGGGCCCCACATGGTTTGTAAAATCTGTAGAAGACAACAGGAAGTAATTATCAGAGAGTTTTATCTCCTTTAGCCTTCTGCAGAGCAGTATAAATATCAACTTTATAGCTATCATTACATCCTATTTCAAGTACTGAAGTGAGAAATTATTTTGGATGTCCCTAATTCAAAGGTTAGAACACTTTTTCCCCCTTTCTTCTTCATTGTGTATTAAAATCCCAAGTCTGTTCCCACGTGGGATTTGCAATATTTAATTGACTCTGTCCAAAAAAAAACTAGGTATGCTTCCTGAGATAGGCACGATTCACAGATTGCATTGGGTTGGAAGGGACCCTCAAAGGTCATCTTGTCCAATCCCCAGCAATGATCAGGGACACCTCCAACTAGATCAGGCTGCCACATGAAGTCTGATCTTAAATGTCTCCAAGGATGGGGTCTCAACCACATCCCCGGGCAACTTGTTCCGGTATTTTACTACCCTCATTGTTACCATCTCTTGAAGGTACTTCCAATTCAAAGCCATTCAATGATTATTCAGGCTTGGAAGAGAAGCAGAGATCTTTGGAGTTAAATACAAGCTCCCCTGACAGATCCCTGGCAGGATCACCCAGGGCAGGTTGTGGTGACAGGGTAAGGGTCAGTGGTCTGAAACTAGGGCAGGGTAAATTTAGGCTGGACATCAGGAGGAAGTTCTTCACAGTGAGAGTGGTGAAATACTGGAACAGGTTGCCCAGAGATGTGGTGGAGGCCCCACTCCTGGAGACGTCCAAGATCAAATCTGATGTGACTCTGATCTAGTTGGAGATCTCCCTGTTCACTGCAGGGGGGGTGGACAAAATGACTTTTGAGGGTCCCCTCCAACTTGATGCCTTCTGTAACTGTGTTTACAAAGGTCTGTAGTGATAGGATGAGGGACAATGGCCTCAAACTAGAGAAGAGTAGATCTAGATTGGATGTTAGGAAAAAGTTCTGCACCATGAAGGTAGTGGAACACTAGAACAGGGTGCCCAGGGAGGAAGCTGAGGCCACATCCCTTAGAGATATTCAAGTTCAGGCTTGAGAGGGCTCTGGGCAGCCTGATCTAGTTGAGGATGCTCCTGCTTGCTGCAGAGGGGGTGGACTGGATGCCCTTTGGACATCCTTTCCAACCCAGACCATGCTATGATTCTGTAATCTGTGCAAAGCGCTTAGTAAGTACCAATAATTTCTACTGTTCCACATCTAATATTTTACAGAAAAAAAACAGTGTGTTAGTTATGGACACCAGCAGATAATAGGAAAGAAATATGGAAATAGCTGATGAGCTGTTGACTATTTCAGTATTCCTGTCAACTGGACAGTGATCTGCAGGGTGGTGATAACTGTAAGGTAATCAAACTGCCAAGCAGAAAGAAATTTTACCAGTTTATCTCACTGTCACTGATCAAGCTGCTAATATAACATGACACTTTAGCTCATCAGCAATGAATATGCTACTAATAAGTATATCAGGCAATTAAAATGAGTGCTCTATTGTATTAGGTTGCTTGCAATCAGCCCTTTGAACAACCTGGTGGCCGTAGATTTCATGCAGTCCATGCAGGAGCGTTAATGTCCTCAGAATGAGAAATGGGCTCCATTTTTGATGCTTCTTGTTTTGTTGGCTATAAAAACATCCTGTCAGGTCTGTGCAAAAATCTGCTGAACACCAGGGAAAAAAAAAGGTAGGTGGGTGTTAATAAGCATGGTATGAAAGGCTGTTAATCTAAAATGCAGATGTATTTTATTAAAGAATTTAGAAGTATTCTCCAAGCCAGCACCAGCTGCCCTAATTGTTTAGATGCTATGGTAACAGACACTGTGAAGAATACCAAGACAGATAGTTTTCCAGCATTTTTCTTCATTTGACCATTGCATTCACTTTTGATTCACATGCACCTACCAGCTGATGGTTTAGATTCAAGTTCCAAAGAATTCAAATCCTGAAAAAAACCCACAACAAACCAGCTTAATTAAAACATCTGTACTTCACTCAATTGAGACAGAAGTGCAGGGTAGGCTGCCAGTCCATGCATTAGACCTCAGTAACTATCACCTCCTTGCCCTCTAACCCAACACAACTCTTTTAGAGCTGAAAAGAATCCTCATGGATAACCAAATGTGAAGGAAAATATGATTCCAAGATTGTGGCAAGCAGAATTACAGACTAGAATCATAGTATTTGTGTGTTGGAAAAGCCCTTCCAGATCATCCAGTCCAACTGTTCTCTAACCCTACCAAGGTTGGTGCTAAACCATGGCCCTCAGCATCACAGCCCTGCCTTTTTTTAACACTTCCAGGGGTGAGGATTCAACCACCTTCTTGGGAAACCTACTCCAGGCTTTGAGAACCCTTTCAGGGAAAAAGTTTCTTCTAACAGCCAATCTAAACCTCCTGTGGATGCAACTTGAGGCCATTTCCTTTCCTTCTGTCACTTATTACTAGAAAGGAGCAACCAATCCCCATTTCACTCCAACCTCCTTTCAGGGAGCTGTAGAGAGTCAGAAGGACCCCCCTCAGCTTCCTTTTCTCCAGGCTAAACGACCCCAGGTCCCTCAGCTGCTCCTCACCAGACCTCTTCTCCCCACCTTTCACCAGCTTTATTGCCCTTCTCTGGAAACTCTCCCACATCTCAATGTCTTGCTTGTAGTGGGGACTCCAAAGCTGAACTGAAGTGTGGCTTCAGCACTGCTAGGTAGAGGTGGACAATTGCTTCCCCAGTCCTATTTGTCACATTAAGTATGTCTGAGAGACCTAAGAACTGCCCTGTCATTGTTCTACTAGCAATAAATACATAAATAAAATGTAAAAGTGAAAACCCAAAGCAGAAACCCTCACAGACACTCTTCCCAAGGTATGCTGATATATGCTGACATATCACTGTGGCAAGGTAAGGGTTACACATACCTTGGATGTCTTGCATGGGGCAAATTACAGGTGGAATAATCCCCTGGCACCTTGCCTGCCTGGCTCTGAAACTGATTCTGTTATCCCTTTAGCTTTAGACTACCTCTAGACAGTAAATAAAAGCTAGCTGGTGATTCTGCTGCCCTACTCTGCTTGTGAGATCTCACCTGGAGTACTGTGTCCAGCTATGGGGCTCCAACGTGAGTAAACTGCTGGAGCAGGTCCAGAAGAGGGCCGTGAAGATGATCATAGAGCTGGAGCACCTCTGCTGCAAAGACAGACTGGGAGAGTTTGGGCCTGGAGAGGAGAAAGCTCTGGGCTGATGGTACAGAAGCATGTCAGTATCTGAAGGGGGCCTACAAGAAGCTGGAGAGTGAGTGTTTAGAAGGGCTTGTAGTGATGGGATGAGGGTCAGTAGTTTGAAACTGGACTAGCGTAGGTTTAGGTTGGACATCAGGAGGAAGTTCTGCACAATGAGGGTGGTGGAGCACTGGAACAGATTGCCCAGAGATGTGGTGGAGATCCCATGCCAGGAGACATTCGAAATCAAGCTTGTTGGAGTTCTCATCAACTTGCTCTAGTTGCAGATGTCCCTGTTGACTGCAGGGTGGTTGGGCAAGATGACCTTTGAGGCTTCTCTTCTGAACTGATGCATTCTGTCAATCTGTGATTCTGTGTGAGACCAAACAGGACTGAGCAAACCTTCCAGCAACATGATTAGGTGGCAGCTACTATGTAAAGTAGATAAATGTGGAGTGCTATGGAGTGGGAGAAAGAGCCCAACTGCTTTTCAGAGGCTGTTGGGATCTAAATTACCTGGAGACCTAAATTATCTTGAGTATTTCAGGAACAGGATCTAACACTCAATACCAGCAGGCTGATGTGCTGCTAAGAGTGTATAAGAAGGGAATGATTGATTCAAATAAATAATTAATAGGGATTGCTAAAAGAAAGAAATTGTCTTCTGCACCATTCTTAGTTACTAAACAGTGCTCAGCATGGGACTTTTCCCCAGCCTGTCTGAAACCTCAGTTTTCCTCTGGCAGAGAAATTAGGAATAACCTTTAATTTTTTTTAAATAGCCTTCATAGATTTTTTTCTTCTTTTCTTGTCTTTTCTTTTTCTATTTTTCCTTCTTTTTAAAACTTCTCATCCCTACAGCTTCAGGCCCAGTCCCATCCAAGGAAGGTCTCACTGCAATGGGCTTCATGCTGTAGTTGATGGAGCAATTTTCCTGAGTAGTTGACTTTTAAGGTCCTTTCCACCTCAAAATATTCTGTGATTCTATGACCTCCCTGTGAGGAAGATTCTTGAGCATCTCAGATGTCATATCTTCTCAAAAGGTGCTCCAGGAGGAGGTTGCCCAGGAATGTGGTTGAGGTCCCGTCCCTGGAGACATTTAAGATCAGATTTGATGTGGCCCTTGGGACCTGCTCTAGTTGGAGGTGTCCCTGCTGATTGCAGAGGGCTTGGACAAGATGACCTTGAGGGTCCTTTCCAACCCAATGCAATCTCTGACTCCATGAAATATTGGAGCAGCCTGGGATTTCATTATTTGCTGTTACATTTTTTATTCCTTTATACTGTACGCAGGGTACTCTGTCTCAACTCAAAGCACCAGGGTGCCACAGGCAGTAAAGCTTTACATAGATAAGGGATAAGTGAGTAGAAAAGAGACAAAATGTTGGGAACAATTAAAATAATCAAGGCTATTTAGTTTAGAAAGCAGGAGTATAAGCAGGACCATCTGAAATAAAGAATGGTTTAGGGGAAAGAGATCTGGTACTCCTCCACAGCCAGCCCCAGCCCCATGACACAAATGGAAGAGAAAAGTTGATGCAACTGGCAGGCAGAGAATGTGAAACTAAGAGAAAGGAAAGTGTCTTAAAGTAGCACATTATCAGCCCATGGAATTCAATGCTACAGGAAATCATTGAAGAAAAGAGTATAACAGGGTTTGAAGAGGGGTGAGTTATTCACATGGACAAGCACAACTTCTGTGCCTACTTGAAGTCACATCAAGAGTAGAAGGACTTTAACCCTTCTTGGGAAAGGAAGATGTGGGTAGTGGTTTGCAGAGAGGCATCTGGATGCATGAAACAACAGGAAATTCTGATTGAAAGCCACAGAGATGTGGTGCTGAGGCACATGGTTGAGCACCAGACCCTGTAGGATTAGAGAATGGTTGGACTCAATGATCTCAAAGATCTTTTCCAACCAAAACAATTCTAGGATTCTTTGACTCCATGGCTCTATGATTCTATAATTCTATGCCAGGGGAGGTTTAGGCTGGAGGTGAGGAGAAAGTTCTTCATGGAGAGAGTTGTTAGCTGTTGGAATGTGCTGCCCAGGGAGGTGGTGGAGTCACCATCCCTGGAGGTGTTCAAGAGGGGATTGGACGTGGCACTTGGTGACATGGTTTAGTGGTCATGAGGTCTTGGGTGACAGGGTGGACTTTGATGATCCTTGAGGTCTTTTCCAACCTTATTGATTCTGTGATTCTGTGATTCTGACTTTATGATTCTATGACTCCATGGCTCTATGGTTCTATGACTTTATGGTTTTATGACTATAATTCTATGATCCAATGATTCAGTGACTTGCTAGGCAAGCTGCTTCTTGTCTTTTGTTACTGGATTTATTTTTACAAGATCAGTTTCATTTGATATTCCTCCTAGTCTATCAGGTTTCCAAAATCTAAATGCAATCTGTTTGCACAGATTTTCAAACACATTTGCAAGGTGAATGCTAATGAGTCTCACGTTCCTGAGGTGATAAACTGTGTGAATGAAGGCAAGCTTGGTTGCCTGTGTGGCTTTGTTTTGTGGAAACACAACAGTATCTCCAGAATTTCAGCCTGCACTTGATTTTAAAAATAAATAAACGAAAGAAGGGGAAATAGACAGTGTGGGTGGCATCATGCTACTCTTCTGCTGAAATTGTTTCCAAATTGTGGAAAGGCAAATTAATGTCTCATCTTGACACATTATTTATACCATAGTTTTGGTTGGAAGACTCAATACTCATCGAGTGCAACCACTGCCCTAACACCACCACTGCCATTGAACCATGTCCCAAAGCACCATGCCCACGCATTTCTTGAACACCTCCAGGGATGGTGACTCCACCACTTCCCTGGGCAGCCTGTTCCAATCCCTGACCACTCTTGCATTAAAGAAATTGTTGTTAATCTCCAACTTTAATCTCCTATGGCACAATTTCAGACCATTTCCTCTCCTTCTAACACCTGATATTAGGGAGAGGAGACCAACTCCCACCTCATTCCAACTTCCTCTGCTGAAGAAGGTGTTGAGGACCTCTGCCTTTTCAGTATTTAAATGTCAAATACCCAGTGACATGGCTAGAAGGAAGGTGCTTAAGTACATGTGAAGTTTAAAGTTTCTTATAGCTTAGGGATAATATTTTCAAGCCCAAGAGGCAGACTTGTTTCATACATTGTTATCAAATAGTTTTGCTGGGATGGGGCCTTGAGCAACATTGCCTACTAGGGATGTCCCTGCCCGTGGCAGGGGAGTTGGAACTAGATGATCTTTTAGGTTTCTTCCAACACAAACCATTCTATGATACCTGCTGCATCTCACATTGGATTTTGGATTTTTCCATGTTTGTTCTTAACTTCAGCGTGGATTTAACTCCTAATGAAGTCATCAAGGCCTAAACTCAGACCTAAGATTAAATGCATGGTAATCTGATCTGAATGAGAAGAGGGTACTGAGTTAGGGCATTAGAGAAGGCCAGCTACCTGGTATAGGCTTTATGGGTGTTCACTTGGTTTTCTAAATTGCTTGGTGTACTGTCCAAGTGCCTGTTTCAGGAGCTCTGGAGACATGTATTCAACTCTTCTTCAAGGGATGCCTTCATCAGTTCCTGCAGAATCCCTCTAACTAAATCAGGGCCTCATTTCAGTACATTTGGCATAATGATGCTCTGCAGCTGCACACAGCATTGAATTAACAGCTCTCTGAAAAATCCCCAACGACAATTCTTGACAAATTTTCTCAGTTACAAAAAAAACCCCAAACAAACAAAAAAACGAAAAAAAGGCAAAAAAACCAAAGATTGAAAAATAGTTTGAGTTGTAAAGGACCTTAAAGATCACCTAGTTCCAAGACCCCTGTCATGAGCAGGGACACTTTCCACTTAGACCAGGTTGCTCAAGGCCTTGTCCATCCTGATCTCAAACACCTCCAGGGAGGAGTCACTCACAACCTCCTTGGGCAACCTGTTCCAGTGTCTCACCACCCTTGCTGGAAAGAATTTCTTCCTAATCTTCAGTCTCAGTCTGCCTTTTTCCAGCTCAGAGCCATTGCCCCTCACCCTATTACTACACGCCCTTGTAAAAAGTCCCTCCCCATCTCCCCTGTAGCCCCCTGCAGGTACTGGGAAGCTGCTCTAAGGTCTCCTTGGAGTCTCCTCTTCTTCATGTTGAACAGCCCCAGCTCTCTCAGCCTGTCCTTGCCCATGTCAGGGGGGTTGGAACAAGATGATTTTAAAAGTCTCTTCTAACCCAAATCATTCTATGAATCAATCTATGAAAACCTACAAAATTCTAATAAAATATCCACCAGTGTTTTATCATGCACTTATAATTCATATCCAAACAGATTTTTCCCCCATTATTCTGACATTCCCCAAGTCCTTTCATTGGTATTTGACCCCTGTGATACACATTTATAAGCACAAATTACCAAGACTTGGGACATTTCTAGATGACAGGAGACCAGCCCTATTAATGCTCACCTTCACACCTACTTGCTGGCAACTCAGCTACAGAAAAAAGGATTTTGGCATGTTAAACATCACCTTCAGTCAAGATAGGATCCTGCATTAAGGCTGAGGTTCCAACTTCAACAATATTCTTTTACTTAAACTCAGCCACTGCCTTTTTTAGGATGCTGAAGATTTCCCAAACTGCTTCCCAGTAATGCCTAGTTTCTAAGTCTGATGTCCCTCAGGGTGACAAGTGCAGACTTGCCAGTGCAGATTAGGGCTTGATCTGCTGGAAAGCAGCTCTATGGAGAAGGACCTTGGAGTCCTGATGGACAAGAAGTTATCCATAGCACAGCAATGTGCCGCTCAGCCCAAGAAAGCCAATGGTTTTCTGGGGTGCATTAAGAAGACTGTGGTCAGCAAGTCAAGGGAGGTTCTCTTCCCCCTCTGCTCTGCCCTGTGAGATCACAGCTGGAGTATTGTGTCCAGTTATGGGCCCCCCCTTCAAGAGGGACAAGAATAGACTAGGCAATGCCTGGTGGGGGCTACGAGGATGATGAAGGGACTGGAACATCTGTCTAATGAGGAAAGATGTGGGGCTGTTTAGCCTGGAGAAGAGAAGGCTGAGAGGGGAACTTGCCAATGTTTATAAATATCTGAAGGGTGGGTGTCCAGAAGAAGGGCTCAGGATCTCTTCAGTGGTGTCCTGTGGTAGGCCAAGAGGCAATGGATACAAATTGGAATCCAGGAATTTCCACCTCAGCATGAGGAGAAACTTCTTTGCTGTAAGGGTGCTGGAGCCCTGGATCAGGCTGCCCAGAGACACTGTGGAGTCTCCTTCTCTGGAGACTGACAAGTCCTGTCTGGATGTGTTCCTGTGTGACAAGCACTAGGTGACCCTGCTTTGGCAGAAGGTTTTGGATCTAATGATCTCTAGAGGTGCCTTCCAACCCCTAACATTATATGATTACATGAAGTGCAGTGGTAGACCTATGACATAGTAAGAAAAAAATGTTTTTCTTTAATTGGTTAAGGAATTGTGTGAAGAATATTTAATTATTTTTTTCTATATAAACCCCCCCCACTATCTTTTCAGGTAAATGGAAACTTGCACTAATTGTACTTCAAATCAAAATACATCAGTGTTAGGGTAAAAGCCTCCCATGTTTCAATTACAATGACTATGAAAACAAAATCAATTGCTTTTGATTAAGACTTCTGTAGAAGGAAAACCTTACCAGCTATTTCTCTGATTGCTCTTGATCTAATAAAGGAAGTACAAAAGAAATAAAAGCCAACAGAGTACAAAATGTATCCATTAATAAAACACAGGAAATTGTCCTACTGGGAGGAGGAATAGCCTGGGGGATGTCTGTCAGGTCACCTTCTGCCCAAACTTGACAGATATCACAACCATGGGTGTAATGTACAAGCTTGATAAGAAACTTTTTCACCTCAGAGGAGGCTGTAGTGAGGCTCTTCTCCCAAGTAACTAACAATAGGGCAAAAGGTAATCCCCTCAAGTGATGTTTAGGTTGGAGATTAGGAAAAATTTGTTTGCTTCAAGAGTGTTCAGGGATTGGAACAGACTCCCCAGGGAGGTGGAGGAGTCAAAATCCCTTGGAAGTGTTCAAAAAAGAGTAGCTGTGGCACTTTGGGACATGGTTTGATGCTCATGGAGATGTTGGGTGGAAGGTTGGAGTTGATGATCTTAGAGGTCTTTTCCAACATTAATGATTCTATGATTCCTTGCAGACAACTGCAGCACTTTATTGCAATGTGCTAAATGAAATATTATGCCCAGAAGTTTCAGTCAGCTTCTGAGCAATGTAGGCTCATCAATATTTAAAACCCACTCTGAAAGTCTCCAGCTGGCAGCTGGTTTCAACCCTCACCAAACATACTCCGTACTCCTCTTTTCGATCGGTTAGGTCAATTTTTGCTTGTCCCTCTACTGTGGTAGGTCATAGCACGTGAATCTCTCTTGTTTCTTCATCTTTGCTTCCTGCACCTCCTCCAGTTTTAGACAAACACCTGCGGTTATCCACTGGCAACATTTTCTCCCTTTCCTCTGGCAGATAACTTTTGATTTGGCAGGTTTTGTGTCAGGTATTTTTTGACTGCACTGTCAGACAGGTGTAGGGCAAGGTCTGTGACATGTAATATGGAAGCACTCCATGTTGTTACACAGTCACTGCTATGGTTCTTGCTCCCCTACTTCACAGTTTCAGAGAATCACAGAATGGTAGTGGTTGGAAGGGACCTCTGGAGGTCATCAAGTCCAAACCCCCTGCTAAAGCAAGGTCTCTCACAGCAAGTTTCCCAGGATCACAATGAACAGGCAGATTTGGAATCTCTCTAGAGAAGAAGACTCCACAACTGGTCTGAGCAGCCTGGTTATTCAGAGCTACCTGTTTCATCTCTATCACATTTGTTGCTGTACTCTTCTCCTACAGAATAAGAACTTAGGAGTGCACAATAATAATTCTGTGCATATAAAATCTCAATTTTCTCCTATTATTCAAAGAGAAAAAAATATTTTCCCAAAGTCCAGGACGGAATCATAGAATCATAGAATGGTAGGGGTTGGAAGGAACCTCAAAAGAACATCCAGTCCAATCCTCCTGCCATGGGCAGGATCACCTAGGGCTGGTCACACAGGAATGCATGCAGATGAGTCTTGAGAATCTCCAGAGAAGGAGACTCCACAACCTCTCTGAGCAGCCTGCTTCAGGGTCCCTCAGCTTCACAGCAAAGTTTCTACTCAGGTTGAGGTAGAATCTCCTGTCTTCCAGTTTGTACCCACTGTTCACTGTCCTATTACTGGGCACCACTAAAGAGACCATCACCTTCATCCTAACACCCTCCCCTCAGATATTTATAGAGTTTGATCAAATCCTCTCTCAGCCTTCTCTTCTCCAGACTGAACAACTCCACCTCTCTCAGTCTTTCTTCATATGAGAGATGTTCAAGTCTCTTAATCACTGAATGCTTACCATCCTTAAAATCCACAGCTACCTATCCTGGCAGGATCAATTAATGCTTTTATTCAGCAGAAGTAAATAAGCAGTGATTTGGGATCTACCAGGTAAGAGTTAAAAAAGAGAGCTCCTAGCCTCTCTGCATTAAACTGCTCGTGAGATACTCACTAAGAATGGGGATTTATCTTAATGTGCTTGCTCAAAGGCTTGATTGCAGCAACTGTTCAGCAGCTCAGCAGCTGATGCTTGCTAGAGTCACCAACTCATTTTCTGCTAAGCAGAATTCACTGATGCATTCACAGAAACACAGAATGCCAGGTTGGAAGGGATACCAAGGATCACCTGGTCCAAACTTTCTAGGTCACAGTAGAGTTGAAATGAGCTGGCCCAGCACCCTGTCAAGCTGAGTCTTCAAATTCCCCAGCGCAAGGGACTCCACTGCTTCCCTTGGGAGATGATTCCTATACCAAACTGTTCTCACAGGGAAACATTTCCTTCTGGAGTCCAGTGGGAATCTCCCCAGCAGTAACTTGTCCCCTTCATCCCTTGTCTTTTCCATGAGACTCCTTGTAAAAAGGCAGTCTCCATCCTCCTGGTAGCCAACCTTTCTGTCCTGGTCCTTGGTTATAAGGTCTCCCCCAAGCCTTTTCTTCTCCAGGCTGAACAAACTCAGCTCTCTCAGCCTTTCCTCACATGGCATGGCTTCCAGTCCTCTGATCATTCATTACATCAGGATATCCCAGCACTCTATGGATAGCTCAAGAGCTGGAAGATGTTAGGTAAGTGTGCAACATTTTTGATGAGAGGAGCACCACACCTTTTAAAGTTCTATTCAGTTTTCTATGTTTTGAAGGAAATTGATTAATTCAATTAAATGGATTATAGGGCTGAGATTTTCAGAAGCTCTTCATGCTGGCCTTTATCAGCTATCTGAACTCTGAGGAGTCTTCATTTGACATCAGTGCTAGCAGTCAGTGCTTTGAAAGACCCCACAGTACAGTGGCCCTAGTGGTGTGGGTTGATGGTTGGACTCAGTGATCTTGGGGGTCTCTTGCAATCTAAACAATTCTATGATTCTATGATTTGTTCAGTTTACAGGGCTTTCATATTGCAAAAATGAAAATCCCTATTTTTCACATTTTGTTGCTGGATAGCTGAACTGGCCAACTGTGGCTGAGCTCAACAGAAGATAAACACTACTTAGGAATCACAGCTGTGATTTTCCTGCAGACCAGAAATCTTGTGGGTCACACTTCTGAGAAGTTCAACTTGGGGCTACTTTAAAGAGCTTTTTCTTTTTTAAATGGCATATATGCAGCATTGCCCCTGGAGGTGTTCAAGAAATGTGAGGACGTGGCACTTTGGGACATGGTTTAATGGCCAGGGTGGTGTTAGGTTAAAGGTTGGACTTGATGATCTTGGAGGGCTTTTCCAACCAAAACCAATCTGTGATTCTATGATTCTATTTATTCAATTTTCTTGTGTAGTGTTAAATCAGAAGTGCACACATCAGAAGTACTCAGCACCCACTTCTGCCTGCAGAAGTCAATTGCCATTAACACCTCTGGAGTACTACCCACATCTTCTTTCTGACACCAAGTCCTACACAATAGACTCTGCCTGAGCCCCTGTTAAGATAAATCTCCTAGCTTCAGTGACTCAGAACTGGACCCGGAGACAGACACAGCCTGTGACTCCAAAAGCTTATCTTCTGAATAAACAAGACAGACAAAGCCTGGCTGAAAACAAATCTGTCCAACTTGCAAAAACGTTCAGCACCTGCTGGCTTCTGTTCACTGAGCCAAGCCAAAACAGGGCTTTGATGTGACTCCCTCAGTAGCTGAATAAAGATGTAAGCACACAGCAGTGGATTTATATGAACCCTTGGTCACTGTGGAGGTCTAGAAATATTGCATGTCCTTGTCGTAGATTTGTAGAATTCATAGATACATAAAATGGTTTGGGTTGGAAAGGATATTAAAAATCATCCATTTCCAACCCCCCTGCCATGGGCAAGGACACCTTCCAGTAGACCAGGTTGTTCAAAGCCTTGTCCAGCCTGGTCTTGAACACCACCAGGGAGGAGGTATCCATGAGCTCTCTGGGCAACCTGCTCCAGTGTCTCACCACCCTCATTGTAAACAATTTCTTCCTACTCTCCAGCATAAATCTCCCCACCACAAGCTTCAATCCCTTCCCTCTCATCCTATCACTACAAGCCCTTGTCAAAAGTCCCTCCCCAGCTCTCTTGTAGTCCCCTTCAGGTACTGGAAGGCTACTCTAAGGTCTCACTGGAGCTTTCTCTTTTCCAGGCTGATCAACCCCAGCTCCCTCAGCCTGTCCCCTTAGAGGATGTGCTTTAGCCTTTGCTCATCTTTGTGGCCTTCTCTGGACCAAATCCAGCAGTTCAACATTCTTAGCCAAGCTTCAGTTTTGCCTTGGCAGTGCCCATGCCTGGTCAGCCTGTCCTGTGAGAGCTGCCAGCTCCTGGTGGGTCTCTCTGGCATTTCCCTAGCAAATGAACACCTCAGCAAACCCTCTGTACACCAAGATCTACCTCTCCAATAGACCAGTTCCAAAGCAGCTGCTCTTGGTGACTCATATGATCAACTTGATGTTGTGGTAATAGATTGAGTAAACTCTTTTGATTCCCAGTGAATTTGTGGTTGGCAGATGTGTGCACAACATCTGTCTGAAGCAGCTGTGGTTACAAGAGTGTGTCTATCTGTTAGTTACAGTGTAGATGGGGGATACAGAGTCATGGAATCACAGGATTTTTCTGCTTGGAAAAGCCCTCTAAGATCATCAAGCCCAACCATCAACCCAACACCACCATGGCCATTAAACCATGTCCCAGAGTGCCACATGTTTTTTGAACGTCTCCAGTGATGGTGACTCCACCACCTCCCTGGGCAGCCTGTTCCAATGCCTGGCCAATATATTGGTGTTGGCCTTGGTGGCAGCATGAGTTCTGGACTTCACAATTTGAGGCTTGGCAGAGAAGTGTTATCTTGCCTCTGGGGAACAGGGTAGCCATGAATTTTGAGGTTCCATAGTGGGCAAGCCCTGCAATGTGCCTTTTAAGAGAACAATTTTCCTGCCTGGATTTCCCTCTGTATATTTGTTTGAATGATTTGTTGGTACTTACAGAAGGGGCCAGTGTGTAATGCTGTCTAATGTCATCTCTTTCCTACATTTTAAAACACATTTAGATAAGCTTTTTTTTGAGAGTAAATATAACTCCAACCCTTGGCAACTGCAGCTTAAATCACTTGCACACAGCAAGGTCTATTCTTTCTTAATGTAGCTGCACTTGCTGTGAGGGAATTAGGTTAAATCTACAGAAGAGAGAGGATCCCACAGCCTTGGCATGAGAGAATTAGAATTGAAATTCTTCTACAAAAACAATCTGAAGAGAAGTGCTTGCCCATTTTTGCCTTCCTGTCTCCTGCATACTCCTCTGAGAGAATAAAACCCCACACCATTAATTTAGACAGTAATAAGTATTGTTAGTTGGCACATCCAAGTCTAGGACATCAAAAAGATGAGCAACACATAAATCCTCCTGCCCTCAAATATGGAAAAATTTAAAACATCCCCGAACTGTGCACTTCACCAGCTGATGGCTGGGATGAATCAGAGCAGCCATATGGCAGGGAGAGAGCCAAATGCTGAAGCAGGAGGCTTGATTTTTTTTAGGCTTCAGAAGGGGTGTCAAATAGCCACTAAAATGAATAAGTAGATAAATGAATGATGGAAACTTCCTGGGGTCAAGTGAGGAAGAGTGCTGGAGCTGTCTACCTACACAGCTGTATCACACAAACACACCTCGTGTTTTTCTAGTGCTGTGCTCATCTCCTCTTTTGAGCAGCTGGTCACACACAGTGAATATATAACTACCCTGCTCTGCAGAGCAGTCTGGCTCTTCTGCTTATGACTGCAGCACCAGCAACATATGATGCTTTCTTGTGCTAGGGTCACCTCAGGTGCAGCAGGAGAACAAGTGGGGGGTGTGGCCCATTTGGGCTTTTGGTGCATAGGGAGGAATCGTTGGTCTTGTTTCACTGACCTCTGGAGCAGGATGTTCATACAACTGGAGAGAGTCTGGGATACAGCCACCAAGATGCTGAGGGATCTGGAACATCACTCATATGAGAACAGGCTGAGAGAGCAGGGGCTGGTTAGCCTGGAGAAGAGGAAGCTGAGGGGAAATGTTATTAATGCTTACAAATATTTAGGAAGTGGGTGTCAGGAAGATGGGGCCAGGCTCTTCTCAGTGGTCCCCAGAGACAGAACAAGAGGTAATGGAAACAAATTTGAACACAGGAAGTTCCATCTAAACATGAGAAGGAACTTCTGTGAAGGTGGCAGAGCACTAGAGCAGGCTGCCCAGAGAGGTGATGAAGTTTCCTCTGGAGACTTCCAAGGAGGGCAGCTTGGAAATATTCCTGCGTGACCTGCCCTAGGTGATGCTGTTTTGGCAGGGGAGTTGGACTTGATCTCCAGAGGTCCCTTCCAACACCTACTAATCTGTGATTCTGTGACTCTGAATTTAGACACAGCTTTTGTTATTTTAAGATGTCAGTGTCCCCTTCAGAGTACTTTACTGATGCAGTATTGTCTGGATGGCTTTCTGGTCAGCCAGCTAGTAAAAACATTAGGGAAAGTCTTTGACCTTTTTTTGGCAACAAGGAGACAGACATTGACAGCTTGTAAAAGTAAGCAGGAAGAGGAGACTAATCAAACTCTTCTGATGGTCTAAAGCTGCCTGATTTGAACTTTGACAAGGCCTGTTTGTACAATATCTGTTTAAAGAAACATCTCAGGAGGAGCTGTACTCCTTCCCATTACCTTTGTCACTTTATGGAGGCAGCCTGGGTGTACCTCATTTGCAATATCACCCAGTCCTTTTGAGAAACCTTCTATAACACTGAATCACTTTGATGTTGCTGAAAGGGATAACACAAATTCTGCCTGTTTCCACAACCAGGGAAAGTGCTTCCAGAGCCTGAAGAGCTACTCCTACCTAAAGTACTCCTCTCCCTATTATTAAAAAATTATGACAAGGAACAGCCTGCTTCCCATTTTCTCCCTGAAGCTGAGAAGAGTATCTTGTTGTGCAACAAACAAAAATATTTTCAGACACCCAGAACTTTGTAATCTCAGATCATGATTTCTTTTCGCAAACAAAAAGTACATTGCTACTTGGTTTTCATCCAAAGCTATTGTATGAGCCAATACTTCTGTATTAGAAGAAAAACACTCAAAAGAAACACAAATTCATAGAATCATAGAATCATTAAAGTTGGAAAAGACCTCTAAGACCATCAAGTCCAACCACAAACCATCTAAACTGCAACCTGAAGTGCCACATCTACACGCTTCTTGAACACCTGCAGGGATGGTGATTCCACCACCTCCCTAGGCAGCCTGTTCCAAACCCTGACCACTCTTCCAGCAAAGAAATTTTTCCTAATCTCCAATCCAAACCTTCCCTAGCACAGTTTCAGACCATTTCCTCTCCTCCTAACACCTGACACTAGGGAGAAGAGACCAAACCCTGCCTCACTGAAACCTTCAGAGATCTGTAGAAAGCAATGAGGTCTCCCCTCAGCCTCCCCTTTGACAGACTAAACAACCCAGTCCCTTCAGCTGCTCCTTGTATGCCATGCCCTCAATGTCTTTATTAAAATGTGGCATCCAGTACTGAACATTTCCTGTTGTTGTATGGTCATTATGGACCTCTTAAGTTGCAGGAAGGATTATGTTGGGTTGGATTTGGCATTTTGAGGAACTGTTGTGATCCAGCACCTCATCTATTCATTCCTGCACAGCATGTGCATGCCATTTGCTATGATAAAGAGGTCAAATGAAAGACAAGCTGTGCGGGAGGCTATGTGACAGTAGCAGTTGTCTGATGAGGAAAGGTTGAGACACCTGGGGCTGTTTAGCCTGAAGAATAGAAGACTGAGAGGGGATCTTATCGATGTTTAAAAATATCTGCAAGGTGGGTGCTAGGAAGAAAGGGCAGGCACTTTTCAAGGGTGTCCTGTGCTAGGACAAGGGGTAATGGATACAAAGTGGAACACAGGAAATTCTTGAACACATGATGTCGGAGCACTGGAGCAGGCTGCCCAGAGAGGTTGTGAAGTCTCCTTCTCTGGAAACTTTCAAGATCTGTCTGGATGTATTCCTGTGTGACCTGCCTGAGATGATCCCGCTTTAGCAGGAGGGTTGGACTTGATTTCTGGAGGTCCCTTCCAACCCCTACCATTCTATGATTATATGATTCTATGATTCCAACTCCCCCTGTTCTTCATCCCTTCCTCTCACCCAGCAAACCCTTAGCAAGGAGAGGCAGAATGGCTTGTGCTTCTCTCAGAGAGCCATTGAACATGAACTCCTAGTGCAATGAAAAAGTCACAGCCAGCACAACTGTTATCAGGGGATAATGGTCTTTTTGTAGTCAGCAAAGGGCCCAGGGCTTTATTTGCTGACTGTGAGCCCCACAGAATGGAAAAGCTTATAGCACTATCCATAGCCTGCAAACAGAGGAGTGACCCTATGACCCTCCCTCTCTCCATTGCTCCAGAAAGCCACCCTTCTCATGCAAATGCCTCTCTTTTGTCTCCTGCTGTTAGCAGCAGTGATGTCATATATTCAATCACCTCATCCTCGCAAAAGGGTGTGTGTGTAAAGCACTCATGAGTGAAAGACGTGCTGTTATTTGAAAAGAAAGTCACAAGGGTGGGGAGAATTAGAGCCCAGCATTATCAAATATCATGTGCTTTGCTCACAGAGTCCTCTTGCCAGAAATGGCAAACGCATCTCTTCGGGTTGTTGTTAGAATGTGTGAAGGTAGAAAAATGGTCACCCCCAAAGCCTTGGGAGCTCTAAATATATATATATATTTTTTTCTTTTTCTTTTTGAAAAATACTCTCATTTATTTTCCATTTCTATGTGATTCGATGCCAACTACATTTTCTCACCCAAAATATAATGTACTGCTTGTCAATATCAGTTTAAATCATGTGGCTACACAGGAGAGCCATTCAGGAAGTGCTTTCTTTTGGCATTCAGCTGTACTTTTTGATTTATTGTAGCAGGATTTCTTGCTTTTCACAACAGTAAGCAAGACCACATCCCCCACCCCGAAAACAAATCTGCGGGAAGAAGGAAAGCATAACCTGTGATGTTTAATTAATTAACCTTCCCTTTTATAAAAGGAAAAATTCATCCAGGAAATTAAAAAAAAAAAAAAAACCTATATTTTTTAATGCAATTTATTTTTAAATTAAAGCTGAATGCTTAATTAGTCATGGACTGAAAAAAAAATCTACTGTGGTAGGTTGCCTTTGTTGTGTTGCACTTCAAGAGGAAAGAAGAATCTGAAAGTCAAGCAAAAAAGAAACAAAAAAAAAAAAAGGCGGGGGGGGGGCAGCAACACTTCTAGAATACAAGAGGGGATTTTACAAAGCATCCTCTTGTTCTGTATGCCAGGACCCAGCCAGAATTAGTGTGTTCTAAAAATACTGAGAAAACCTGTTAATTATTTATATCAGCTCACTTGATTATTCATCAGGATGTGCTTGTTGTCACTGCAAAGACACAACTCGAAAAATTTACTGCTATGAAAGCTATTTTGGTTTGCTAGGGTGAAAATGGACCAAAGGATACAAAGCTGCAGGGACAGGCTGAGGGGGCTGGGATTGTTCAGCCTGGAGAAGACTCAAGGGAGACCTTAGAGCAGCCTTCCAGTACCTGAATGAGGCTACAAGGTAGCTGCAAAGGGACTGTTTCCAACGACCTGCAGTGACAGGACTAGTGACATTGGTTTGAAAGGAGAGAAGAGCAGATTTAGATTGGATGTTAGGAACAAGTTCTGCTCAACTAGATCAGGTTGCTCAGAGCCTTGTCCAGCCCGATGTTGAATATCTCCAGGGATGTGGCCTCAACTACCTCCCTGGGCAACCTGTTGCAGTGTTCCACCATGCTCATGGGGCAGAACTCATTCCTAACATCCAATCTAAATCTTCTCTAGTTTGAAACCATTGACACTTGTCCTATCACTGCAGGCCTTTGGAAACAGTCTTTCTCCCTCCTTCTTGTAGGCCCCCTTCGGGTACTGGAAGGTCTTTATGGTCTGGGCAGTCATTCTGAATAGTTAGTGCTAAGTGATGTACAAGAGCTGCAAAATGGGCCCAGGCTTTCTTTTCTTTTTTCACATTAAACAATCACTGGATTAAACTGTGAAAGTTAAAGTTTAAGAGCTTATGAAGTACTCCAGCATGCATGATTTCATCCATTGACTCATTCAGGTAGTGGAGCAGTCGGTAAAATGTAATGTTTAATCTGTATTTTATTAGAAAGTCCTCAACTGGGTTGCAAATAATATTAATGAATTAATGCTTTACTAAAAATCATACTTAGTATTTACTCTTCAGGCAGTGGTACTTTGATTTGAGTGGATGTTTTATGTGGGACTGAACTCCAAGTTTAATTTGGATTCTGTTGTTCAAATAATTGCATTTATTCATTCCCTCCACCGGGATCACTTGGAGAATGGGGTCTTAATGGAGGACAAGTGACAAACTGAGCTGTAGATATCACCGAAGTTCACTTAGCTGTTGAAAACATACTTTTTTTTTTTTCCTAATAAAAATAAACATCTTGTGGAACTTGAATTTAATCTTAGTTTTCCCACCAACCCAAATACCCATTTTTCACCATTTCTGATGATCAGTCTCCAGTAAATTCATAGTGAAAAACATAAAAAAAACCCCAACCAACCAAAAAAAACCCAAAAAAACCCCCACCAGCTTGTGGAACATGAATTTAACCCTAGTTTCCCCTCCAACCTGAATACCCTTTATTCACCATTTCTGATGATCAATCTGCAGCAAATTCATAATGGAAAACAATCAGAAGATATCCTTGCAAATTCTGAATATTCTCCTGAAGTATTCTGTCACATTTACCCAGAGCTGATCATTAATAACCATTTTAGAACTTAAGGTTATGTATCCTCTAGGCCTGAGGATGCATTATGATAAGAGAGGTTCTCCACCCCCTCTACTCTGCCCTGGTGAGGCCACATTTGGAGTATTGTGCCAAAGTCTGGGGTTCCCAGTTCAAAACCAACATGCTGGATATAGTAGAGAAAAGGGTTATGAGGATGATTAAAGAGACTGGAACATCTCTGTGATGACAAAGACTGAGAGAATTGGGGCTTTTTAGTCTGGAGAAGAGAAGGCTAAAGGGAGATCTTATCAATGTTGATCAGTACTTAAAGGGTGGATGTCAGCAGGATGGGACCTGGCTTTGTTCAGTGGTGCCCAGTGACAGGACCAGGGGTAATGGCCACAAACTTGAACATAAGAAGTTCCATCTGAACATGAGGAGGAAATTCTTTAATTTAAGATTGACAAAGCCCTGTATCAGGCTGCCCAGAGAGGTGATGGAGTCTCCATCTGTGGAGACATTCCAAACCCACCTGGATGTGTTCCTATATGACCTTCTTTAGGTGACCCTGCCTTGGCAGAATGATTGGACTTGATGATCTCTGTAGGTTTCTTCCAACTTCTACCTTTCTGTGATTCTACAATTATGAGAAAAAAAACTTTCCCACCCAATACATTCCCTTGAGAAAGTTATTGCTGCAGAGTGTTATTAGAATCAGGAACTCAAAAGCACTCGGGGTAAGATGTAGTTATGGAAACTGCTCAGGGTTTTATACTGTATCAACACCAAAGGGATATAGGCCTGACTGATGTCTGGTCATTACCCTTATCTCACTCTGAAATGTCAACCGAAAGCTGCTGTTTGGGGGAAACACAGACCTGGATGGACCAGCTGTCAGATTCAGCACCACAAGTTGGTGCTCACACTGCTACTGCTCCTCTGCTGTGTTTCTGTGGCATAGCCAACAGTGTTTTTTAAAAACAGCTTATCTTTGAAGCATGGCAACCTTCTCACCCTCCACAGATCCAAACACATATGCGGCTAATGTCTCATATCGATTGCTTGGAATTTGGACATGAAGGCAACAAATCTTCTGTAATCACCTTCCATCTGAATCATGACTGTAATGGAATGATGCTATCTTTTTCCTAAAGGGCATCTTAATCACAGAGATCTGTTTATTTCTCAGAGCAAGAAGAGACCATTAGAAGGTGTGGTGTTAACTTATTAGGCAGGTGTACAGCATCAGGAGGAGCCTATTTTGCAGCCCAATTGTCTTTTTACTTTTCACAGTCTCCTACAGCATCCTCCTGGAGAAATTGGCTACTCGTGGCTTGGATGGGTAGACACTTACCTGGGTGAAAAACTGTCTGAATGGCTGAGCCCAAAGAATGGTGGGGAATGAAGTTAAATCCAGTTGATGACTGGTCACCAGGGGTACTTCCCAGGGCTCACTGCTGGGGCCAGTTCTCTTTAATGTCTTTACCAATGATCTGGATGAGGGGACTGAGGCACCCTCAGTCAGTTTGCAGAGAACAGTAAGCTGGGGATTGAGACACCCTCAGTAAATTTGCAGGTGACTTTAAATTAAGTGGGAGTGTTGATCTGCTGGAGGGCAGGAAGGCTCTGCAAAGGGATCCGTGTACGTTGCACCAATGGGCTAAGGTCAGTTGTATGAGGCTTAACAAGGCCCAATGCCAGGTCCTTCACTTGAGTCATGACAACCCCATGAATGCTCCAGGCTTGGGGCAGAGTAGCTGGAAAGTTGCCTGACAGAAAAGGACTTGGGGGGTGCTGGTTGACAGCAGCTGAAGATGAGTCAGCATACGCCCAGGTGGCCAAAAAGGATGACAGTCTCCTGGGATGCATTAAGAAGTGTGTGGCCAGCAGGTCAAGGGAGGTTCTCCTCTCCCTCTACTCTGCCCTGCTAAGGTCTTATTCGGAGTACTGGGTGCAGTTCTAGGCTCCCCAGTTCAAGAAGGACAAGGAACTACTGGAGAGAGTCCAACAGAGATACACCAAGATTCTGAGGGGACTGGAACATCTACCTTACAAGGAAAAGGTGAGAGACCCTGGGGCAGTTTAGCCTGGAGAAGAGCAGGCGAAGGGGCACGTCTCATTAATGCTTATAATGCTTATACACCAGGAGGATGAAGCCAGGCTCTTCTCAGTGATGCCCAGTGACAGGACAAAGGGCAATGGGCACAAATTGGAACAGAGGAGTTCCACTTAGACACAAGGAGACAATTCATTTTGAGGTTGGCAGAGCTCTGGACCAGGATACTCAGAGAGGTTGTGGAATCTCTGTCATCATTCCAAACCTGCCTGAACATGTTTCTGTGTAATTTACTCTGGGTGACCCTGCTCTAGTAGTGAGATTGGACTATATGATCTTCAGAGGTCCCTTTCATCTGCCATGATTCTGTGATATGTTCACCTAATCCTCAAGAAATCTACCTCCAAACAGGGATTCTCTGAAATTTTCAGACTCACTCCCAGGCAAACACCCAGCCTCTCAGCGATGGCTTTCTACCAAGTCTCTCAGCTGGATGCCAACACTTACACAAAACTGCTAAGCTGTCATCCAAGTGGGAGTCCGGGGAGAAGGCAAGGAAGGGCGAGCAACACTACAGTGGCTGGAAGGAAAAGAGATTGTAGGTTGCTTGCCACAGCCTTGGTGGCACATCTCTCTGAAGGTGTGTGGTGAGCCCAGGGTGAGAATGAATCAGCGCAGCAGCACCAACACCATCTGACTCTGCCCATTAGTGAGCACCTGTTGATAACTTAATAGTCTGAAGGAACAGCTGAAAAATGAGACTGGGTGCTGGCAGCCAGCTCAGCTATTCAGCAGGAAATCTTTCCTCTCCACTGGTTATTCAAGGCACTTGCTATGACAGTCATGATTACAGTGGCTTAACTCTGCTGGTATTTGTGTGGGAAAAGAATACAAGAAGGTAAGGAGTTGTCATCCTTGGTAACAGAAAGCATCATCAGCAGACATAAAGAAGTCATTGTCCCACTCTGCTCAGCACTGCTCAGACCACACCTGGAGCACTGCATTCAGATTTGGTCCCTGCTGTATAAAAAAGATGTGGAGAGGCTGGAAAGGGTCCAGAGAAAGGCCAGGAGAATGATCAGAGGTCTGCCAGCCCTGCGTGTGAGGAAAGACTGAGAGAGCTGGGTTTGTCCTGCCTGGAGAAGAGAAGATTTAGGTAAGACCTTGTTACCATGGACCAGGACATAAAGGGTGGTTACCAGGAGGATGGAGACTCCCTTTTTACAAGGAGTCCCATGGAAAAGACAAGGGATGATGGGGACAAGTTACTGCTGGGGAGATTCCCATTGGATTCAGGAAGAAAATATTTCCCTTGACAAACATTGGACATTGAAATCATTTCCCAAGGGAAGTGGTGGATTCTATTGCATCAGATAATTTGAAGAGTCATCTTGACAGGGTGCTGGGCCAGCTCATTTCAACTCTACTATTACTTAGAAAGTAATAGTATTGGAGCAGATGATCCTTGGTGTCCCTGTGATGACGCTGGCATTCTGTGATGCTGTGAAAGGTGCCTGCCTCCCTGGCATGTCAGTACTGGGATTAATCACACAGACATAAACAAGCCAACAAACAAACCCCAAACCAAACCAAGGAAACACAGAGCAATACAAAACTTGTTTCCTTTGAAAAACCAGAAGTCTTCCAAATATATTTTACGTGGAGGATGGAGCAGAGAGGCAAACCCAGATATTTCCAGAGAGAGGGCTGATCTATTCCTCTTCCAGTTTCTGAGAAGAGAGAAGTGGACATTCTGCTTTTATTGAGGCCTTTGCTGAAAAGTGTTGAACAGCCTCACTTCAATTCTATTGTGGAATGAGAACATATATGAGAGAATCTTCAATACCTTAGCAATGCAGATGTCTTGTTGCTCACCCTCCTTTGATGGGTGAGCAGGGGGCTGAAAGGCACCTTCACAACTCGACTCAGCCACAAAACTTCACCAAGATGCCCTCCCCAAGAATTCTACAAGTGCAGTCCAGATACCTTTGCTAGCTTGAGGCTGCTGTTGTGGCTCTTAACAGGATGAATTAAATCATAGAATCCCAGAGTGCATAAGGTTTACCCTTTATGGTCACCTTGTCCAACTCCACTGCTTTCAGCATGGACTTCCCCAACTAGATCAGGTTGCTCAGGCTCCATCATGTTTGACCCTGAATGTTTCCAGGGACAGGGACTCAGCCACATCCCTGGGAAACCTGTGCAGTGTTTCACCACCCTCACTGTGCGGAACTTCCTCCTGATGTCAAATCTAAATCTGCCCTGCTGCAGTTTCAAACCATTTCCCTTTGTCCTGTCTCTAGGCACCCTTATGAAAAGTCCCTCTGCAGCCTTCCTGTAGGGTCTCTTCAGCTATTGCAAGGCAGCTCTAAGGTCCCCCTGGAATCTTCTCCTCTCCAGGCTGAACAACCCCAGCTCCCTCAGCCTGTCCTCATAGCAGAGGTGCTCCAGCCTTTGGATCATCCTTGTGGTCCTCCTCTGGACTCATTCCAACAGTTCTATGTCCTTAGGGAAAGGATGAAGTTAGGCAAGGGATTCATCTAGGCAATATCTCTAGAAATGGTAGCAGAAGGAAGCCTATTCTTCAGCATCCAGTTGTTAGCAGTAACAAGGGTCATTAGGATTTCAACATCATGATTACAGTGACGGATTCAGAAACTCAAGCCTCTAACTTAATCAGGTCTTTGAAGATAAAATACTAAAATAAAATAAGGTGAGAGACAGGGAGGGAGAGAGAGTGTGTAATCTTCAGGTATCAAAACATGCAGACTCCTTGGTTGCCATTTGTAATCACTTTTGGAACCCATCCCATAGCAGTCTACTCATCTGTAGCAATATTTGATCATTCAGCTTGGTTAGGTTTGGGGAATGTATTTGGAATGTTTTACTGTGTCACTAATTGGGTTTTATTTGTTAATCAATTTCTCATATGGCTAATCGTAGAGGAGGAAGTGTAATTTGTTTTTTTTTTTTTTCTTTAAATTTCTTTTATATTGTGTCACTAAATGTTCTAATTGGATGTGTTTCACTGAGTAGTACAAAAACTCAGTTAGGAATGGCTTAGTCATGTTGAATATGCTATTGTAGTCCAGGAAGAGGATGAAACAGCAAGAGTCCAATTTTAACATATTTATGGATATTTTAAAAGAAAAAATCACAGAATTAATCAGGTTGGAAAGGACCTCTAAGATCATCAGGGCCAACCTATCACCCAACACCATCTAATCAACTAAACCATGGCACTAAATGCCTCATCCAGTCTTATTTTAAACTCTTGCAGGGACAGTGACTCCACCACCTCCCTGGGCAGCCCATCCCAATGGCCAGTCACTCTTTCTGGGAAGAATTTCTTCCTGACATCCACACATAAACTAGTGTCTGTCCACAAGTTAGTCACTGTGGATAAGGCTAAAACGGAGATCCTTGCTCATGTAAATCAGTTCTGGAGTCCTTGTTAGGAGCAGTATGATGAAGATGTCTGAAGTCTGAAGTATGAAGTATGAAGAAGAAGGAGAAGGAGAAGCCTCATCCCTGGAGACATGCAAGCTCAGACTCCATGTGGCCCTGGGCATCCTGCTCTAGTTGGAGGTGTCCCTGCTAAGTGCAGGAGGGTTGGACAAGGTGACCTTGGAGGGTCCCATCCAACACAATACAATTTATGAACCTGTGAAAAGTATATCTTTTTAGGAATGTATGAAGTAAACCATGACCTGTTTGAATTCAACAGAGACAGATCAGTTCTGATAAGTGGATTGTGTTCCCTTTATTCACTTTCATAAGATTGTTTAGGAGCAAGTTCTTTACCATGAGGGTGGTGGAACACTCGAATGGATTGCCCAGGGAGGTGGTTGAGGCCACATTCCTGGAGAGATTCAAGGTGAGGCTTGAAAGGGCTCTGGGTAACCTGATCTAGTAGAGGATGTCCCTGCTTACTGCAGAGTGGGTTGGACTAGATGACCTTTAGAGGTCCCTTCCAACCCAGACCATTCTATGATTCTAAGAGTAGGAAAAACTGGACCAAAATACTTGGCTGCCTTCTTTAGCTGGATTTCTCCCTAGGGAGTGGGTAAATAACACTTGCACCTGATACCAGTAAATGGCCTGATGATAGAAAATGAGCTGCTGTGTGTTTCCATTAGAGGACAGAAAAAAAAAATAATTTTAAGTCAACAACCTTAATGGATTTTTGAATCAAAGACGCTTAGAGAAGAGGAGGCTGCTTACAAATATCTAAGGGTGGGTGTCAGGAAGATAGGTCCAGACTCTTCTCAGTGGTCCTCAGTGATAGGACAAGAGGTAATGGGAACAAACTTGAACATAGGAACTTCCATTTAAACATGGGGAAGAACTCCTTTATGTTGAGGTGGCAGAACACTGGAGCAGCCTACCCAGAGAGGTGTTGGAGTCTCCTTCTCTGGAAGCTTCCAAAATTGCCTGGATGCATTCCTGTGTGACCTGCCCTAGGTGATCCTGCTCCAGCACAGGGGTTTGGACTCGATCTTCAGAGGTCCCTTCCAATCTCTACCATTTTGTGATTCTGTAATTGCAGTGCTGCCTTAGAGTTGTGCACTTACAGAGGAAACAGAATAATCAAATAATAATACAGGAACCATATTAAACTGTGTCCAAGTTCTTGGAAGTAATTTTCCAGTCCCTGTTACAGGAAATCTGTTATCTCCAGTCATTGCAAGGCTTTTAGGAATGTCCAATTTCTGAGCTGCCCGAGGTCATGAGGATGCACACCTTAAAAATAACCAGTGGGAGACTGAATTAAAAGCTACAAGCAGAGGTGAAAATGTTTTCTTCTGATCTCATTAGATAATAGCCTTCCTCAATTTTAAGACTGCTCTCCTTTGTGGACACAAAGGCAAAACTTGGGATGGGAGATGGATTTTAACTGCAGGAGAGTCCTGCTAAGAATAAACTTCTCTCCCCATCTTTTCCAGAGGAAAGATTTAAATCCCCCATCCGCTTAGCTCTTCTCTTTCCTTAAGAAACCAGGAAGTGTTGTATCCTCTAGCAATGAATTAGGTGGCTCCTAGTAAGAAACGTGAAGCTCTTCAACCCTTGCAGTCGGCTTAAAAAGAGAACAAGTAGTCACAACCCTAGACTAAACTCAGGGTGAAGGAATTCGTGGTCAGCATGCAGCAGAACGGCAAAGGTTAGTGCTCAGTGGAACAGATCACAAAGAGGGTGACCTCCGCTTCTGCTTAGCCCTAATCAGGACTCATTTGGAATACTGCATCCAACTGTGAGCTTCTGTGTCAAGAAGGACAAGGGACCACTGGTTAGAGTCCAACAGAGAGCCACAGAGCTGCTAAGAGGACTGGAACATGTGTCTTATGAGGAAAGGCTGAGAGAGCTGGGGTTGTTTAGCCTGGAGAAGAGCAGACTGAGAGGGGATCTTCTTCTTGATGTTTATCAATATCTGAAGGGCCAGTGTCAGGAGCATGGAGCCAGACTCTTCTCAGCCCTTTCCAGTGACAGGACAAGGGGCAGTAGACACAAACTGGGACACAGGATGTTCCACTTCAACATAAGGAAATAATTCTTCCCTTTGAGAGTGACAGAGCCCTGGAGCAGGGTGCCCAGAGAGGTCGTGGTGCCTCTTTCTCTGGAGGCATTCCAGGGCCACCTGGACATGTTCTCTGGGTGACCCAGCTCCAGCAGAGGGGTCTCTACTTTGATCTCATGAGACCCCACACGGTATACTGTGTCCAGTTCTGGTGCTCCAAATACAAGAACTACATCAAAATGATGGAGCAGGTCCAGAAAATGGCCACAAAAATGATCAGAAGGCTGGAGCACCTCCTCTATGGGGACAGGCTGAAAGACTTGGGTCTCTTCAGCCTGGAGAAGGCTCTGGGGAGACCTTATAGAAGCCTTCCAGTACCTGAAGGGGGCTACACAAAAGTCAGAAACAGGATATTTATAAAGGCTTGCAGCGGCAGGATGAGAGGGAATGGATTGAAGCTTGAGGTGGGGAGATTGAGACTGGAGATTAGGAAGGAATTTTTTCCAGTGAGGGTGGACAGACACTGAAATAGGTTGCCCAGGGAGGTTGTGGATGTCCCTTCCCTGGAGCTGTTCAAGGCCAGGTTGGATAAGGCCTTGAGCAACCTGGGCTAGTGGAAGGTGTCCCTGCTCATGACAGAGAGGTTGTAACAAGATGATCTGTAAGATCTTTTCCAACCCAAAGCATTCTATGCATCCATGAATCTTCAGAGGTCCCTTCCAACCCCCCTCATTCTGTGATTCTGTGACCTTCCTAAATGTGGCTTGTGTGAGCTGATGGGAAAAAGAAATTACATGACAACACTTCACTCACTGTCACTTGTAGTCAACATTACTCACCCACACTTCATTTCTTATTTGTTCATAATATTTTGTTGTGTTTCTGTAAGCAGGTTCTCAGGAAAGATGAGAGAGTATCAGTCATGGTGTCAAAGGAGAAAAAATGCTAATTACTCTCTTTAGAGTCCCAGTGAATAACATCAAAGTTAACATTTAAAAAAATTTTTTGTAGCTTCATGGATGATTTAAAGATGATTGTGTTCAGCTGAATTTTACCACACATGATGCTTCTATTTGAGTTTTGATTTAGTTTGTAACATATCCTCTGCTAACTCCTGTCTGAGAAATTGTGATTGGTAGCATGAATTTTAAAGTGAAATATAAACATTTTTCTTTTTTTTTTTTTTTTAAAGAAGAGCAAATGAGCATCAAATTTAAAAAATAATATGAAGAGACAAAAGTACATTGAAACTAGATGGTTCATAAAGAGCCTTGGCTCCTGGAAAAACTGTGGGGATATATTTATTATAGAATCATAGAATAGTTTTGGTTGGAAAATACCTCTAAAATTATTGAGTCCAACCTTCAACCTAACACCACCATGGTCATTAAACCATGTCCAAAAGTGCCATGTCCCCATGTTTTGTGAACACCTCCAAGGATGGTTACTCCACCACCTCCCTGGGCAGCCTGTTCCAATCCCTGACCACTCTTGCAGCAAAGAAATATTTCCTAATCTCCAACCTAAGCTTCCCTTGGCACAATTTCAGGCCATTCCCTCTGTCACCAGATCCTAAGCAGAAGAGACCAACCCCTACCTCACTGCAACCTCCTTTCAGGGAGTTGTAGAGGGCAATGAGGTCTCCCCTCAGCCTCCTCTTCTCCAGGATGAACACCCCAAGTTCCCTCAGCTGCTCCTCACCAGCCCTGTTCTCCAGATCCTTCACCAGCTTTGTTGCCATTCTCTGGAACTCCTCCAGCCCCTTAATGTTCTTGTAGCAAAAGACACAAAACTGAACCCAGTATTTGAGGTGTGGCCTGACCAGTGCCTACTTTCCTTCACATTAGCAGTTTACCCAGAAGTTACTATCATCAGAGGTAGAAAAGACAATAAGGAAAATTCTGGGGAAAAAGGAAAAAGAGGAGATAAAACAGAGAAGGTCCAGGCAGCACTACTTTGATCCTAGGCAGGCAGCAGCTTTCCTGGCATTAGAAAGGAAGATTTCACTAGGACATTGAAGGAACCCCGTCACATCCAGGAGAGTCCCTGGTTCAGTATTTCCAAAGCAGAGTCATTTCAGACAGTGTAGCTTCCTGTCTTTAGAGGTGATGGGGCACTCTAGCCAGCTCAAACCACAATAAGCACCCAGCTGGATCTTTAGCTAGGCAACCACAGAAATGTTTTGAAACTAATGGTCAAGGACAGCCCTCTCAATGGTTTCTGCAAGCCCACCATCGAAGTATGACATTAGGATGGCCTGTTTGCAGAGACAAATGGGCAGCTGTAGCTACTGTGAGCAAGGAAAAACCAAACCTGATGCTATTTTCCTTAGGCCAGTAAAATGTCTGCATCAGAGGGTAATATTCCAGAGAAGCAGTCACTCTGTTCAGCAGTGACAACACTTTATTGCACTAAAGTAGAAATAGGCTGACACTTGATTTTCTCCAACTAGAGACAAAAGGGATATTCTTGCCACTTTCTCTTCCTTTCTTTTTTTAAAAAATAAAACAAAAACTGTTTTGCAACTTTCACCAGAGGGAATAAAAGAAGAAAGAAGGGGAAAAATCAATTTTGTCTGTGTTCCTGCCCTTGTGCCCACACAATAAATAAAAGAATCCTGGGGAAAGATAGGTCTAAATCACAGGGGAAAAAACATCAATGCTAGAATAAAATCTGCTGATTGAATTGTAATGTTACCACTTCCCACATCCTTTAAGGAAGATTTTTGGAATGAAGATGTTTCATTCGTTTCTTAAGGTTTGGGGTTTTTTTTTTTTTTGGTTGTTTGGGTTTGTTGTTTTGTTTTTTTTAGGGAACAAATAGTACAAGAATCTTCAAGGAACATTTTCCCCTTTTTGGGTCCAGGCCAGTGGGAGCCATGAAGGAATCACAGGTAGAGAGGAGAGAGGAGTTTATGTCCTGAGTATAACACCCATCAGAGAACATGTTAATAGCATCCATGGTTATATGCAGGCAGGATCTGTTAGATGCTCATTGAGTGAGGAGGAAAAAGATCAACAGCCAGCTGAACATGAGCAGTATGCTCAGGTGGCCAACAAGGCCAACAGCATACTGGCCTGGATCAGCAATAGTGTGGCCAGCAGGACCAGGAGAGTGATTGTGTCCCTGGACTCAGCACTGATGAGGCCACAGCTTGAGTACTGGGTTCAGTTTTGGGCCCTTCACTACAAGAAAGACATTTTGGTGCTGGACCAAGCCCAGAGAAAAGCAATGAAGCTGGTGAAGGGTCTGGAGAACAGGTCTGGTGAGGAGCAGCTGAGAGAACCGAGGTTGTTCTGTCTGGAGAAGAGGAGGCTGAGGGGAGACCTCATTGCTCTCTACTACTACCTGAAGAGAGGCACTGAGGTGGGGGGTGGACTCTTCTCCCTACTATCAGGTGATAGGATGAGAAAAAATGTCTTCAGGTTGCTCCAGGGGAGGTTTGGGTTGGCTATGAGAAGAAACTTGTTGACTGAAAGAGTTCTCAAAGACTGGAACAGGCTGCCCAGGGAAGTGGCTGTGTCCCCATCCCTGGAGGTGTTTCAAAGAGGCAGAGATGTGGTGCTGAGGGCCATGGTTTAGCACCATCCTTGGTAGAATTAGATGAAGGTTGGATTTGATCTTAGAGGTCTTTTCCAATCTAAAAAATGCTATGATTCTTTCAGGGGGGAAAGGCATGGTTGCCCATCTTATTTGTTTTCTAGCCTATGCTGGTTAATTAATCAAGAAGCCATCAGCCTGTCCGAACATAACTTAAGAATAATTTGTTGTGGTAACATATTTAGAGGCATTTGATAAAAGGTTCTGTAAGTCTCCTTGATGACAGTGAAGTCTGATGGGTGGCCAAAAAAGCACCAAGCTCCTGTTAGGAGGAGCTCTGTCAGGAATAAGTGTGGGCAGAAGCTGTCATGATTCATGACTGAATTGATGGGAAGGGCTCCTCTCCAGTTCTGTGGTTGGCAATATTACTGCCTTCACCATGACTTATCCTGATGAGATTGGCTTGGTCTCTGAGCCTGCACCAGCAATAGGGTTCTGCTTTCAGACGCAATGTTAGATTTAAATGAGAGTGATGAGCACTGGTCAACAAAATCTTCCCTTAATATGCCCAAGAGCAGAGAGATGCTGGGTGTCCCACCCTTCTCCTCCCATCTCCCTCCTCCCCTGCTGCAGTCAGGTACATGTGAATAGGAAATCATAGAAACATGAAGTTTGGAAAACACCTCTGAGATCATCAAGTCCAACTGCCAGCTCAACACTACCATCTCCATTAAACTATATCCCAAAGTGCCAAGTCCACACTTTTCTCCAACACCTGCAGGGATGGTGACTCCACCACCTCCCTGGGCAGCCTGTTCCAATCCCTGACCACTCTTGCAGCAAAGAAGTTTTCTAATATTCAACCTAAAGCTCCCTTGGTGCAACTTAATACCATTTCTTCTCATCCTATTTCTAGCTGTTGGGAGAAGAGACCAGCACCCACTTCACTACAGCCCCACTCCAACAGCATGTTCAGACAGAGAGGCTCCATGTGGGTCACAGAAGGAGATGCTCTCAGACTGGACAATATTAAGGTGGTACAGCAAGAATCAGGAACAGCAGCTTTAATGTAATCATAACACAAACATTTTCCCTTGAAGCATGAGAATCTGATAATACTCAGTGCCTGCTGAGCTCTCCAGTTTGGCTACAGAACACAGGAGGTTTACCTGAATCACTGTCAGAGGGTAAGTTTAAATTGTGATGAGTAGCCTATATGTAAAAGCAGTATTCCTGCCTCAAGTACTAATGCTGTGTTTCCTGGGAAAGGAATGGTTGAAATCCATCCCTTGTCACCCAGTAACATGCACAATAAATGTAATTTTAAATCCATTACAATGCTGCCGAGTACATTAAACAAAAATATACAGGGGAATTATCCAGCAGAAGATTTACAGATTTCCTGAGCAGTACATCATTATTGGAACTGCCAATTTGAAAATAAAAAACTGTCAAACCATCACTGGAACATAATAAAAGCTGTGACAGAAATATACAATAGATACTAGGTATGGGAAAAAAAAAATCAAGCCCTCAGCAAACCTACTCTACACACAATTATCACCTCTCCCCACTGCTGAGGAAGCAGTGAAGTACTGAAGGATACCAAAAAGAGAAGTGCCCTGTTCAACACAGCTACTATCAGCACCACATCAATTGTTATGTGTAAGCAACTTTGAAAAGCAGAGTCTATAATCATGGAATTGTTGTGGCTGGAAGAGATCTCTGAGTTCAGCTTACCCTGGCTCCTGGATTCATGTGATTAGTTGAGTATTTTTTTTTATTTTATCAGTGGGTTTTGTCTGGTGCTTAATCAACAGGACCATAGAATCATAAAATTGTTTCAGCTGGAAAAGACCTCTAAGATCATCAAATCAGTCTAAGAGCACCAAGGGCATTAAACCATGTCCCAAAGTGTCACGTTCACATGCTTCTTGAACACCTCCAGGGATGGTGATGGAATCCAAAGTGGCTAGCACCCAAATCTCACCTAAAAGATGATTGTTCTCGCATTTTTTTCAGCTTGTTTTTGGATCCCTCACAAGGGCCCTAATTAGTCAGCCTCACACTTGCTAGGTTCCTTGGTTAAGCTCTGAGAAAGCAAGGCAGGAGTTCTGTCACAGTCTACAAGTAGTTATCAGCTTTGGCTGAGCCTCTTTTACCTGAGAACTTTACCAGTCTGATGTGTTCAAATTCCAGGAAGCCAGTCTCATGCCTTTCATTCATCTGAGAGGACTGCAAATTCCTCTTTCTCTTACACATCCTTTATGATGCGTCCACCTCATTATTCCCTGGTAGACACAAGATTACACTGTAGTGCTGTGCCACAAACCTGGAGTTACTGCTGCCTGATTGTCCAGGAATTTTAAGCAAACTTTCTCACCTCCCAGACTTTGCAGGTTCTCCAGATTTATGAATTGACCCTTCAAGGACATCTGCTAGCTAAAAACAAACAGGCACAAAGCCACAAAGGTGATTCTATAAGTACTTGTTCTCATATCTGGTAGTACAAGATTCATAGAGTCATAGAAATTCATAGAATGGTTTGGGTTGGAAGGGACTTTAAGGATCATCCAGTTCCAACCCCCTGCCATGGCATGGACATGTTCCACTAGACCAGTTTGCTCAAGACCCTGTCCAACCTGGCCTTGAACACCTCCAGGGAGGGGGCATCCACAACCTCCCTGGGCAACTTGTTCCACTGTCTCACCACCCTCACTGTCAAGAATTTCTTCCTAATCTCCAGTCTCCATCTCCCATCTTCCAGATCAAAGCCATTGCCCCTTGTCCTGTCACTACAAGTCCTTCTGCAAAGTCCCTCCCCAGCTTTCTTCTAGCCCACTTCAGGTACTGGAAGGGCACTTTATGGTCTCCCTGGAGCCTTCTCTTCTCTGGGCTGAGCAGCCCCAACTCTTACAGCTTATCACCATAAGAGAGGTTCTCCAGCTCTCTGATCTTCTTTATGGCCTCCACCAGACCAA
Source organism: Indicator indicator (assembly GCF_027791375.1). NCBI lineage: Eukaryota > Metazoa > Chordata > Aves > Piciformes > Indicatoridae > Indicator > Indicator indicator. The sequence goes on along the minus strand of NC_072017.1, from coordinate 26,890,390 downwards.
CTCCAGTGGTTCCATGTCCTTCTTATTCTGGGGGCACCAGAACTGGATGCAGTGCTGCAGGTGGGGTCTCAGAGAGCAGAGGGGCAGAATCCCCTCCCTGTCCTGCTGCTCTCACTGCTTTGGATGCAGCCCAGCACACAGCTGCCTTCTGGACTGCCAGAGACCATTGCTAGCTCATGGTGAGCTTTCCATCATTGCCGTGATAAATTTGCAAGTCCTAAGAGGTCTGTGTTTCTTCCTCCTCTTAGGATTGTACTCAGAAGTAGACTGCACTGACTGGAAGATTATTTATTGGATTAAAAAATAGTAGTGTTACTTTGTGGAAGGGTAGCACTTGATGGTTGCATTTTCTCTGCAAAAGTGCTTCAGAGGAACTTGGTACTAGTGCATCATCTCACAATCTTGAAGAAAATCAACAGTGAAATATAAAGACCCATAGAGAATATCTCTATTAAATGACTGACCAGACTGAAAGAAAATAAAGGGACTTGTGTTGGGTCAATATTTCTTCAAGAGTTCGGAGATTTGAAAGCGAGAGTCTTTGCTCTGAAATTTAAGAAAGGTAAAGTCAGAATGAGTGTCTCCTCTGAGTTCCCTGGGTTGGGAATTTCAGTTTTGAAGTTAGTGACTAAATCTGCATTGGCTTAAACAAAACCTAGTTAAAAGTTTTAAGTGTTGTAACACAACACTGGATAGAATTACTGCAGTGTAGGAAGTTCACTGTGGTTTAGATCAATGTGGGTCCTGGTGGCCAGAAGCATGACCATGAGCCAACAGTGGCCCTTGTAGCCAAGGTCAGTGTCATAGTGGATTATGAGGGGTGTGGTTAGTATATTGAGAGAGATTCTCTTTCACCTCTACTCTGCTCTGGTGAGGCCATACCTGGAATATTGTGTCCTGTTCTGGGCCCCTCAAGTCAAGAACGACCTCAGGGACCTGCTTGAAAGAGCCCAGAGCAGAGCCACAAAGATGTTGAAGGCAGTGGAACATCTTGCTGAGGAAAGGCTGAGCGAGCTGGGGCTCTTTAGCTTGGAACAGAGGAGCCTGGGGGGTGACCACATTCATGTTTATAAAGATGTGAAGGGCAGTGTTGGGAGGATGGAGCCAGGCTCTGCTCAGTGATGTCCAATGACAGGACAAAGGGCAATGGGTGCAAGCTGGAGCAGAGGAGGGGAGTTTCCACGTAAACATAAGGAGAAATTTTTTCACTGTGAGGGTGCTGCAGCTCTGGAGCAGGCTGCCCAAGGAGGTTGTGGAATCCCCTTCTCTGGAGACGTTCAAAACCCACCTGGATGTGTTCCTGTGTGACCTGTCCTGGGTGATCCTGCTCTGGCAGGGGGGCTTGGACTGGATGATCTTTAGAGGTCCCTTCCAACTCCTAACACAATTCTGTGATTCTGTAATGCATTTTAGATAACATTTGCTGGTGGCAGAGCATGCTGCTGTAGTCAGTTCCTGGAGATCAGGTGATGCACAAGATGTCATTAAGCTGTAGTCATTTGTTTGTATGTCTTCATGCTAAGCTTTTCCTGGCTATTGCTGTATCCCAGATGATGATCAACTTTGTATTATCAGACTGCAACAAGTGCTCTTCTGTTTGGTTGTAACTCTTTTCAGCTTTGTCAAATATTGTTTGCTCTCTTAATAGCATCCTCAAACTGTGGTACTCTACTCACTGATTTGATCCCATGCCCAGAATATCCTTAGCTGGTCTGATTGTTGTTTCTTGCTGGACCTCTGTTCCAGACATTACATTCCTATGCATTTCATGATGTTATCTTTACAATATCATTAGTCATTAACTTAAATTCACAGATGGTGATTTGAAGTGATAAAATCATTGTGAGTGGGACTTTGAAGAACCCAGCATACTTGTTTCTGCTTCAAAAAGGAAAAAATCTGTTAAGAGAATCAAATTCTCTCAAGCACAAACACCACAGAAGAATTTCAAGCACCCTTATTTATCTTACTACTGCCTTTTGCACAGGAAGAAAATCTCAAAAGCTGAGGCAATTGTTGAAGTACCAACATAATTTGGCTTTAGTTGCACATTGTTGTTCTCATGAAATCTGGCAGCCAGAGATAGATGTCCTGATTTGGCTATGGACATCAGCTCAGCCTTGAATGGAACCAGCAATGTTAATTAACTCTAGCAGTGCACAATGCCTTCTTCTGGGCTGTCATCATTCACTGAAGGCAGTGAAAGCTACACCCCTCTCTGTCAGGTTTCAAGGAAGCACAAAATCAGAATATGACTCCATATGGGCATTGTGTCCAGTTCTGGGCTCCCCAGTTCAAGAGGGACAGGAATATGCTAGAGAGCGTCCAACAGAAGCTATGAGGATGCTGAAGGGACTGGAACATGTGTCTGATGAGGGAAGGCTGAGAGACCTGGGGCTGTTTATCCTGGAGAAGGGGAGGCTGAGAGGAGATCTTATGAATGCTTATAAGTATCTGAAGGGTGGCTGTCAAAAAGAAGGGGTCAGGCTCTTTTCAGTGGTGTCCTGTGATAGGACAAGGGGCAATGGATACAAACTGGAACCCAGGAAGTTCCACCTCAACATGAGGAGAAACTTTTTTACTGTGAGGGTGCTGGAGCCCTGGATCAGGCTGCCCAGAGACACTGTGGAGTCTCCTTCTCTGGAGACTTTCAAGACCTGTCTGGATGTGTACCTGCATGACCTGCCCTAGGTGACCCTGCTTCGACAGGGGGTTGGACTCAATGATCTCCATTGGTCCTTTCCAAGCCCTACCATTCTGTGATTCTGTGTATTTAACATTCTTCTTCAGCCTTGATTTATATCTAAAGAAAATTCAGTTGCTCGTAATTGGGATAAACATCAGGTTAATTTGGTTTGCTGAACAGACCTTTACTCACAAGGGAAATGTAAGTTTTATTGAAAACACCACCAATTTTGTTTATTATCAGCTGCAAAATAGTTTAAATAAACAGCTACCTTATCTTCACCTTCTTGACACCCACCCTCACTCCCAAACATCACAAACAAACAAAACCCTAAGCTGATACCTTTCAGTTCCAGTCAGCTTTAACTGCTTAATAGCCTTAAACGCCCTTGAAAGTGCTTGGATTAATGGAAGCAGTCTTTTATTAAGAGAAGTAGCAAATACTTCACACCAGCAGAAAAAGATAGTAATTTAAGAATTCAAACTGCTCTTTTTCTAACAGGCTTGGGGTAAAGGGACATTTTCAGTACTGATGCCAATTATTTATGTATTTAGCCTCTTCACTGGATTAATCTCTATTCCAGATTATTGTATAACATGCTTTTAAAAGAAAAGTGCAGCTAGTAGAACCCAAAACTGGATGGCAAGCCATGGCTAAGTGAAAATATTATTTCAGTAACAAGAATGATGTGGCAGAACAGTGTGGAGAGGAGGGAGAAGAAGGAATGATGACAGGAAAGACCCAGCAAACACACTCACATACACTTAATTCACATACACATCAGATCATCAGAATACTGCTGATGAGAAAGTTGGGGAGGAGCTTGTTAAAAGGTGTGATGGTTTGAAACTGTCTTTTTAATTTTTCCTTGCAAAGTTCAGAACAGAGAAAGTGAAAGAGTGTAAATAAGTCACTATTGGGTGTAAGAAAGCAAAATACTGATTGTTCTAAACACTTCCATTGGATAGATAGAAATGTTTAAGAACTATTACCCAAAACAAAGTAGGCATTCTGCACATTCTGCGTTCGGCAGTGGGGGCAGTTGCTGGGCTGTCTGGCTGCTGTTTCTTCTTCTCTTCTGGCTGAAGATAACACACACTGACCTTGGCAGCTAAGTTAACAACTTTCTGCTTAACTAACTCTGCTTCTCTGTCCAAGGGGGGTCTGGGGGGGAAGCTCCTGGGAGAGGGAGGCCCCTTTGGGAGGGTCCCCTTGGGGGGAAGCAAAGGGAGATTGGTTGTGCTTTTCTGTTGATTGTATATATTTGTGAATGTTGTGAATTTTGTGTATTTGTACATATTCATTGCATTTCATTGTAGATTTTAGACTCTGCTTGTAAATACAGCTTTTCATTTGCTTCCAGACTGAGCTAGCCTGGTTATTGTCGGGGGGGGGGGGGGGAATTTCAGCTCACACTGACACAAAAGGGCTTGTAGTAACAGGGAAAGAGGGAATGGACTGAAGCTGGAAGAGGGGAGATTTAGACTGGAGCTTAGGAAGAAATTGTTGACAGTGAGGGTGGGGAGACACTGCAAGAGGTTGCTCAGGGAGGTTGTGGATGCTGCCTTCTGGAGGTGTTCAAGACCATGTTGAATGGGGCCTTGAGAATCCTGGTTGAGTGGAAGGTGTCCCTGCTCACGGTAGGGGGGTTGGTTTTTAAAGTCTCTTCCAAGCCAAACCAGTCCATGAATCTATGATAATATAATTAAAGCTAATTTAAAGGCTTTCTATTTTTTTTATTTGTTTGTTAGATATCAGCAAATATCATCAGCAGCAAAAGAAGGATAAGCAATCACTCAGCAGTGATTTCCCTGGTGCCTGTAACTAACAAACATTGTTAGCAAATGAGTGATGGAGGTCAATGGGTCGTGCAGTCATTAGATGTTTTAATGATATGCTGCAGGTTATCTCAGGGCACAGTGCACTAATGACATTCTCAGCCTTCCCTGCAGCAAGGAACCTCTGCGACCCGAGATAAGCAGTCATACTGTACACTGTAATAGCAAATGACCCCCACAAGGAGAGTTCTCTTCTCTTTGACATTTAATGTGCTAGTATCCATCAAAACTTCTCCCAAGAAGAGTGCTATCCTTCTGGAATTTGTTTGTGCTAACTGAGAAGCTATTAAAGGGCAGAAACCAAATATCCTTGGACCTGTGGCTTAAGGGCAGAGAGGTAATTGAGTCAGCTGGAGAGGAATACCTACTATGTAGCATCTTGTTTGTTTTTCCTGGCTGTTGCTTAGTCCTTTAAAAGGTGTAGTCCAAGGACAAAGAGTCTGGTTTGTGCTGGAAGTCACATTAAAAGATTGTAGCAGACCCTGTAATCTAAAAGCCTTTCAGTTGATGAAAATTACTGGGTCACTTGCCCGTGGCAGGTGTTGGAGTAAGATGGCAACCTGAACTATCAGAGCAGATATGGTATCAGTGTTAACCAGGTACAAAATGGTAAAGCAACTTCAGTGTTACCTTAGAACTAAAGGGAGCCAGTGCCAGGGGCCAGGCAGTCAGCCAGGGTAGGGAAAGAATAATTTCTTTCAGCCTGACTACAGCATCAATATCACCATATCATGTACTGAGACTCCACTTCTCTTCAGCCATCAGACCACATACAGCATCTTCTCATTTTTACCCCTTCTGGGTAACAGAGAGGTGACTGGTTAGACCCTCAGTTGCAGTAGACTGGGGTATGGTAAAACTGGAAACCTAACACCATTTGAAAAAAGGCATGAATCACACTGTGCTAAAGAATCAGAGAAGGAGAAAATCATTACAGCTGAAAAAAGATTATCCAGTCCAACCATTCTCTAACTCTACCAAGTCTGATTCTCTAACTCTACCAAGTCTGATGCTGAACCATGGCCCTTGGTACCACATCTCTGCCTCTCTGAAACACCTCCAGGGATGTGGATTCAGCCATCTCCATGGGGAGCCTATTCCAGTGTTTAATAGTCCTTTCAGTGAAGACATTTCTTCTGATCTCTAAATTAAACCTCCCTTCGTGCAACTTGAGGACATTTTCTCATGGGCCATCACTTGTTACTAGGGACAAGGCATCGCAGACTTGGAGTTTCTTAGGAAATATACTAAAAATGAAACAGAGGAGAATCTTGTAAATTCTTTCATAGAATCATAGAATGGTTTAAGTTGGAAGGGACATTAAAGATCATCAAGTTCCAATCCTCTGCCCTGAATGCTCTGCCCTTATTCTTCCCTGGCACAGCTTGAGGACATTGTCTCTTGTCACCATGTGAGAACAGATCAACCCCCACTTCACTCCAACCTTCTTTCAGGGAGTTGTAGAGAGCTATGCAGTCTCTGCCTCCTCTTTTCCAATCTAAACAACCCCAGTTCCCTCAGCTACTCCTCACCAGACCTGTTTTCTACATTTTTCACCATATCTACAGACCTTCTGTTTGTTTCATTTAACAGCCTCTAAAGACCTGTTCTGAAGTGCTGGAGGTTCCCTCTTTTCTCCCTTCCCTGTTTCTCATTATCTGGAGGAGGCCCTTTGAGCAAGACTTGTGTCAGAGAGGCAGATTCACATGCTGTTCCTGCTTTTTCACGCTTTGCAGGACACAAAGTGAAACCTATTGAAAGAGCCAAAGCTTAGCCAGAACAGAGACAAGAGGGTTTTGTTTCCTGGGTGTGATGACAGCTGTCACTGTGAATGGGAAGGGGAACAACCCGATCTGGAAGACACATGCATGAGGCAGTAAACAGGGGAACAGCAATCAAAGATGCTCTTTCTAATCTGAATGGGGTTTGATACAATAATTTAATCTCCTGGGCTTAAACTTGCTATTTTTTTTTAACTAAGCTTTCTTAGATAGAGAGCTTAATTAACTGCCATTTTATTTTAGGGAGAAAGAGTTGTATGAGGAATTGTCTTAAATGGCAGCAATTCCCTTTTAAAATCCCTCTCACCCTACATCAATCGATCACATAATGATCTATAACACATTCTGATGTAACTCAACCTTTGGTCTGCACTACACAGGGGAAATTAACCAGCAGAGCTATTCCCTAATAATTTCTGTTATTGCAATTTTGATATAATTTAACTGTTCTGGAATAACTCCCCAGTGCAGGCATTCAGTTCCAGAAAAATGACTCTGCTTGCAAGGGGGAATAATCACTCCAGCATAAAGTCACTTTTATTTCAGAATCATATGCACAGAGAACTACTTGGGCACAGCTCCGCAACAAAGTCCTTGTGGAATCATAGAATGGTAGGGGTTGGAGGGGACCTCCAGAGATCATCCAGATCAATTCCCTTTCAAAGCAGGATCACCTAGGACAGGTCACACAGGACTGCATCCAGCATGTTTTGAAGACCTCCAGAGAAAGAAACTCCACAACCTCTCTGGGCAGTATGCTCCAAGGCTCCAGCACCCTCACAGTAAAAAAAAAAAAAAAAATTCCTCCTGCTGAATGAGAATTTCCTGCGATTGAGGTTCTGTCCATTGCCCCATATCCTGTCACTAGGTAGCACTGAAAAGAGCCTGGCTCTATCCTCCTGACAGAAAAAGAACAAGGACTAGGAAAAAAAGAAATCTCTTGCATATAAACAATGTTGTTTCATTGCAATTCAAATTAGAAAGTGCTTGGTAAAGTAGCATTTATTTGAGGTCAGAAACGTTCTTTCACAGTTATTCTGCCTCTGTGAAAATCAGACATTTTGAGGAGCATCCTGACAGCTTCTGTCAGGCACTCAGCACCTGTCAGAGGTAAACCTTTAGGTACTTGTTTTTATTACACAGGTTTTTGTGTAGTCTCTGTTAAGAGCACTGGCAGACAGGCAGATTTGCTGTATCTTCTGAAGAAGTAATAAACTATTCTTGCACAGTGTAGTTAGAGATTGCTTTCATCATCATTAAATCCTAGTTTAACTTCATCTAATAATTTTCTTGTTTCTATGTTAAAGAGTTTTAGACTGAAAATTACCCCAGTCATGCTAAAAATGTATGAGGGCATTTCTGCAAAGTTTGTGGAAAGATATTTAAGATTATACTGGATTTATTATAATATTTTATTTCTCCTGAAGATTAATCATCTGTTCTCCAGTGTCTTCAGATTTTCAGTGCTGTCCCCTTGGGATGAGGAGACTGTATTCAGAACACAGAGATTCTATTTAATTAAAGAGTTGAACTGGAATATTTGGGGAGATTTTATGGGATTTGGCCAATGATTTGGGGAATAAACTCAAAGTATGATGCCTACCTTGGTCTTATATTTGTCAACATGCAGAATCACAGAATTGTTTCGGATGGAAAAGACCTCCAAGTCCATCAAGTCCAACTTCAACCTAACACCACCATTGCATTTAAACCATTTCCCAAAGTGCCATGTCCACACATTTCTTGAACACCTCCAAGGATGGTTGCTCCACCACCTCCCTGGGCAGCCTGTTCCAATCCCTGATCACTCTTGCAGCAAAGAAATTTTTCCTAATCTCCAACCTTAGCCTCCCCTGGCACCATTTCAGGTCATTTCCTCTCTTTCTATCACCTGATACAAAGGAGAAGAGATCAGCTCCCACCTGACTCCAGACTCCTTTCAGGGAGTTGTAGAGAGCAATGAGGACTCCCTCAGTCTCCTCTTCTCCAGAGTAAACAACACAGACCTCACCAGCCCTGTAGAATACACTATTTTTGCATTACAACCTAAGTTCATAGATGTGTTGGTGTGAGCTGAAATTCCCCCCACCACCACTACCAAGTAACCAGGCTAGCCCAGTCTGGAAGCAAATGAAAGCTGTATTTACAAGCAGAGTCTCAAATCTACGATGAAATGCAATGAATATGTACAAATATAAAAAATTCACAACATTCACAAATATATACAATCAACAGAAAAAGCACAACCAATCTCCCTTTGCTTCCCCCCAAGGGGACCCTCCCAAAGGGGCCTCTCTCTCTCCCAGGAGCTTCCCCCCAGACCCCCTGGACAGAGAAGCAGAGTTAGTTAAGCAGAAAGTTGTTAACTTAGCTGCCAAGGTCAGTGTGTGTTATCTTCAGCCAGAGGAGAAGAAGAAACAGCAGCCAGACAGCCCAGCAACTGCCCCCACTGCCGAACGCAGAATGTGCAGAGTGCCTACTTTGTTTTGGGTAATAGTTCTTAAACATTTCTATCTATCCAATGGAAGTGTTTAGAACAATCGTTATTTTGCTTTCTTACACCCAATAGTGACTTATTTACATTCTTTCACTTTCTCTGTTCTGAACTTTGCAAGGAAAAATTAAAAAGACAGTTTCAAACCATCACAGTCCACCCCTTCTAAACAATTCCATTGGCTGCTACTATCATTTATCTAATCTAAAATAATATCTACAACAATAGGTGAATAAAGACCATAGTCCATTCCGGCTATCTCAGATGTAGATGATTCAAAAGAGTCAAATCACAGGAAAAACAGCAAACAGCTTGTTTCCTCGCAGATGGAGCAAAGAAAGGAACAGGGACTCTCAGGTGACTCAGGGCTCTCAGGGTTCGTGCACCGTATGTCTCATGAACTCTCCTCTTGGGCGCGATGCTGTATCTGTGCAACACTCTGAATTTAACCTCTCTCAGCCAAAGTTAGATTTCTTTGTGGAATACACTGAATTTCACCATTTTCTTGCATCACCCAATAGGTGTGACCAGGACCTTCAGCAGAAACCACCCCTCGGACAGGTTTGGCCTCTCCTGAAGGAGAAAATACCCAAACAGTTTTGCCTAACAGATTCTTTTCTCTGATAACAGGAACTCTATCACCTTCTTCCTTTCGCAACAAATCTGATTGGGCAGGTCCAGCTCGATTCACTGAACCTCTACTATTCACCAACCAGGTTGCTTGTGCTAAATGTTTCTCCCAGTTTTTCAAAGATCCACCCCCCATGGCTTTGAGAGTGGTTTTCAGCAAACCGTTGTAGCGTTCGATCTTCCCTGCAGCTGGTGCATAGTAGGGAATGTGGAATATCCACTCGATGCCGTGCTCTTTGGCCCAGTTTTTTACAAGATTGTTCTTGAAATGAGTTCCGTTGTCCGACTCAATCCTCTCTGGAGTTCCATGTCTCCACAGGATTTGTCTTTCCAGACCAAGAATGGTGTTACGTGCAGTTGCATGAGGAACTGGATAAGTTTCCAGCCATCCAGTGCTTGCCTCTACCATAGTCAGCACATACTGCTTACCAGATGGAGAACGAGGTAGAGTGATGTAGTCAATCTGCCAGGCTTCACCATACTTGTACTTGGACCATCGGTCACCGTACCACAAGGGCTTGATCCGCTTTGCCTGCTTAATAGCAGCACAAATGTCACAGTCATGGATGACTTGTGTGATAGCATCCATGGAAATGTCAATGGATCTGTCACGAGCCCATCGGTAGGTTGCATCTCTGCCTTGATGTCCTGACGAGTCATGGGCCCACCGAGCTAAGAACAGCTCACCTCGGTGTTTCCAGTCAAGATCAGGATCAGGATCAGAGTTTGTGTCCACCTGGGAAACTCTTGCAGCTAGATCTGCCTGATGGTTGTGTTGTTGTTCCTCTGTAGCTTTGCTCTTAGGAATGTGAGAATCGATGTGTCTCACTTTCACTGGGATTCTCTCAATGCGAGCAGCAATGTCTTGCCACAGATCTGCAGCTCAGATTGGCTTTCCTTTCCTCTGCCAGCCATTCTTCTTCCAGTCTTTCAGCCAACCCCACAAGGCATTGGCTACCATCCACGAGTCAGTGTAGAGATAAAGCTTTGGCCATCTCTCACGTTCAGCTATGTTAAGAGCTAGCTGGACAGCTTTTACCTCTGCGAATTGACTGGATTCTCCTTCTCCATCTCTCGCTTCTGCAACTCTGCGCGTTGGACTCCACACTGCAGATTTCCATCTCCGCTTGTTCCCAACAAGACGACAGGAACCGTCTGTGAACAAAGCATATCTCTTTTCATCATCAGACAGATCACTGTAAGGAGGAGCTTCCTCAGCGTGAGTTACTCTCTCCTCTGGAGGTTTAGCACAGCTTGTGCCTTCTGGCCAGTTTGTGATCACCTCCACCAAACCAGGCCTTTCGAGATTTCCCATTCGAGCTCTCTGTGTTATTAGAGCCATCCACTTAGACCAGGTAGCAGCTGTTGCATGATGTGGTGAAGAACCTTTGCCTTTGAACATCCAATTCAGAACTGGCAATCTAGGAGCTAGAAGAAGTTGTGACTCAGTTCCAATCACTTCAGAAGCAGCTTTCACTCCTTCATAAGCAGCTAAAATCTCTTTCTCTGTTGGAGTGTAGTTTGCCTCTGTAGCCACGACCCCAGAAACCAAGAGGACGTCCTCGTGTCTCCCCTGGAGCTCTTTGCCATAAGCACCAGGTTGGACCATTGTCACTCGCGGCCGTGTACTGAATGTTCTTAATGTCTGGACCAGTTCGGACAGGTCCCAGACCCATCGCTTGGACTACCTCTCGCTTGATCTGGTCAAAGGCTGCTTGTTGCTCAGGACCCCATTGGAAACTGTTTCTCTTTCGAGTCACATCATAGAGAGGTTTCACAATCTGACTGTATCCAGGAATGTGCAGTCTCCAAAATCCCACTATGCCCAAGAAACGCGGAGTTTCTTTCTTGTTGATGGGATTTGCCATGGTGGAGACTCTGTTTATCACATCCATTGGGATGTGACGGCGACCATCTTGCCACCGCACTCCCAGAAACTGGATTTCTCTGGCAGGTCCTTTCACCTTGTCTCGCTTGATAGCGAAACCAGCTTGCAAGAGAATGTCAATGATTTTGTTACCTTTCTCGAAGACTTCTTCAGCAGTCTCACCCCAGACAATGATGTCATCTATGAACTGAATGTGTTCTGGAGCTCCACCTTTCTCCAAAGCATCATGGATCACTGCATGGCAGATGGTTGAACTGTGAATCCACCCCTGGGGCAAATGATTGAATGTGTACTGAATGCCTCTCCAGGTGAAAGCAAACTGAGGCCTGCATTCCTCTGCTATGGGAATAGAGAAGAAAGCATTAGCAATGTCTATGGTAGCATACCATTTGGCCTGCTTGGATTCCAGCTCATATTGGAGTTCCATCATGTCTGGTACAGCTGCACTCATGGGTGGAGTTACTTCATTCAAGGCACGGAAATCAACTGTCAGACGCCACTCTCCATTCTGCTTTCGCACAGGCCAGATTGGACTGTTGAAAGGTGAATGAGTTTTGCTGATGACCTTCTGACTCTCCAACTGACGAATCAAGTTTTGAATGGGCAAAGAAATTCATAGAATGGTTTGGCTTGGAAGGAACTAAGATCATCCAGTTCCAATTCCCCTGCCATGGGCAGGGACACCTTCCACTAGACCAAGTTGCTCAAGGTCCTGTCCAACCTGGCCTTGAACACCTCCAGGGAAGGGGCATCCACAACCTCCCTGGGCAATCTGTTCCAGTGTCTCACCACCCTCATTGTATAGAATTTCTCTGTAATCTCTGGTTTAAATCAGAACCAAGTTTTGCTCTGCAGACGTAATCTCCAGTCTGTCTTCTGCACATCTCTCCAGTCTATAATTAATGGATTAATTCAAAATCTTTCTTAAAACATCCCACTTGGGAACCCTGAGATATTAAGCTGTTAAAAAAATAATTAAAAATACGCCACTTGACAAGCCAAGGAGGTTTCCTCTGGATCAGCAGCATAGTGACAGGAGTATGGAAGAATTTATTTCTATGGGTTTTTAAAATAATTTACATTCCTATCCACTGCATTCAGGGTTGTTTTCATGTAGCAGATGGAGAGAGTTTTGCAGGCAGTGTGTGCACCTGTGGTGTGAAGCAGTGATTTTAGGCTATACCTTTTGGTGACAGTAGACTTGCAAAGTGCTCTGTAAGACATTCCTCTGCTCTCTCACAATTCATTTTGTGAGCATTAAAAATGGAACACTGGCTGAAAAGCCAAATAAAACAATATGATGAGACAATCTCTTGCCAAATTATCTTTTTCTTTTTCAGAGTGGAGCCTAAAACCAGCCTGTTTGTTCTGTCTTTAGCTATAGCATTCAGAACCAGCCCCTTTCCTTTGCCTTTTAAGGGCTTTCATTTTGCCTGTGAATTTTGCATGGTTAATTTCAACCCAAGATGGGATTTTTCTATCCCAGATTTAAGAGTCAACTTGGTAAAATCAAGACTCAGCACAAGAAAGACATGGATCTGTTGAAGCAGGTCCAGGATGAGGGGACAAGAGGGCTGGAGCACTTTTCCTGTCACAAAACACTGAGGGAGTTGGGGTGGTTCAACCTGAGGACAAGAAGGCTCCAGAGAGACCTTGGAGCAGCCTTCCAGTATTTGAAAGGGCTACAGGAGATCTGGAAAGGGACAAAGGCATGGAGTCATGGGACAAAAGGTGATGGTTTTAAACTAAAAGAAGGAGATTCCAATGGGATGTGAGGAAATTTGTTATGCTGAGGGTGGTGAGACACTTGCCCAGGTCATCCAGAGAGGTAGTAGATGTTCTAACCCCACCGTCAGGAACAGGGACACCTTTCACTGGGTCAACTTGCTCAAGGCTTCATCCAGCCTGGTCTTGAGCACCTGCAGGGAGGGGTCACCCACAACCTCCCTGGGCAACCTGTTCCAGTGTCTCACCACCCTTACTGGAAAGAATTTCTTCCTAATTTCCAGTCTTAATCTCCCCTCTTCCAGCTCAAAGTCATTGACCCTCATCCTGTCACTACTAGCCCTTGTTAAAAGTCCCCTCCCAGCTTTCTTCTAGGCCCTTTCAGGTACTGGAAGGCTGCTCAAAGGTCTCCCTGGAGACTTCTCTTCCTCAGGTTGAACAACCCCAGCTGTCCCAGCCTGTCCCCATACAGGAGGTTCTCCAGCCCTCTGATTATCTTTGTGTCCTCTTCTGGCCCCCCTCCAACAGTTCCATGTCCTTCCTGTGTTGAGGGCACCAAAACTGGATGCAGTCCTCCAGGTGGGGACTCAGAAGAGCAAAGTTAAGCTGAAGCTCGGCTGATCTGAAGCTGATGGGATGCCAGCTATCCCAGGCACATTCCTACATTCCTTCTTCCAACAGGACAAAAATTTCAGCATTTAAAAAAAAAAAAGTAAAAAAATGTGTTGTCATTTAGAAAAATCAGAACTTTTCATAACCCAAATCAATGGGTTTGTAGTATTCAACAACTCTTTTTTCTAGGTCAGGATCGCTTTTGAAGGCTTGGAGTCAAAGTCATGAATTCTGCTATATGTGGGAACAAAGATATTTAGTATTAGACAGTAAGATGAGGTACATATAAGTGGGTGAATAAAAAGGAGGAAAATCTTACAGGCTTATCCAGAAACTAGAAATAAAAAGCAAACTCCATTCAGACTCCTGTTAGAGCAGCTGCTTCAGCCAGTAGCTGCCTCTGGGAATCTCTTAGAGGCATAAAGTCACTATAGGGCTCCATGAGTGGTTGACAAGGGAACACTAAAGGTTGGACAAGCAATAGGTTCTCCAATGCCATGTCCAAGAACCAGCTGGACACAGTACAGGATGAAACAAGGAAGAGAGTGGTTAGGTTTGGACATTGCTTGCTATGGATTATTTTTTCTCCTTCTACTTTGAAAAGGATTTACAAGGAGTAAATTGAGCAGCTGGCTGCAGCTGCATGATCACAGCACTGGGAAATTTGTTGGGTATCATCAGATTTTTGTCATCCACTGTCAGACTTTCAGAACTGCTGCATTATTTGAGCCCTGTGGGAATGATGCCAATGTTGTCTCTCTGCTGCTGGAGAAAATCTCAGAATAAAACCTGATGATGATTTCCTGGTTCATGCTCCTTATCTACTGCCCTTGTGGCAGTGATTTTATGAAAGAGATCCCACAGGCCATCCAGATGTACTGGATACCTGGTTTATACTTCACTACAAGGCATCTCCTTTGCCCAGTCATAGAAGTATAGAATCCTAGAATTGTTTTGGTTGGAAAAGCCCTCTAAGATCATCAAGTCCAACCTTCAACCTGACACCATTGTGGCCATTAAACCATGTCCCAAAGTGCCATTTCTACACATTTCTTGAATAGCTTTAGGGATGGTGACTCCACACCTCCCCTGGGCAGCCCATTCCAGTGCCTGAATGTCAAATGTATTAAGCATTTTAAGGCATCATAGACCTGGAGAATTCCAGATAAAAAGAAATAATTGCTTGAATCCCATGAAGAGTTATAAAAAAGTCCAGATGGAATTCACCATGTATACTTGAGCTTTAGTCGTGCCTCTAATATCTGCTTAACATGGAGGCTCATTCGGCTCTGGCTGTAATGTTAAGTTGGTAATTCACAGATTCATAGAATGTTTTGGGTTGGAAAGAGACCTGAAAGGTCATCTAGTTTCAATTCCCTGTCATGGGCAGGGACCCCTCCCACTAGACCAGGTTGCTCAAGACCTTGTCCAATTTGTCCTTGAACATGTCCAAGGAGGGGGCATCCACAACCTCCCTGGGCAACCTGTTCCAATGTCTCATCACCCTCACTGGAAAGAATTTCTTCCTCATCTCCAGTCTCAATCTGCCCTCTTCCAGCTCAAAGTCATTGCCCCTCATCCCATCACTACAAGCCCTTGTCAAAAGTCCCTCCCCAGCTTTCTTGTAGGTCCTGTTCAGGTACTGGAAGGTTGCTCTAAGGTCTCCCTGGAGCCTTCTCCAGGCTGAACAGCCCCAACTCTCCCAGCCTGTTCCCATAAGGAAGGTTCTGCATCCCTCTGATCATCTTCTTGTCCTTCTTTGAACCCACTCCCCTGTTATTCTGGGGGCGCCAGAACTGTACACAGTGCTCCAGGTTGAGTCTCAGAGAGCAGCGTAGGAGAGAATCCCCTCCCTCATCCTGCTCATCACAGGGATTTTGGTTGCTATCAGCTTTTCCAGAGTGTTGCTTTGGAAGATCAGACTTCACGTGGTGTGCTTTGGGAATTGTTCACTCTTTCTTTTTTTTTTTTCCTTGGCGACAGCAGCAGGGTTGAGCCAAAAGCTATCAGAATCTTCTAATAACTGACTGTTTGCCAAGTGACAGCAAAGTGAGGTTTTCTTTGGTTTTCATGTGGCTTTAGCTTCAGGGCTTCCCTGATTTTGTGGCTTGTAATGTTGTGTGGCAGCTGGACAAATGCAGTGCAGAGGGGCTCCGAAAAGTGAAGCACATGGAGCTTTTAACCCAAATTCACGTAGAGAAGATTGAAGCCCACGTGATGTGTTATGAAGTTGTAAAGGTAGGCCAGAAGCCTACAATATCTTCCTCTCTGGTTTTGCCTGGTCATCTACTGCCAGAATGTGCTAACAATGTTACTTAGGCTAACTAAGAGACAGAGCCACATTCTTACCCATTTACAAATATTTGTGGTGATTTTTGTATTATTCATCTGTTACCCTGATGAAGACTCATTTTTACTGTGTGCTGAAACATAAAGTTGAGACAGCAATGTGCCCTCGTGGCCAAGAAGGCCAAGGGCATCCTGGGATGCAGCAAGAAGAGTGTGGCAAGGAGAGGTCCTCTTCCCCCTCTACTCTGCCCTGGGGAGGCCACATCTAGAGCATTGTGTCCAGTTGTGGGCTCCCCAGTTCAAGAAGGACAGGGACTTGCTGGAGAGGGTACAGAAAAGGGCTACAAAGATGATGAGGAGACTGGAACATCTCTGTGATGAGGAAAGACTGAGAGAATTGAGGCTTTCTAGTCTGGAGAATAGAAGACTGAGAAGGGACCTCATCAATTGTGATCAATACTTAAAGGGGTGGATGCCAGGAGGATGACACCAGTCTTTTTTCAGTGGTGCCCAGTGACAAGACAAGGGGTAATGGGCACAAACTGGAATATAAGAAGTGCCATCTAAACATGAGGAAGAACTTCTTTAATTTACCACTACCGGAGCACTGGAGCAGGCTGCCCAGGGAGGTGGTGGAATCTTCATTCCTGGAGTTATTCCAAACCCTGCCTAGTGGTGTTCTTCTGTGACTTTCTTTAGGTGATCCTGCCTTAGCAGGGGGGTTGGACTTGATCTCCAGAGGCCCCTTCCAACCCCTAGTACTCTGTGATTCTATGAAAAGACTACTGTCTAATTGTAAGAAAGAGAACCACTGGGATGAAGATGATGAAGAGAGGCTCCAGCAGTGCAGCAAAAATCCAGTAGCTGTTGAAGCACGAAAATTAATTGATGCATGAGAGAAAAAGTTAAACAAAGGGCACTTGTTAAATTCAGCATTATTGAAGCAATGCCACTAAATTTGTTTAACAGCCTAGCTTAGGTAAGAAAGAGCAAATTTAGTCCCAGGACATTCTGCATGACCAGAAAGAATACCAGCCTTACCAGGAGGTAAGTTTTGTAGTGAAACCAAGAGGAAGAAACACTTCAAGCCTTTCTAAAAGTTGTGGGACTTCTGAGTCACACAAGCAATGTTTTGTACAGGGAGGGAGAGTTTACAACATTCCTAATTTCATGTTATTTTTGAAGGATTTTTGAGGCATTCTTGGCTGAAGCATAGTGAGAAAAAAACATAAAACAATGTCAGTGTGCAGACTAGAGACAGCTCAGTCTCAACACATTGGAGAGAATGCTCAGTGCTTAGTGGACTAGATTACCAAGTGACAAATCACATAGAGTCAAAAGCAAAACTGATAGAGTAAAAGGATCCTTCAACATTCAGCCAGCACTGGACTAGAAAAAGGAGCAAGAGTGATTGCTTGCTTCCTGCTTCAAACACAAACATACCTAACATTCAATCTTAGGACAAAGATAAAAGCAAATCTTGGGAAAAAACAAACCAAACCAAACCAAAACAAAACAAAAAAAAAGCAAAGATTGGGGATCTTTAGAAAATAGATGGGGGCTGAAAATATGCCTGAAACCAGGTTTCCCAGAGATAAAACCTACAGTTGAGGGATAGGAATCCCCATTGAAAAGCTTAGCTGGGGGAAATCTGGACTAAATGTAAATGTGGAAATAATAAGGAAAAAGCAATCACAGAAGCATAGAATCATTTCGGTTGGAAAAGACCTTTAAGATGATTGAATCCAATCATTATCCAGCTCAACCAAGTCTGGTGCTAAACCACAGCCCTTAGCAAATTTCCAGTATATATGCAAGTTCCACAGGGCAAAGTCCTAAAATAAATATATTCAGTATAATTAGAAGTTTGATGGCAGGAGAAAAGGTAGAATAAAGAGCACAATATGATTTTATATATGTAACTACCCTCCAGAGGACATAAGGCCGTGACCTAACATTGTACATGTTGCATAAGGATCCTGCTCTGTTACCCCAGCTATGCAGAAACAGAATCACAGAGCATGGTAGGAGTTTGAAGGGACCTCTGGAGATCATCGAGTCCAACCCCTCTGCCAAGGCAGGATCATGTAAAGAAGGTCACACAGGAACACATCCAGGTGGGTTTGGAATGTCTCCAGAGATGGAGACTCCACCATCTCGCTGGGCAGCCTGCTCCAGTGCTCTACCATCCCTAAATTAAAGAATTTCCTCCTCATGTTTAGATGGAGCTTCTTATGCTCAAGTTTGTGCCTACTGCCCCTTGTCCTGTCACTGGGCACCACTGAAAAAAAGCCTGGTCCCATCCTCCTGACCCCCACTCTTGAAGTATGGATCAGCATTGATGAGATCCCCCCTCAGTCTTCTCTTTTCCAGTAAAAAAGCCCCAATTCTCCCAGTCTTTCCTCATCAGAGAGATCTTCCAGTCCCCTCAGCATCTTTTCTGTGCTCTTTTCAACACAACCCTGTCCTTCCTGAAGGTGTCAGGGTTCTGGTGCACAAAATAGGTGTTTCTAGGTGGTGCATACCAGCTGTTATGAGGTCTCCTCAGGGGTTACCACCTCACAGCTCTGAATCAAAGCATTTTGCAAGCATTATTGTTTTAAATACACTACATCAAGTGCAAGGTATCTACAACTTAACCTGTTAGGAAACTGATATCTGAATTGCTCAAGGATGTCATTCCTAAAAGGCTGGAAAGTTCCAGTTTAGTTAAGTATTTTAGTTAGTGCTCCCAAAACACTGGCCAGCACCTCTGGAATGCACCCTGTCCCTTCCTGAATTGCCAGACAGTTGAGAACTCAAGTTACTGGGTAATAGGATCACTTTTGTGACCATGAAGACTATTATAAAATTTCATAAACATAAAGAAGAAGAAACAAGCTGAAAATGTGGTTTTTGCTGAAATGAACATGAGTCTGCTGTTCTACCAGCAGCTGGAGTGAAATCTAAGTGTGAGCACAGACACTTCCCCAGAGACTTCCTTTCTTTGTAGCAGCTGCATTCTGAAGAAGGGAGGAAGAATAAGAACCATCTTCAGCTTCTTTCCCTCACAGTATACAAAGGGAAATGGACAGCCAGGGTATATTTCCTCTGGTCCAGTCCTTGCCAGCTCAAAATTAGGTTGTCTAGCCTGAAACAAAAAGGATTCATCTACAGTGAGTCTGTAAATTAACATCTGAAGAGAGGCACCTATCAAACTTCCTTGACAATAAAGGAGCCTGGATGCCAGCTGGGATTGCATGTCTAAGGAGATGGTAGAATTAGCTGGGATGGATCTCATGAACAATTTTGAAGATTGAAATATCATGAAAGGAGCTACAACATCATTAGAGGTTGCTGACCAGAGCAGTATGGTCAGCGACCTCTACTGGTCAGAAGCACCAAAGGTGCCTGAGGAATCTACATGATGAAAGAGACCTATAGAGATGTACCCAAGAGTTCTTAATGTGTGATCCATACTGCCTGCAACAGCTTTCACTGCAAGCAGTAAGTGTAAAATAATTACCACCCTAAGGGCATGAAACATTTGGATTTAAGACAGTAGCTGTCAGAGATCCAAACCAGATCACCTAAGACAGGCCAACCAGGAACACATCCAGGTGGGTTTTGAAAGTCTCCAGAGAAGGAGACTCCACAGCCTCTCTGGGCAGCCTGCTCCAATGCTCCATGACCCTCACCATAAAGAAGTTTCTCCTCATGTTGAGGTGGAACCTCCTGTCTTCCAGCTTGTGCCCATCATTCCTCATCCTATCTCTGGGCACTGCTGAAAAGAGCTTGGCACCTTTATCCTGACATCCACACCTCTGGTATTTATAGACATTGATAAGGTTCCATCTCAGCCTTCTCTTCTCCAGACTGAACAGCCCCAGTTCTCTCAGTCTTTCTTCATTCTTCGTGGGTCTTCTTTAAACCCAGCAAATTAAGTGTTAAACATGGAAAAGCTCCAACACATTAAGACTTGGAAGTGCATGCTCTTGGCACTAATAAAACTTTAACTTGTCCCTTTGCAATGTTGTGCAATACCAATGTGATTTGAACAAAAGCCCTTGAATATCTTTGACCCAGCTGAAACTGAACCATTTTGTTAAAGGCCCCATGATTTATTTCCCTGCCTTCCCCTGGCACCAGCAAAGAGAAATTCTCTCGCATGGCTGCTCTAACAGGCATGGCCACACCATGAAACTTCACCTGTGCTTTAAGGAGCTCACTTTAATTCACTGGAACATGCAGACTAATGGTTTACTTGTTAATGCCTTGAAACATTCATGCTGTGCCCAGATAATTTAGTGCTGTCAGCTTGCAGAGGTTACACTGTGGTTTTGTAACCCCAGCCCTTTATGAAGAACAAAACCCCAACTTTATGACGCCGTAAGCAAGTGCCCCCAAAGCCTGGATCAAGGTTTCTGTGATCAGAGTCCACTGCTATGCTCCCTCCCCAAGCTGGATCTGAAAGAGTTTCTTTTTTTTTTTTTTTTTTCTAGAAGCCTTTCAGTGCCTATGTCAAACATCTTCATCTAACAGCTGTGGCTTCTCTGAAGTTTATTTACTTGCCCCTGCAGCTTTGAAAGAAGGACCAAGTAAACTTAATGACTTTCTAATGCAGCTAGAATAGTAAATGTGTGGCTGCTAATTGATAGCTCTTTCTCAGTGAGGCTTTGTACCTCAGCCTAGGCTGTCCCCTGCTGTGCATGGGGTAACTGCATTGTTGGGATTGCTGATTCAAATGGAAATGTAGACAGGAAATTGACTGGACCACTCCACAGCCTAGCAAATGGATCCCCTTCTGATTCCAGGGACTTGTGTTCAGAGGGCAAAAATTACTCTGCTGAGGACAAGAGCACACAGATTGTATGTCTGGGAAGCCAGGTTTCCTACTTGTGCCTTACAATGTAATCCTGGCTTGAAACAAGCATGGTTGAATTAACCAGAAATTTAGGTGAAGAAGAGAAGGCTCCAGGGAGACCTTAGAGCTGCTTTTCAATATCTGAACGGGACCTACAGGAAGGCTGGGGAGGGACTGTTTAGAAGGGTCTGTGTGACAGGACAAGGAGCAATGATTTGAAACTGGAGCAGGGGAGATTTAGGTTGAATGTCAGGAGGAAGTTCTTCACAATGAGGGTGTTGAAAAATTGGAACAGGTTGCCTAGGGATGTAATGGAGGTCTCATCTCTAGAGACATTCAAGGTATAACTTGATGGGGCCCTGGACAGCCTGATTTAGTTGGAGATGTCCCTGCTGACTGCAAGGTGGTTGGACAAGAGGACCTTGGAGGGTCCCTTCCAACCCAATGCATTCTATGATTCTAAGACTGAAGTAGATACAGTCACAAGTTCAGCACTCCAGAAGTGTTGTCAAGAGACAACTGGCCAGCATGAAAAGCTCTAGCATAAACTTTGTCACTAAGCTGAACAGCAATGAGCTCAGATGCTGTAAATAAAAATCTGAAATAATTTTTCCTTCTTTTGAAAAATTCTCAACCACAAATTGCTTTATTCAGTGTTAGGATAAACCCAAGCATCACTTCTCCACCCAGGAAGCCAGTGACTGGTGTTTCCTCCTCTTGCCAGAGACTGCAGGGTGCCAAGGGTTTGACATTTGGACCTGATGGTCCTAGAGGTCTTTTCCAACCTTAATGATTCTATGATTCCATTGTTCTATGATTTCATGGCTGGGTTGGCCACTAATCAAATGTCAGACGCTCTCTACCAGACCCTTGTCTTTCCCAAAGGTAAGAAAAAGGGAATGAGTGAGAGAGACTGATGGGTTGGGAAAGAAACTAAACCTGCTTTAAGGAAAATAATAACAATCAAATAAAATAGATACAAGTAGATACAAACCGATCCAAACACCCTAATAGCAGTTAGTCACTGTCACCACTAATGCTGTGCCAGAGGACCCAAACTGCACTCAGTGACAGATGGAAACTGGATTTGGGAGCTGGATTCTGGAAATGGACTCAGGAACTCATGGATTGAGACCGAAGGCAGAATGAACAGAGCCCTCCTTAGATGTTGGCCACTGAAGAAGAGGAAGAAGAAAAAGAAGCTTGACCCTTGTGATGTCTCAGCTTTACACCAAATATGATGTCCATCTGATGGAATCCCTTGTTGGTCAGTTTAGGGTCACCTGAACTCTCCAATCCTCCCTGCACCCCCACATAGCACACAAGATATAGCAGTGCCCTTGATCTGCACCCCACCTATTGGGACTAACTTTGCCCATCAGTGTTCTCACTGCTAGGAGCAGCCACTGTCTGTGAGAACATTCCCTGAGCTGCAGAAGGTGCAGAGAATGAGTAGAGCTAAAAAGCCACAGCACTGACCAGAATCAGTTATACTCTACCTCACACCAGCACAGGGAGACTGAATCAGAGGTGTTCCACTTCCTAAAGGAGTGCCCTGACTATACTGGAGTGTTCAGGAGCAAACAATCCCCTCTTTCACAGCAATAGAGCAGGAAAGAGCAGTGCTGCTCAGACAGAAGGTGGGCAAAGATGAACCTAATGAGATTCAACAAGGATAAGTATAGAGTCCTACACCTGGGGAGGAACAAGACCATGCACCAGTACAGGTTAGAGGTTGACCTGCTTGAGTAACTCCACAGAGAAGGACCTTGGAGTCCTGGTTGATAGTAAGTTATCCAAGGGACAGCAACATGTCCTGGTGGCCAAGATGGCCAATAGTGTATTAGGGTGCATTAAGAAGAGTGTGGCCAGCTGGGTCAAGGGTGGCTCTCCTTCCCCACTACTCAACCATAGTTAGACCACAAATGGAATATTGTGTCCAGTTCTGGGCTTCCCCATTCAAAAGGGACAGGCATATACTAGAGAGAGTCCAAAGCAGGCTAAGAGAATGATGAAGGGACTGGAATATCTGTCTGATGAGGAAAGGTTGAGAGACCTGGGGCTGTTTAGTCTGGAGAAGAGAAGGATGAGACATCTTATTAGTGCCTACAAGTATCTGAAGGGTGGCTGTCAGGATGGAGCCAGGCTCTTGTCATTGATACCCAATGATAGGACAAGGGGCAATGGATGTAAACTCAATCACAGGAAATTCCGTCTCAACATGAGGAAAAAAAAACATCTTTTACTTTAAAAAAATTACCTGGACTTATTCCTTTGTGACCTGCTTTAAGTGACCCTGCTTTGGCAGGGGGGTTGGACTCCATGATCTCTGGTGGTCCCTTCCAACCCCTAACATTCTATCAAATAATAATTGAGAGCCCACAGAGATGGCCAGATTTTAAGTCAAATGGAAATGTTCTTTCTGAAAGAGAAGTAACCATTATACATTGCTAAACTGGGAACTTAATATCTAAAAATACATTCTTTGCTGCAGAAAGCTTGAGGATTGCTCAGGTAGAAGCAGTGGCTCCTGAGTGATGCTGCAGGATATGAGTCAGCACCCAGAGATGTGGAGGAATCTTTCACATGAAGTGCTAAAGAGATTCACTGTGCAGTTACACAGGCAGACGACTCGGGGTGCCATTGACTGCTAAAGCACTTAACAGTCTTTCCCCTTGAAAAAAAAAGTTAAAAAAGGGAAAAAGAGCTATGCAGAAGAGCCTGTACATGACACACTTCCAGAGAAGCAGAGAAACATAGATAATTCTTGTCCTCTCAAGTTTTGCACTGAATGCTTGATAGGAATACTCTAGGAAAATCAGATGTGCAGGCAGGAACCTTGCAACTCTTTCCAGATGGCTGAAGCTATCGTTTCCTCAGAAAGCCTGTTGTGAGATCTTTGTGTTGTTATTCCAGCAGATGTAAAGCCAACATCATGCTAGGCACTACACTACAGAGCAGTCGAAGGCAATTGCCCGAAGTTACTTGAGGGTTTGTCATAAATCTTACCCTCAAAGGGATGGGAAAAGTTTGTTGTGCATCATGATATAAAGGCTACTCTGGAAATGACATTCTTATACTGACATCCTAAGCTCCAAACCTATGGCAGTGCATCCACGCAGATTGGGAGTCTGCTTCTCATCCTCTCAAAGAATCACAGACTGATAGGAGTTGGAAGGGACCTCCAAAGATCATCTAATTCAAGCCCACTGACAGAGCAGGTTCACCTAGAGCAGGTTGCCCAGGTCAGTGTCCTGGCAAGTTTTGAATGACTCCAGAGATGGAGACTCTGCCACTTCTCTGGGCAGCCTGTTTCACTGCTCTACAAATCTCAAAGGAAAGAAGTTCCTCTTCATGTTTAGATGGAATTTCTTATGTTCAAGTTTGTGCCAATTATGTCTTGTTCTGTCACTGAGCACCACTGAAAAAAGACTGGTCCCATCCTCCTGACACCTACCCCTTAAGGGTTTATAAGCATTGATCATAGTCATAGAGTCATAGAATGCTAGGGCTTGGAAGGGACCTTCAGAGATCACCAAGTCCAACCCCTCTGCCAAAGCAGGATCACCTAAGACAGGTCACACAGGAACACATTCAGATGAGTCTTGAAAGTCTCCAGAGAAGGAGACTCCACAACATTTCTGGGCAGCCTGCTCTAGGGCTCCAGCACCCCCACAGTAAAGTAGTTTTCTCTCATGTTGAGATGTAATTTCCTGTGATTGAGTTTATATCCATTGCCCCTTGTCCTTTCACTGGGTATCACTGAAAAGAGCCTGACTCCATCCCCCTGTTAGCCACACTTGGGATATTTGTAGACATTGATAAGATCCACCCTTAGTCTTCTCTTCTCTAGGCTAAACTGCCCCAGGTCTCTCAGTCAAATATCTTAAGAGAGATAACTCTATCCTTGTAGATCTCTTCTCAGTCTTCTCTTGATAAGACCCTCTCTCAGTCTTCTCTTCATATGAGACTGAGAGGTCTTCTCTTCTCTAGGCTCAAAAGCCCCAAGCCCCTCAGCCTTTCTTCATAAGAGAGAGGTTTAAACCCCTAATCATCTTTGTAGCCCTTTTGTGTATCAAACATAGAGAACATAGAGATTTATGTAGTCGTCTTGTTTGTACTGAGTATTGCACATAGTGCTATAAGGAATATTTGCTTATTCTGGTTTGCTGGAGGAGAGGATGAACAGAAAGCTTCCATTTATGTATTAGGATTATTGGTCTACACTCATGGACAACAAAAAGCATTTTTATAAATATATTAATGCTAAAAAGAGGGGCAAGAATAGCCTCCACTCTTTATTGGATGTGGAGGGTAACATTGTAACTAAGGATGAGGAGAAGGCTGAGATTCTGAATACCTTCTTTGCCTCCATTTTCAACAGTAAGGCAGGAGGACTTCAGGATAACTGGCCTCCTGAGCTGGTCGATGGGGTCAAGGAGCAGTGTTGTACTCCTGAAATCCATGTGGAATTAGTTCGAGACTTGTTGAGTCACTTGGATATTCACAAGTCCATGGGACCTGATGGGATTCATCCTAGGGTGCTGAAAGAGCTGGCAGATGAGCTGGCCAAGCCTCTCTCCATCATTTTCCACCAGTCCTGGCTCACTGGAGAGGTCCCAGAAGACTGGAAACTGGCCAATGTGATGCCCATCCACAAGAAGGGATGGACAGAAGAACCTGGGAACTACAGGCCTGTCAGCCTGACCTCAGTGCCAGGGAAAATCATGGAGCAGATTGTCTTGGGGGCAATCACTGCATACCTGAAGGACAGCCAAGGAATCAGGCCCAGCCAACATGGATTTAGGAAGGGCAGGTCCTGCCTCACCAACCTGATCTCCTTCTATGATCAGGTGACCAGCCTGGTGGACGTGGGAAAGGCTGTGGATGTAGTCTACCTGGACTTCAGCAAGGCCTTTGACACTGTACCCCACAGCAAACTCCTGGCCAAGCTGTCAGCCTGTGGCTTGGACAGCAGCACTCTGCGCTGGGTTAGGAACTGACTGGAGGGCCGAGCCCAGAGAGTGGTGGTGAATGGTGCCACATCCAGCTGGCAGCCTGTCACTAGTGGTGTCCCCCAGGGATCAGTGCTGGGCCCCATCCTGTTCAATATCTTTATTGATGATCTGGATGAGGGGATTGAGTCCATCATCAGTAAATTTGCAGATGACACCAAGCTGGGAGCAGGTGTTGATCTGTTAGAAGGTAGAAGGGCTCTGCAGAGGGACCTTGACAGGCTGGACAGATGGTCAGAGTCCAACAGGATGGCATTCAACAAATCCAAGTGCCAGGTGCTGCACTTTGGCCACAACAACCCCATGCAGAGCTACAGGCTGGGGTCAGAGTGGCTGGAGAGCAGCCAGGTGGAAAGGGACCTGGGGGTACTGGTTGACAGCAGCTGAACATGAGCCAGCAGTGTGCCCAGGTGGCCAAGAGAGCCAATGGCATCCTGGCCTGCATCAGGCATGGTGTGGCCAGCAGGAGCAGGGAGGTCATTGTACCCCTGTACACAGCACTGGTTAGGCCACACCTTGAGTACTGTGTCCAGTTCTGGGCCCCTCAGTTTAGGAAAGATGTTGAATTGCTGGAGCATGTCCAGAGAAGGGCAACGAGGCTGGTGAGAGGCCTTGAGCACAAGCCCTATGAGGAGAGGCTGAGGGAGCTGGGACTGTTTAGCCTGGAGAAGAGAAGGCTCAGGGGAGACCTCATTGCTGTCTACAACTACCTGAAGGGAGGTTGTAGCCAGGAGGGGGCTGCTCTCTTCTCCCAGGCAACCAGCACCAGAACAAGAGGATACAGTCTCAAGCTGCACCAGGGGAGGTTTAGGCTGGAGGTGAGGAGAAAGTTCTTCACAGAGAGAGTGGTTGGCCATTGGAATGTGCTGCCCAGGGAGGTGGTGGAGTCACCATCCCTGGAGGTGTTCAAGAGGGGATTGGACGTGGCACTTGGTGCCATGGTTTAGATGGTCATGAGGTTTAGGGTGACAGGTTGGACTCGATGATCCTTGAGGTCTCTTCCAACCTTCTTGATTCTATGATTCTATGATTCTATGATTCTATGATTCTATGATTCTATGTACAGAATATTATTACTGCAGGAGGATTTAATCAGACATTTTCAAGCAAGCAGTAGCCATGCATTCTTGCTAGAGATCAACACTGGTCAGGAAGACGTTCACAGTTTATTACCATCTTTTCTCAACTTCCCAAGAGTCAGACAAATCACCAACAAAACCCAAACAAAACCCAAACTGTTCTTCAAAAATTCCCTCTTGGCTTTGTTGTTTCAGTGGAGATCACAGAATCACAGAATATATCTGGTTGGAAGACACCCTCAAGCTCATCCAGTCCAACCCTTCACTCATCACTGAGGGGTCAACACTAAACCACATCCCTAAACACTGGGTCCACATGTTGCTTAAATACCTCCAGGGATGGTGACTCCACCACTCTCCTGGGCAGAACATTCCAATGTTTGAGAAGCCTTTCAGTGAAGAAATATTTCCTAATATCCAGCCTGAACCTCCCCTGGCACAGCTTGAAACCATTTCCTCAGGTCTTGTCTCTTGACCTCAAGGAGAAGAGGCTGCCCCTCCTCGCCCCAACCTCCCCTCAGGTAGTTGTAGAGAGTGATGAGGTCTCCCCTCAGCCTTCTATACTCTGGACTGAACAACCCCAGTTCTCTCAGATGCTCCTCTCCAGACCTGTTCTCCAGACCCTTCATGAGACTTGTTGCCCTTCTCTAGACATGCTCTGGTCCCTCAGTGTCCTTCCTGTAGAGAGTGGCCCAGAACTGAACACAACACTGAAGCTGTGGTCTCACCAGTGCAGAGCACAAGGGAGTGTTCACAACTGTGTGGCTGCTGGCCATGATGTTTCTAATACAAGCTAGGATGCCACTGGGTTTCTTAGCCCAAACCAGGTGTGTATGTAGATGTTTCTGAATGTGCACCCCTGCTTTTCTACTACTTTATTTTTTTTTTCTTATTTCTTCCTCTTTTCTTTGCATCTCTGCCCCCAACATCGTAGAAATTCATAGAATCATAGAATGGTTTGGATTGGAAAGGGCCTCAAAGATCATCTAGTTCCAACTCCTCTGCCATGAGCAGGGACATCTCCCACTCTCCTGGCTTGTTCAAGGCCTCATCCATCCTAGCCTTGAACACCTCCAGGGAGAGGGCATCCACGACCTCCCTGGGCAATCTATCCAGTGTCTCACCATTTGCTGTGCTCAAACTCTTCCTACCTCCTTGTCTCTCATAATACATCCTTTTCATACAACCTTGACATATTTTCTTCTCTGTTGCCACTCCTAAATATTCTTTTCTCTTCCAGTCCAACTTTCTTGACTTCTTTGCTCCCATGGTGATTTTTTATGATTCTGTTTTTAAAAACCCTCCATAAAAATCTTTCCTTTGTTTTCCATTTTATGCCTCTGTCTCCCTTTTCCTTCTTGTAAAACCACTGCCTATTTTCTCTGGGAGCTATTAGATGTCATTTGCTGTTTTGGTGCTCTATCACTTTGTTTGCTTTACACTCTAGCTCTAGAAAACAGAGGATATGTAAAAACATACCTAGTTTTGAAAGAATTAAATATGACACAAGAACAAGTATAATTCTGCAGGCAAACAAAGCTGGTGAGGGGTTTGGAGAGCAAGTCTTTTGAGCAGAGACTGAGGGAGCTGGGGTTGTTTAGCCTGAAGGAGACTTCATTGTTCTCTACAGCTACCTGAAAGGAAGTGGCAGTGAGGTGGGGGTTGGTCTCTTCTCCCTAGTATCAGGTGGCAGCATGACAAACAGACTGAAACTGTGCCAGGTGAGGTTTAGGATGAAGATTAGGAAAAAATTCTCCCTACTGCTATCTCAAAGCCATTGCTCCTTGTCCTATCACAACAAGATCTCATATAATGTCCCTCCCCAGCTTTCTTGTAGGGCCCTTCAGGTACTGGAAGCATATAAATAAAACCATGGCTAATTAAACACAATGAAGTGAATGTGAGGCAATAAAAAGCTTTTTCATTTGCTTTACAAGATTTCTGTTCTAGTGGAAGTGTCCCTGCCTGTGGTCTTCAAGGTTTCTTCCAACCCAAACCATTCTATGAATCTTTGAATCTAAGAAGTATATCTGTGGACTTTGTCAGTATCATGATCTTCAGCAATGGCATCTACATTGCAAGCCTTGATTCTTTGTATTTTATAGAGTCTATTTATCTCTTTATGACTTCTGGTTTCTTTCATTCCAGCTACTGCTTTTTGTTGCTTCTACAGAAGCTGATCTCCCACAGCTTTTCTCTCTCTTTCTGCCCCCAGCATTACAGATGTCTGGCAGCATATTGACTGTTCTTTTCTTACAAAACCTTCCTCTTTAGTGCTGCTCCCCTGTTATTCTCATTTTGTTCTAACCGGTCCCGTGCTTGGCTGTGTTTCTCACCTCAGTCCTGATTCTCTTGCTCAGTGGAGTTTGTAGCATGTTACCTGGGGCTCCTGCCTCAGCTTCTCAGAGAGTAGCAGCCAGCACTCAGTAGAAATAAGACTCAAGCTTCCTCTAGATTTCCTTTCATCCTTCATGGGAATCAGTCCATGTTATGTATTTCTGCCACTGGTCCCTTCACAGGCTGAGCCTACCTTCTCCTGATGGCTGGCTGAGCCTGGGCAGGGTAAAATAGTTTCACATTACAAGTACCAAAGAAAAATAACAAGGGAAAAGAAGTGGTTCTTCTATTTCTGCTTCCTTTCCATTGAAAGATTTAATCTCTGCCACTGTGTCTGGAACTTCTGCTTCTTCTTGTCATCTTCTCTGAATTGTTTCACTCAGTTAACTATAACTTGTGGGGCAAATTCACAAATGCCATAGTCATAGAATCATAAAACCACAGAATCATAGCTCAGTGTTGTTAATACAAGAAGTGGAGAAAAGAAAAAATATTAAAATAAATAAGATTTCAATTTTCTTTTACCCTGCCATATATTTATCTTGAGTCTGTTAATTTCTTGGTAGTTTTGTATTTGTTGTTTTTCTTTCAGTTTATAACACTATTTTCATTCTTTCTTCTCATATTTATTCCTCTGAGCCCAACAACTCTGATGGAGATTCTTAGCATTTTCAGTTTCATTTCAATGGGTAGATTTGGTGGAACAAAATATTATTCAAACTCATCAGTGAGAATAGAATCTACCCTGGCACTTTTTAAAAGACTCTTTCTCAGGGTTAAAGAAAGAGAAATATTTTGGCTGTCTTCTTTGAATTCTGCCTACTTTGCAGTCTTTGATATTTGGGAATTATCCCAAATACTGTCCACTTCTCTAAGGTGGCTGCCTGAATAGAAAATATCTCCTACACAAAGCAGTATTGCTGTAGGGGAAGAACTGTTGCTTGGCATGTTGATGTACTTTCTGCTGATGCAGTGGGGTTCTGTACTTTATAATTGTCACTTTGATATTTTTCTGTGGACTACTAACAAAAATGGGGATTAGAGAATACTGCTGATCCCACTCCAAAACAAATATTACTACAAAGAAAACTGTATAGAGAGTTTGTTTGTATCTGCCTGGAATAGAAAGGCACTTTAAAGAAGGTGGTAGTGGATTTACTACTGGACTCACACAAAATCACGGAAGCAAGGACTGGCAGGGGTTGGAAGGGACCTTCAAAGATCATCTAATCCAATCCCCCTCCCAGAGCAGGATCACCTAATATCTGAAGGGCAGGTGTCAAGAACAACGGGCCAGGCTCTTTTCAGTGGTGTCTTGTGAAAGGACAAGGGACAAAGGACACAAACAAGAAATAGGGAGTTCCACCTCAACACGAGGAGAAATTTTTTTACTGTGAGGGTGCTGGAGCCCTGGAGCAGACTGCCCAGAGAGGTTATGAAGTCTCCTTCTTCAGAGACTTTCAAGACCTGTCTGGATGTATTCCTGTGCCCTGCCCTAGGTGATTCTGCTTTGGCAGGGGGTTGTACTGGATGATCTCCGTTGGTCCTTTCCAAACCCTTACCATTCTCTAGTTCTCTGATTCTGAATTCCTTACAGTTCTCTACATTTCATACAGAATACATTGATTAAAATTAGGCACAGAGTTTACTAGCAATCATTGCTTCTGTAGCCAAGGATGTCTTCTGCTATTAAATATTAGCCTTAAATATATAATCTAGTTCTAATGAATAATTGCATATTTGAACCCTCTTCCATATCTGTTCTGTAATAATCTGAAATCTCAGCCCACAGTATCATCAGCTCTCTAGCTGTGTCCCTTTGTCTTAATTCTAAATTCTAACCCTTCTCCTATGAAATTGGTGTTGGCTTTGGCTCATGTAATATCACAGAGCTGCCCAAATACACCAGCATGACTTGCATCTTGAAATGCAGCTGCGTTATCTCCTTCTCTGTCCAGATTGCCTGCCCATAGCTCAGCCATTCTAGGCACCCTATCACTGAAAAAAATGCCAACCCTCCTGGTTTAGGTGATTAAGTTTGGAGTATTGGAATTTAGATCTGGAAGAGTTAAGTTCCAAGTAGCATTCCTTTATCCAGGTCAAACTGGAGAAGAACTGTAGGTACCCACCGACTCCAAAGTTTAAGGCTTTCCCCTGGCTTTCCAAAAACACTCACAGCCCAACATCTCTGTCACAAATATTTAGAAGTGGATTTCCAAAACATTTCAGTGCCATTCATAAATTAATTGAATGTTTTGGGTTGGAAGGGACCTTAAAGTTCATCTAGTTCCAACCACCCTGCCACCTTCCACTAGACCAGGTTGCTCAAGGCTCCAACCTGGCCTTGAACACCTCCAGGGAGGAGACATCCACAAGATCTCTGGGCAACCTGTTCCAGTATCTTACCACCCTCACTCTAAACAATTTCTTCCTAATCTCCAGTCTCAATCCTCCTCTTCCAGCTCAAAGACATTGCCTCTCATCCTGTCACTCCAAGCCCTTGTCAAAAGTCCCTCCCCAGCTCTCCTGTAGCTCCCTTCAGGTACTAGAAGGCTCCTCTATGCTCTCCTTGAAGCCCTCCCTTCTCCAGGCTGAACAGTCCCAACTCTCTCAGCTTGTCCCCACAGCAGAGGTTCTCCAGCCCTCTGATCATCTTCCTGGCTTCGTCTGGACCTGCTCTAACAGCTTCATGTCCTTTATGTGTTGAAGGCTCCAGAAGTGGATGCAGTACTGCAGGTGGGGTCGTGTGGGACCAGAGCAGAGGGGCAGAATCCCTTCCTTATCCTGCTGCTCTCACTACTTTGGATTCTTTTTGGGCTCACGTTTCAGATTCATACAGCATGCTGCCATTGGTATTGCTGGGACTGCCAAATCTTACTTTAGCTCTACCTTCCACATGGCTTTTTCAGAAGTATTTTGATTTTTTTTCTTTGCTAGATAGTAGGATACTTGATTTGCTGTTGCTCCCAAGCCAGGTAAAGTATTTTATGTGCTGGTTTTAAACTATACTGTTACTTTGAGATTTGTAATATGAATTCTAGTGCGGTTTACTGGTTCTGAATCACAGAATCATAGAACATCAGATTGGAAGAGACACCAAGGATCATCTGGTCCAACCTTTCTAGGTCACAATAGAGTTGAAATGAGCTGGCCCAGCGCCCTGTCAAGATGACTATTCAAACTCCCAAGTACAGGGGACTCCACTGCTTCCCTTGGGAGATGAATCCAATGTCCAACTGTTTTCATGGGGAAACATTTTCTTCTGGAGTCCAATGGGAACCTCCCCAGCAGTAACTTGTCCCCATCACCCCTTGTCTTCTCCGTGAGACTCCCTGTAAAAAGGAAGCCACTCTTTCTGTCCTGGTCCATGGTAATAAGGTTTCCCCCAAGCCTTCTTTTCTCCACTGAACAAACCCAGCTCTCTCAGCCTTTCCTCACATACAGAGCTTCCAGTCCTCTGATCATTCTCATAGCCCTCTCCTTTCATCCAACAGTCTCCCTTCATTCTACTGGAAGACTGTTCATGTGGGGTGTGTTGAAAACATCTGTTGAGCTTCTCTTTTCCTTTTTTTATTTTTTTTTTCCAGTGGTGGGGATGTTGAGGCATTTTTGAGGAATTTGTTTTCTTTCTTCCTACTTTAGAAAACCTCCTCCAGGATGGAAGTGTTCATAAATTATTCACTCAGATAACTGTTATATCACCCAGCCTGTCTAGGAATTTATCCTGTCACCTGAAGTTAGCCACCAAGTAAAGGATAACCTCCCAGGGAGGTTGTCGCTGTCCCCTCCCTGGAAGCTTTCAAGGCCAGGGTGGGCAAGGTCTTGAGCAACCAGGTCTAGTAGAAGGTATCCCTGTCCATGAAGGTGGGGAATTAAACAGTCTTTAAGGTCTCTTCCAACCCAAACCATTCTATGATTCTATAATTTTCTCAGGGCAGGAGATAGTGAAGAGATAAATGAATAATGATTGATAACAACTGCAGTAGCAGGCCACTCTTGGGATTTTTAACACCATGACTGAGGTCTAGAAGTAAAACTGCTTTGAAGGAAAGATTTGTAGCCAGTCTCTAAATACCATAGGTACTGTTTCCAAGCAGGTAGATTTCAGCCACTTCTGAAGCATAGAGCATTTTATCTTGTCAATAATGAAATATTTGCAAGCCATTTAGATCTCCTGTGCAAAGCTGTCTTCTGATTTAGACAACTCACTTCAGACTTCCTTGGACAAATTCACCAAGCATGGACCAAATGCACCAAATGCATGGACCAAATGCACCAAATGCATGGACCAAATGTACCAAATGCATGGATCAAATGCACCAAATGCATGGACCAAATGCACCAAATGCATGCACCAAATGCACCAAATGCATGGACCAAATATACCAAATGCAAGGACCAAATGCACCAAATGCATGAATCAAATGCACCAAATGGTGGCTTTCCAACAAAAAGCTTTCGAATCATAGGCATTTAAATATCACTTCTGCTGGCGTCTGTAGTAAACTATCATTTTAAGGACAAAGATTTTCACAGTATGTGCATGTTTCTGAAATTCATTTGTTCTTCCTAGGAGGCAGGATTCTGTTGGTCAACATGGAGTGAAGAGGTGAGCCAGACAATGGGTAGCTTTTGAGGAGCAAAGGGAAGGAAAGTTGCCCTGGGAGAGGAAGCACAGTTGCATGGGTTTCTAGTAGTGCTTCCTGGCACCTAATTTTTCCATCTTTTCTCACTGATACCTGAATAAACTGATGCGTGGCTGCAGAGGAAGAGTAGGTGCGAGGGCAGCTGGGACAGAGCAGACAGCACAGTCAGTAGAAGGCTGTGGTGGAAATCTTGTCACATCCAGTTCCTACCCTGTCTGATAACTGAGTGCCAAGCATGTGTGTTAACATTGCTGAGTTAATTATCTCTTGGCACTATAATGGCAACAGTTTCCAACCTTAAGCTGGGCTGGGTGGATTTACTAGTACCATACAGTTTCTGTCAGCCAAATAAAATCCAAATTTCCAAGTAAATCAAGAGTGCAGAGAAAATTAGATCCCAGCAGGGCTAAGCACAGGGCTGGGCTCCTCTAATACCAGGTTCAGAAATTTATGTATCACTTGGATTTATTCAGCTCATATATGAACCACCAGAAAGTGAAACACATTGAAAGTTACACATGAAGAATTCCCTTGCCTGTCCCAGTTTCCCCTCCAAAGTACTCCAATGCCATGAGACAAGAATTCCCAGTCATGGAAAACAGGGAGATGGGACAGCCTTTGATGTTAACTGCAGCCATAGCACAGTACTGTCTCCTAAGTTGTTGGCAAAAAAAGTCACACAATCACAGAATGCCAGGTTGGAAGGGACTCCACAGATCATCTGCTCCAACTTTTCTGAGCTAACAGTACAGTTGAAATAAGCTGGCCCAGCATCCTGTCAAGATGACTCTTCAAACTCCCAGGTACTCCACTGCTTCCCTTGAGAGATGATTCCAATGTCCAACTATTCTCGTGGGGAAACATTTTCTTCTGGAGTCCCGTGGGAATCTCCTCAGCAGTAACTTGTCCCCATCACCCCTTGTCTTCTCCATGGGGCTTCTTGTAAAAAAGGAAGTCTCCAAGTCTCCATCCTCCTGGTAGCCACCCTTTATTTCCTGGTCCACGGTAATAAGGTCTCTCCTCAGCCTTTTCTTGTCCAAGCTGAACAAACCCAACTCTCTCAACCTTTACTCACATTGCAGGACATCCAGTCCTCTGATCATTCTCCTTACCCTTCTCTTTTCAGAAAGCAGAATTTTTGGGTATAGTCCCTCAGGAACGCATAAGCTAGGCTTAAATCTGGAATATTACCTCACCTTAACACAGCCCTCTCCTGAAAGAGCAAGGAATGCAGGGAGCAAAATCTTCCCTTCTGGCAGCATGTTAGTTGGGCAACTCTTTTGGAAGCATGCATTAAACGTGGAAAACCTTCTAGCTGTAATAGCTTCACACCAAATTTTATGGATTTTAGTCCAAAGCTAACAGCTTTTGAGGATCCTCCTCCTCCACTCTGTTCTCCTTTGGCAGCCTCTGCAGTAGTCATATGGAAGAAGGGATGGTATTTCAAAATGTTATGGTTAGCTTCTACAACCCTATTGACCATCTTCTGAGGGAATGTTACAGCAAGAGTACATATGGCTCTGTCTAGGGGGCTTTTCTGAATTCAGAATCTGAAAGATTTTTCTTTAGGCTATAAGGTAAAGTGTAGAAGAATGAGATCTTTAACTGCACACAGGATATTTTGGCAGATCAATAAATTCTTTTCCTTGAGATGCAGCTCCGGCAAGAGAAGGCAACAAAAGAGGAGGATAAAAAAATAATATAGAAATTATTAAAAATGCCATTTTATATATTAACAGCTCAACCTTTCTTCAAAAGCTACACTAAGTCTGGGTACTTGATCTGAAGAAGGATTATGAATCAGAATCACTAAGCTGCAAAAGACCTGCAAGATCATTGAGTCCAACCTTCTATTCAATGTCTCCATGACCTGGGTTGCATCAAAAGAAGGGTGGTCAGCAGGTTGAGAGAGGTGGTTCTGCCCCTCTGCTTTGCTCTGCAGTACTCTGTCCAGCTCTGGGGCCCAAACCAGAGACATTGACCTGCTGCAGTAGGTCCAGAGAAGAGCCACTGTTCCTGTCTGTGCAACCATTTTGTTTGCTGCCTGTTACCAGCTTCGCAAATGTCCTTTTTATTCATAGAATTGTAAAATGGCTCAGGTTGGAAAGCATCTCAGAGCTCATCTACTCCAACACACCTGCCAGAGGCAGGGACACCTCTCAACTCAACTCAACTGCCCAAGGCCTCATCCAACGTGGTTTTGAACATCCCCAGGGAGGAGGCATCCACAGTCATAACATTTCAGGAGATGGTTTGCTTTTTTGTTGACTTTAAAGAATAGGATCTGCAAAGGAGGTAGAAATTCTATCAAAACTAGGATGGAGGTAAAAACAGAAGGTGAAGATGTTTTCAGAAGCCTTATCTGGATGAGGAGGAGCTGTAAAGTATAATAAATATGACTTTTAATCTCTACAACATTCTGACCCAGGATTTCTAGCATGCCAGGTTAGGCAATCTCCAGAAGTCCCTTCCAAACTGACATTTCACATGGATTTGTGTTTCATCATGTCATGCAATTATTGCATGGGCATTAGGGCAGTGTGTTTGCTACTCAGCTAAGATTAGAAGTGGGTTTTTTGCACAAAGACTTTGCATTTCACCCAGTTCAACACATTCAAAATTCCTCCTCAACTAAACCCTACTCATGAATTCTGAGAACCATCCCAGAGATTTCAGCAGCAGTATCCTACTACTGTAAATGAGCTCCAGTTGAGCATAGATTTTCCTCTACCCTACTTTCAAAATCTCTGAAGAATAAATGATATCAATGCATTTTTAAGAGCTTGGGATTAGTATCAAATTTGGTAAGTTAGAAGCACTCAGCATATTTCAATAATAATGACACAATTCTGTGCTGCTCCTGGCACTGCTGTAATAGATCAACTGACCTGACAGATGTACAGAATTATCACAGAATCATAGAATTGTTTTGGTTGAAAAAGACCTTGAGTCTGATCACCTACCCAACACCACCATGGCTGTTAAACCATGTCCCAAAATGCCATGTCCCAAAATGCCATGTCCACACATTTCTTGAACACCTGCAGGGATGGTGACTCCACCACCCCCCCTGGCAGCCTGTTCCAATCCCTGACCACTTTTGCAATGAAGAAATCTTTTCCTGGTCTCCAACCTAAACCTCCCCTGGCACAATTTCAGGACATTTCCTCTATCACGTGGTCCTAGGGAAAAGAGATCAACCCCCTTCTCACTGCAACCTCCTTTCAGGCAGCAGTACAGAGCAATGAGATTTCCCCTCAGCTTCCTCTTCTCCACACTAAACAACTCCCAGGTCCCCCAGCTGCTCCTCACTGGCCTTGTTCTCCAGACCCTTCACCATCTTCATTGCCCTTCTCTGGGCATGCACCAGCCCCTCAATGTCTTGAAGAGACAACTAGAAGAAGAGAACAACTATGAGAGACAACTAGAAGAAATGAAAATGTTACCCACATTAGTTAGTGATGACTGCATTTCACCACAGGTAGATCTAAAAGAACAGATTCCTGAGCTGCTTTTGCTCAACTGCCTTAAAAACAAAACAAAACAAAACAAAACAAAACAAAACAAAACAAAACAAAACAAAACAAAACAAAACAAATCAAATCAAATCAAATCAAATCAAATCAAATCAAATCAAATCAAATCAAATCAAACCAAACCAAAACAAAAAACTTTTCTGGTCCCATCATAGAGTCATTAAGGTTGGAAAAAATGTGCAAGATCATCAAGTCCAACCTTCTAGCTAAGACCTCAATGACAAAGATACCGGTAGACCATGTCCCAGAGTGTCACATCTACTCATTTTTTGCACCCCTCCAGGGATGGTGCCTCCACTACCTCCCTGGGCAGCTTGTTCTCCGTCAGTGATCAAACGCAGATGATGCATTTGATTTATTGTAGCAAAGTCTTAAGTTTGTGGCTACTACATGTAGTCAGAAATGTTTTGTTATGGTTTTCTCTTTCTTCCAACAATGCTCAGTGTAGGACCAGGTGATTGATTTGATTTGAGTTCAGTTTTCTTTACCAGGTTGTGTAATGCAACCATGGGATGAGTGGAGGATTGATGACTGGCTGTGGCTGACTCAGAAGCTGACCGTGCCAAGGGGATTTTGTCACTTGCTACTAGGAGAAAGTGAATCTTTAAAAATATACCTGCAGTTTTCAGCTGGGTCTGTATTTGTGTTGTCAATCTTCTGCTTGTAAGTCAGTTACACGATGCAAATTAAAGTCACTTAACTCCCCATCTCCTGCAATTCAGGAGGCATCCAGAGAGACCAGTTCTGGCTTTTTAGATCTTGCTAAAAGTCTTCTGTTGCTGAATTCCAGGGGTTAAGGAACTGTGGTGTTTAAAATGAACAAAAGACACAGATCTCTCACCCTTTCTCTATGTAAAACATACTGACTGGTCAAGTTAGGGGATTGCTTCTGGTCTGGGGAGAAAGATGAGCAACAAGCCCCCTTAATTTGACCATTTATGGATTTAGCTCAGTCTTTGATGCAACTTCCGAGTTCATCTCTGAATTCAGCAGTTGCAGCCTTTTCCCTTGCAATGCTCTATTGAGCATCTCTGACTCTGTCGATGGTTTTCTGGTTGGTTTTTTTGGCATGTGCCCTATTCCTTTTCCCCTGCTGCAGTCTGTTTCAGGCAACTGAGTGAAGTGTAGGGTTCTTCTGCCACCATTAGGGTGGGAGATGAACTGCAGCAGCTCCAGAGCAATGCTGGAGGGGCCTTTAAAAAGGCACAACAGGAGTTGAAGCAGCACTCTCATACAGCTGCAGAGCTTTCAGATTTATGAGGCAAAATTAAAAGAGGCTACAGCACCTTGTTCTTGCCCTACAGGACCTTGTTCTTGCCCTACAGCACCTTATTCTTGTCCTGCACCCCTGAATGAGGGCAAAAGGGCATCTGTAAAGGCAAAATAGCAATGGCTACAGTGACTGGAAACTTAGATATTCACTTACTGTAAGTGGGTTGCTCTTCTCTGGAACCAGTAAATGGCATGAGAACAAATCATTTCCAAGAGACTTTCTTGTGACTAGTTTAGAGTCATTGTATAGCTAAGTTAGATCACAGAATCACAGAATTGTTTTGCTGGGAAAAGACCTTTACGTTCATTGAATCCAACCATTTTCTGTACCAAGGCTGCTGCTAAACCATGGCCCTCAGCACCACATCTCTGGCTCTCTGAAACACCTCCAGGGATAAGGATTCAACCACTGCTGCTCCAGTCTTTGAGAACCATTTCAGTCAAAAAGTCTCTTCAAAGATCCAATCTAAACCTCCCCTGGTGCAACTTGAGGTCATTTCCTCTCATTCTATCCCATGTTACTAGGGATAAGAGACCAACCTCCACCTGGCTCCATCCTCTTTTCAGGGAATTGTGGAGAGCAATGAAGTCTCTCTCCAAATCAAACAACCCCAGATCCTGCAGCTGCTTCTCACCAGAACTGTTGTTCAGATCCTTCACCAGCTTCATTGCCCTGGACATGCTCTGGACATGCTTTGTATTTTATACAAAGCTAAGTTTTAATAAAGAATAATACTTTAGAAGTGAAAGTCTAAAAAATCCATTTCATGAAGGTCAAATAAAAATATTTTAGAAATAGAAAATTCATTTTGTAAGAACTGAAAAGTTTTGCATATTTAATAAAATAATCCTCCAAGCTTTTTGCCCATTTTTCCCACCACTTTTACTCGGCTTTGTGAGTAGGTTTGATTTCCCCCAAAAGTATGGTTCTGTTAGTGAGATGTTCCTGGGTACCAAACATAATGCTTAGCCATAAAAATCCTGCTAATTTATGTGGAAATCAAACTTATGCAAGCCACAGAAAAGATGTGGACAGGCTGGAAAGTATCCAGAGAAGGGCCAAGAGAATGATCATAGGACTGGACCTGGAACTGCATTTGAGACTGTGGGGAGTGACACTTGTTCCTGCTGAGAACCAGGACAGTGCACACTGATTCCTGGAAGAGACAAATGCCATTCTTCACAAAGAGCTTCCTGCTTTTGTTCAGATGCATTTGCCATCCATAATTTTCAATGTTATTATTGTCAAAGAGAGAGGGCTGAGAGCATGCCTACCATGTACAGCCTGTTTACTACTTCTAATTTCCCAAACACAAGGTCCTATTTAGCAACATCCTTGCAGTGAAACAGGCAACTAAAAACATCCATTTCGTGTTGTATGTTCCAGGTCCTCAAAAGACTGTGTCATAAACC
This sequence comes from Indicator indicator, assembly GCF_027791375.1. NCBI lineage: Eukaryota > Metazoa > Chordata > Aves > Piciformes > Indicatoridae > Indicator > Indicator indicator. Next base: position 26,850,306 of record NC_072017.1, on the reverse strand, counting down.
CAACAACAGACCACCAAAAAGAACTTAATGGACACAAAGGGCTAGAAAATTCACCAGAACAGATCACAGAACAGGATCATTTCAGTCAGAACAGCCCTCTAAGATCATTGAGTACAACCATTCTCTAACTCTACCAAGTCTTGTTCTAAACCATGTCCCTCAGCACCACATCTCTGCCTCTTTGAAACACCTCCGGGGCTGGGGATTCAACCACCTCCCTGGGCAGCCTGTGCAAGTCTTTGAGAACCTTTTCAGTGAAAAACTTAAACCTTCCCTGGTGCAACTTGAGGCCGTTTCCTCCTGTCACTTGTTTCTAAGGAAAAGAGACCAACTTCCACCTCACTCCAACCACCTTTCAGAGTTGCAGAGGGCAAGAAAATCTCCCTTCAGTCTTCTCTTCTCCAGACTAAACAACCACAGATCCTTCAGCTGCTCTTCACTCCACCTCCATGTTCTTTGCCTTCCCTTTCTGCAATTTGAGGATGAGCTGCTTTGGAATCTTTGGCTGAAAAGTGCAGGACAACAGCATAGTATTTGTGCCACATCTGTCTTGTCTCAGCGTGTCTTCAGAAGACCATTATGAACTCCATTATGAAGGCTCTGGGAAATCAAAGCATGTCAAAATATCAGGTCCCTGAGAGGAGGTCTCAAAGGTGAGTATATATATCATCTTATTGGCTGCATTAAAAAATCAAACAAAAAAGTCCACAAAAATAAGGCAGAACCATGAAGAACTCCATGGTATCTCTGGAGCCATTTCTCCTGACAGCTATAGGCAACCAGGTCTGATAGGAGATATCCTGCCCATGGCAGAGGGTTGGAACTAGATGAACTTTAAATTCCCTTCCATCCCAAACCATTCTGTGATTCTCTGACACCATCAACTCCAAAATTGTTATGTCTTCCTTCCTAAACCCTGTAGCTTTTTGCCTGTGTCAATGTTCCTGGAACTAAAGTTTTTGCTAATGTTCAAATGAAATTTCTGTTCCTGTCACTGCAGGCTGAAAAGCTCTGTCCCATCCCTGTGAGCAAAGGACACTCTGTTCTCTGGCTGGTTTTATGCATTTTGAAGACAATTACCATGGCTTCATTTTCTACACAATTTACTTTAGCACCTCAGTTCATTCAGGCTCCTGGGGTGTTTTTGTACATCTCCTGTCTGTTATCACAGAATCACAGAATAGTTCAGGTTGGAATGAACCTTAAAGATCATCCAGTTCCGATCCCCTGTCATCGGCAAGGAAACTTTCCACTAGAACATGCTGCTCAAGGCCTCATCCAGCCTGGTGTTGAATACCCCCAGGGAGGCAGCATCCACAACCTCCCTGGACAACCTGTTGTAGTGTCTCAATACCCTCACTGGAAAGAATTTCTTCCTAATCTCCACTCTATATCTTCTCTCTTCCAGCTCAAAGCCATTGTCCCTTGTCCTGTCACTACAAGCCCTTGTCAAAAAGTCTTTCCTCAGCCTTCCTGGCGGTCCACTTCAGACACTGAAATGCAACTATAAGGTCTCCCTGGAGCTGAATAGCCCCAGTTCTCTTAGTCTGCCCCCATACGGGAGATTCTTCATCCCTCTCGACCTCATAGCCTCCTCTGGACCTGCTCCAACAGTTTGGTGTCCTTGTGCTGGGGGTACCAGAACTGGACACAGGTCTCCAGGTGGGCTAGAAAATACCATCAAATGAGACAGCTCTGAGGTTAAAAAAAAAAAAAAAATAAATAAAATCCCCCACACCCCAGACTTTTATGTCAACAGCACCCTGTGCTGTTCTGGAAAAGCAAAGCCTAAAACTAGAGTAACATTTAAGCTGGGCCCGTGCTGCTATAAGAAGAGTGGAAGATTTGCTGAGTGTGCTTTCCATATGACAACCCTTCCTGGAAGTATCAGATGCCTCCTGCCAATAGGAGAGCCTTTCAACAGGATGAATTACCTGTTGCCCCAGATCCTGAAGGAGCTATGATATCAGCATGCACCTAGACTTCCACATACCTACAAGAGAGAAACTGAAAATATGTGGGAAGTTGAGTAAAAGTTGCTTATAAAGCAGCACAAATCTCTTCTTTATAAAATGAGCCATCCTCATCCCTCAGAAAGTGATAAAGAGATGCATCTCAGGCAGTACACAAACTCAGTAAACCAACACAGACATCTTCCTGGAGGAAGAAATAGGTTCATTATAACACAGGTTTGTCACCCCTTAGATAGGCTGCAGAGATCAGCAACAGAATGCCCCCTTCAAACTCTGCCACAATTTATTTTTATTGTTGTTGTAGAGGCTCCAAGGCTCTAGGTGCAAAAATCACCATGGGTACAGAGGGTGAAGCCAGTAATTAAAACAGATGGGAGCAGGAGTGGCTGCTCACTTGTCTGCATGGCTGCTTTCAAATATTTTAATATTCTAAACCTCCCCTGGCACCATATGAAGTAAGGTCTTTCCTGAACCTCCTTTTCTCCAGACATAACAACCCCAGATCCCTCAGCTGTTCCTCCAAAGAAATGTTCTCCAGACCCCTGTTTCCAACATCTAGTGCTGGAAATACAGACAGGAGGAGTACAAAAGTGAAGAGGTAAAAGTAACCACAACGAAATCCATTCACAGATAGACTTTTTGCTGGAGCAGGTCCAGAGGAGGACAGCAAAACTGATCAGAGGTCTGGAGCATCTCCCGTACAGGGACAGGCTGGGGCTGTATAGCCTGGAGGAGAGAAGGCTCTAGAGGGACCTTAGAGCTGCATTTCAAAACCTGAAGAGGACTTACAAGAATGCTGGGGAAAGACTGTTTAGAAGGGTCTCTGGTGATAGGACAAGGGGCAATGGTTTGAAGCTGGAGCAGGGGAGACTTAGGTTGGACATCAGAAGAAAGTTCTGCACAATGAGAGTGGCGAAACAGTGGAACAGGTTGCCCAGGGATGTGGTTAAGGCTCCATCCCTGAAGACATTCAATCAAGATCACACTCGATGTGGTCTATGCGATTCTATGATTCTGTATATTAAACCAGAATTATTTTGAGACCCATTTCACCAGGAGGGACAGTACAATCTTTCAGCAGTGCATTGGTCTTAGATAATTTTTCCAGTGCCTCACAGATTTTTTTCCTAGGTTAGCTCAAAGCATAAGAAAAATTAAAGTCAATTCTTCCCTAAGCTCTGCCCTCCTCGTGTCTCAGTGCAAGACCATAACCAATTATTTGCATGAATTACCAAGCAATCCTCTATCTTCCCCTCTTTGTCAGCCCTTCACAGCACACTGCAGATGTTTTCTCCTGGAATTATTCATCTCAAGGAAGCAACATTTTAGAATCAAAGAATCATAGGATGGTTTGGGTTGGAAGGGACCTAAAAGATCATCTAGTTCCAGCTCTCCTGTCATAGGCAGGGACATTTTTCCTCTCCCAAAGTGACTACTCTTAGGTCAGCAGAATATAAAGCCATCTATCAAGGGCCACTTCCCACATCTGAATTTCTTGGTAGCGATTCCCTGTCGTATTGTGAGAAGACTTCCAGAAAGCATTTCTAAATTTTGTAAATTGAATGACTAAATCCAGACAGTGTAATCCTTCCCACTTCGCTTCAGCTCCCAGGGGTTACAATGTAAATTCTGCCAATATGCAGGGGGAAGGGAAAGTTGCAGCAATCAGTGGATAATCTGGTCCAGCAGTGAGAAGCAAAGCAGGAAACTAGAAAAGGGTGAGTTTGAAAGCTGAAATGTCTCCAGAAGTCAAAAGACTTTGCCTGTAACACTGAACATGCTCTGAGAACACAGCAGTAACCAGGCTGAAGTGTCCCCCTTAAAGAGCATCTCTGGGTAACATGGACCACTGATGTAAGCCAGCCACAAATCTTATAGGAATTCTATAGGCATAAAGTCACTTTTCACCCCTCAAAAAACAGCTATACCAACTTGAAAATGTTCTACTGGAAAAAAAAAAAAAGGAGGACTTTTGTAGATTCTTTCTCCCTTAATGTATATAAAATATATATTTGAACACTGTAAAAGATTTTTTAAAAACTGGTTTTGAAGGGTTTATTAGAAACAATTTATCTGTTTGCAGCTACTGGAATTAAAAATGTAGGAAATGATTACGAACACATAAGGCAAATTTGGTGGGACATCTATTAACCACAAATGAAGTATTAATAAACTATTAATGAACATCACAAAAGAGAAGGAGCATTACTACTCTCCCTTAGGAGCAGTATAGATATAGATACCCTACTACTGCAGCAGGATTTTGGGCAATAGCTCAGATTCCCACTCCATAAGTATTTTAACAACCAGCACTGTACTATTCCAAGGAACAGATCATCCCTGAAAACACACAAACCCAAACCCTCCCATAAAACATTTACAGACAGGTGGTTTCATTTTGGTTTTGAAGGTTTTGAATCACTATTCTTTGTGCTTGTCTGTTTTGGGAAAGACTTTCTCCTAGACCAGAACTTACTTCTTGAGAAAACATCCTTCTGTTCAATTTGACCATCCAATTTAATATCATGCAACCACTTCTTATTTGTGATGTTTGTCTTTCAAATTATGTATGAGCAGATAAAACCAAAATTAAAAATGCTGTTTAAATCTGTAAGATCAGGCACTGCACAAGAAAGTTTGGATTTTTATACACACTATATATTGGATTTCCCATAATCATATAATTATGAAACCATTTCAATTGGAAGAGACCCTCAAGATCATCCAGTCCAACCATCAAACCAACACCACCATGGCCATTAAACTGTGTCTCAAAGTGCCATGTCCCCATGTTTTGTGAATACCTCCAGGGATGGTGACTCCATCACCTTTCTGGGAAGCCTGTTCCAATCCCTGACCACTCTTGCAACAAAGGAATTTTTCCTAATCTCCAACCTTACCCTCCCCTGGCACAATTTCAGGCCATTTCCTCTACTATCACCTCTTACTAGGAAGAAGAGACCAACCCCACCTCACTTCAGCCTCCTTTCAGGGAGTTGTAGAGAGCAATGAGGTCTTCCCTCAGCCTCCTCTTCTCCAGACTAAACATCCCCAGTTCCCTCAGCTGCTCCTCACCAGACCTGTTCTCTAGACCCATCACCAGCTTCCTTGACATTCTCTGGACCTGCTCCAGCACCTCAATATCCTTCTTGTAGTGAGGAGCCCAAAACTGTACCCAGTATTTGAGGTGTGCCCTTACTAGTGCTGAATACAGGGACACAATCACCTCCCTACTGCTGGCCACACTATTCCTGATCCAAACCCAGATGTTTTTGGCCTTCTTATCCTACTGACCATACTGCAGGCAATACTGACCATTCTCCAGATACTTTGTAAATATGCATATCTGTTTGCCATGTAAGACTTCTAGATCATATAAAGAACAAAAGGTTTGTTCAAGGCTATCAAGTGAAAGGAGTAGAAAAGCCAGTAAGTACCCAGGAATGCAGGAAACTCACAGGGAGATCCCTGTAATGAATCATGCAGAGGTAAGAGCTGACACTGTCCTTCACCCCGGCTGAATACAGCAGGCAGTAGAATCTGTGTGTCTCTTGCTGTCTGAATGATTATTAATTACTTATGAAAGTGAGCACAGCTGCAACAGACAGAAAATAAAATTAATCACCCCAAAGCACTCAGCCGCCCAGCAATTCAACACCTCCAGGCAGCTTTGTGTCTCAGCAGTTTTAAGGTGGGTCTGCCATTCCTTCCTGGTCTAATGGAAGGTGTCCCTGCCCATGGCAGTGGGGTTGGTACTGGATGATCTTTAAGGTCTCTTCCAACACAAACCATTCTATGGTTTTATGATTCTATGATCTTACTCCGCAACATGTCACATCCTACTGAAGAACATGATGTGGGTGGGCTCATCTAATGAGGCCTTTGAGGTCTCCCAGGTCTTGCTCTCCCATCATCCAAATGCTCAGAAGTCCAACTTACAGCAACATCCCAGTCTACCTGCCCAAACTGCCACCCACTTCTGTTTACAAAATCACAGAATGCATCAGATTGGAAGGGACCATCAAAGGTCATCTTGTCCAACACCTCTGCAGTCAGCAGGGTCATCTCCATCTAGATCAGGATGCTCAGGGCCCCAGCAAATTTGACCTTGGATACCTCCAGGGATGGGGCTTTGTGCTGGGGCACACCCATCCTGGATGGGGCTGAGAAGAACCCAGCCCCAGGTGGACAAAAGAAATTTAATCTGGGGAGGGCTTGGCCCCTCCCCTGCTGGGAGAAGGTGGTCCCCTGGCTCAGAGGTGGTCTATTCCACTTCCCCTTCCTGTCCAGCAAGCCTATAAAAAGGGCGGATATCTTGCTGCTCTTCCCTTCTTCCTGCCTCGTCTGCTCGAGAGGACTTCCTGCTGCTGTTGCTGTCACTGTCTCCTGCACCGGACCACGTGGCTGGGGCCCTTTCTCTCTCTCAACTGAATCCACCGACATCCAGGGGAACACAAGGCCATCCAGGCTTGGTTTTATATATATTTTTTCCCACTTACCCTCATCCCTCACCTCTGTGAACCCCCCCCTGTTACTGAGATATATATATATATATATATGTAAAAAATTATTTCTTTTTCCTTTCCCTTTTGTGAAAAAAAGAAAAAAATATTTACTCCTCCTACTTCCAAACTGACTTCAGAATATTTCTTTCACAAATTTTTTTTCTTTCCCTTTTCCCTACCCCTTTTTTTTTTTCCTTTCTTCTCTCTCTCCACCCTGCCGAGAAAAAAGGGAGAGGGGCAGGGGAAGGAATTTATATCTATTATCATTTGAGCTCCTAAACTCAGAGCTCAAACTACCACAATATTTCTTTTTGGCGCTCCCAACGTGAGGCTTGGGAAATAATATTTTTTTCTTTTGCTTGAAAATAACACCTGATTGGGAAAGAAGGGTTTGGAAGTAGAGATGGTAATTTTACAGATTCTTATGGTTCAAGTTTTTGGATGGGCTGTTGGCTGGATCTTTTGGACATGTGTATAAACTACTGACTTACCGTGTGCTTTGGTTAATTATAGAGATGCTGCTTGACTGGATGAAAACTCTGCCAATGCAGTTTTGCATGTACCTCTTGAAATCCATCAATCTTACTGGCGGTGGGCACTTCTCAAACTTTTCTGACATAAAGAATTTCTCTGAAACCTATGAAACCTATGAAACTAAATGTGTGGATAAAAATATTGCTGAAGGAGAATGGGACTATGTAAAAATATGCTCTGTAGGCTTAAATGTAATCTTGATAATCATACTCACTCTGGCCATGTGGGGAAGGGGGTGCCCCACCCCAGTAAGAGCTATCTGTGGAGGGACAATCGGTTTAGGGAATTCCTTTGTAAGCCTTAATGGCCCAAAGGCGGAGAGCTGTAAGCACTGCAGGCACTGTGAGAATGTTTATGAAAACAGGAGGCAGGGGTCTGGATGCTGTGAATGCTGTCCAGCCCGATGGAGGCTGGCCAAACCTGAGGCCCAGCCCCGAGGGTCTGACCCCCCACCAACAGCTTCACACATAACCCCTGATGCTCCTCCACCTGTAGTTTCCCTAGCACCGGTTACCACACGCAGGAAAAAGATGCAAAAATCAGCTCCAAATACGGATGGTGAAGAAGGCACCTCAGCAGGACCCAGCACATCTCAGAACCCACCAGCAGATGGAGAGGACTCAGAACAGGAGATCATAACCATCACATCTCTGCCCAGAAAAGAATTAAGGCAAACTCGTCTGGACTATGCACAGAGAGAGGGTGAGACAATACTAAACTGGACCCTAAACTGTTGGGATGAGGGTGCAGAAACTGTAGATCTAGATAAGAGGGAGGCGAAGCTTCTAGGCTCCCTGTCTCATGATGCCGGCCTGGAAAAAGAGTTATCAAAACTCGATGGAACACACACTCTCTGGGCCTGGATTACTAATGCTATAAAGCACAGGTACCCTACCAGAGAGGATTTGCCCTGGGCCCCAATTAAATGGACAGCTATGGAACAGGGCATTCGGTACCTGAGACAGATGGCTGTGCTGGAGATCATCTATGGAAATGGCCAGCCCCCCTTGGACCCAGATCAGGTGTCCATGAAATGGTCCTTAGTAAAGAAACTCACCCAGGGTGCCCCTCAAAGATATGCACACACACTAGGAGGGATGCTCCTGACTGGACAGGATGGAAGTCCTAAAACTGTGGGTGAGTTTGCTAGTGACCTGAGGGAATATGAGGACAGTGTCAGTCACAGGCCCATAATCTCAGCCATAGAGACTCTGACTAAAGACATCATCAAAGAGATTAAGGCCTCGAAGCCTGAACTGAGGGAAGGGAATGACACCTTTTCTCCCCCTTCACCTTCTCCATCAGAATGGATCCATGTTTCAGCCATCAGGAATAAACGTCATTCTCCTCCCCCTAGGAGATCACCCCAAGCTAATCAGGGGATGTCAAGGGTGGCTCTGTGGAGAGCTGTCTGTGACCGTGGGGAAAACATGAACTGCTGGGATGGCCAACCCACCTCTGCACTCTGGGCCAGAGTACGGGAACTGCAAGGTGGCCCCAATGGGAATAACTCGCCCAGGAGAAGGGCAGCCCCAGTTTCCCAGGGTGGTTCCTCCCGTTCAAGAGACCCTTCTCCCAGCAACACAGGGCCCTGTGACAAATGTGGGCATCGCCGCCAGCATTAGAGGTGCCCTGCCTCCAGCCAGGTGGAGGTCATGGACAACAGAGTGTACTGGGATGTGTTTGTGAAATGGCCTGGCACTTCAGAAGCCCTGAAGTACCGAGCTCTGGTGGACACAGGGGCCCAATGCACCCTAATACCATCAAGCTACAGAGGGACTGAGCCCATAACCATTCAAGGGGTCACAGGGGGCTCACAAGATCTGACTGTACTGCAGGCTGAGATAAGCCTGACTGGGAATGAGTGGGGAAAACACACCATAGTGACTGGTCCAGATGCACCTTGCATTCTTGAAATTGACTTTCTGCGGGAGGGATGTTTTAAGGACCCTAAGGGGCACAAGTGAGCATTTGGGGTAGCAGCTGTAGGGACTGCAGACAGCGAACAGCTGTCTGCCATACCTGAGCTGTCAGATGACTCCTCTGTAGTTGGCAGCCATGAGGTGCAGGATTTGAAGTTACCAATTGCTTCTCGCATAGTGCATCGCAGGCAATACAGGACCAACCGAGACTCTCTGCACCCTATACATCAACTGATTCGACGACTGGAGAGCCAGAAGGTAATCAGCAAAGCTCATTCACCCTTCAACAGCCCAATATGGCCAGTGGGGAAGGCAAACGGGGAATGGAGAGTGACTGTGGACTACTGTGGCCTGAATGAAGTGACTCCTCCGATGAGTGCTGCTGTGCCAGACATGTTGGAGCTCCAGTACGAACTGGAATCGAAGGCAGCCAAGTGGTATGCCACAATAGACATTGCTAATGCTTTCTTCTCCATTCCCATTGCAGAAGAATGTAGGCCACAGTTTGCTTTCACCTGGAGAGGTGTCCAATATCAATGGAATCGTCTCCCCCAGGAGTGGAAACACAGTTCCACCATCTGCCATGAAGTGATCCAAACTGCACTGGAGAAGGGTGGAGCCCCTGAGCACCTGCAGTTCATTGATGACATCATTGTATGGGGTGAGACAGCAGAGGAGGTCTATCAGAAGGGTAAGAGGATAATCCATATCCTGTTGGAGGCTGGCTTTGCCATAAAGAGAAGCAAGGTAAAAGGGCCTGCCAGAGAGATCCAGTTTCTGGGAGTTCGATGGCAAGATGGCCGTCGCCACATCCCTCAGGATGTGGTGATAAGGTAGCCACTATGGTGCAACCCACTAGTAAGAAAGAGACACAATCCTTCTTGGGGCTTGTGGGCTTCTGGAAAATGCACATTCCTGGGTATGGTTAAATAGTGAAACCCCTCTTCCAAGTAACACGGAAGAAAAATAGTTTTGTGTGGGGATCTGAGCAACAGGTAGCATTTGACCAGATAAAACAAGAACTGGTCCATGCTATGGCTCTGGGACCTGTTTGAACTGGGCCAGAGATCAAGAATGTGTTGTATACTGCGGCTGGTGAGAGTGGTCCTACATGGAGTTTGTGGCAGAAAGCTCCTGGTGAGACAAGGGGCAGACCCCTAGGTTTCTGGAGTAAGGGGTACCAAGGTTCTGAGGCCAACTACACTGCAACAGAAAAGGAGATCCTAGCTGCCTATGAGGGAGTCCGAGCTGCTTCTGAGGTAATTGGGACCGAGTCACCGCTCCTTTTAGCTCCAAGGCTTCCAGTCCTGACTTGGATGTTTAAAGGTAGGGGCTCAACCCCACATCATGCCACAGATGCCGCCTGGAGGAAATGGATGGCCCTGATAACTCAGCGAGCTCGAATGGGGAACTTTGAACGCCCTGGCATAGTAGAAGTGATCACCAACTGGCCAGAGGGTGCTGACTTTGGGATGCCACCAGAGAAGACAGTGACCCGTGCCGAGGAAGCTCCCCCATATAATGACCTCCCTGATAATGAAAAGGGCTATGCTCTATTCACAGATGGATCTTGCCATCTTGTAGGGAGCAAGCGGAGATGGAAGGCAGCTGTCTGGACCCCAACAAGGCAAGTGGCAGAAGCAAGTGACGGAGAAGGCGAATCCAGTCAGTATGCAGAGGTAAAAGCTGTCCAGCTGGCCCTGGATATAGCAAAACGGGAGAACTGGCCGGTGCTTTACCTATATACTGACTCTTGGATGGTGGCAAATGCCTTATGGGGGTGGCTGAAGGAATGGAAGAACGGATGGCAGAGGAAAGGAAAGGCTATCTGGGCCGCAGACCTGTGGCAAGACATTGCTGCCCATCTGGACAAGCTGCCAATAAAGGTACGGCACATCGATGCACACATTCCCAAAAGCAGAGCCACTGAGGAACACCAGCACAACCACCAAGCAGATCTGGCTGCTAAAATCTCCCAGATAGACCTGGACTGGGAACACAAGGGTGAGCTATTCCTAGCTCTCTGGGCCCATGACACTTCAGGTCACCAAGGGAGAGATGCCACATACCGGTGGGCTCGGGACAGGTCAGTGGACATATCCATGGAAGCCATCTCCCAGGTTATTCATGAGTGTGACATCTGTGCTGCCATAAAGCAGGCTAAGCGCATGAAGCCTTTATGGTATGGGGGGAGATGGTCAAAGTACAAGTACGGAGAGGCCTGGCAGATCGACTACATCACCCTTCCTCGATCTCACAGTGGCAAGCAGTACGTACTGACCATGGTGGAGGCAAGTACAGGGTGGCTGGAAACCTACCGAGTACCTCATGCCACTGCCCACAACACCATGCTGGGCCTGGAGAGACACGTCCTGTGGAGACACGGCACCCCAGAGAGGATCGAGTCGGACAATGGAACCCACTTCAAGAACCATCTCACAAGGGACTGGGCAAAGGAACATGGGATTGAATGGATTTACCATATCCCATACCATGCACCAGCTGCAGGGAAGGTTGAACGCTACAATGGCTTGTTGAAGACCACCCTAAAAGCCATGGGGGGTGGAACCTTTAGGAACTGGGAAAGACACCTAGCTCAGGCCACTTGGTTAGTCAATAGCAGAGGGTCTGTAAACCGAGCTGGTCCTGCCCAGTCCAACCTGCTGCAAACAGTGGATGGAGATGGAGTTCCTGTGATCAATGAGAAAAACCTACTAGGAAAATCAGTATGGGTTTTCCCTGCTGTTGGTGGGGGCAAACCAACCCGAGGGGTGGTCTCTGCTGAGGGGCCTGGTCAGACATACTGGGTCATGCTAGAGACTGGGGATATTCAGTGTGTGCCAAAACGAAACGTGACGTTGGCTGAAAAGGTATAGCCTCTGAAGGTAACACCAATTAATGTAATGTAATCACTGTATAATAGTTATAAGTCGTTGTAAGTTTTCTCTCCTAGTTTGATAACAACCTGGCGTCCAGGATCCAGCATGAACCCACTGCACACAAGCATCAGCTCAAAAGGACTTCTGCATCATCTCGCCTACACCTGCTCCTGCTTCCCATGCAGCAATGGACTGTTCCTGACTCCCCTTCAGAGGTGAAGATGGTTTCCTGTTTTCTCTTATTCTTCTCCATGTTCCTGCCCAGCTCAAGCACCACCTGCATCAACTGGCACCGGAGAGAGAGACTGCCCTGAGAGAGAGAGAGGCACAGCCGGGATAAAAAGGGACTCAGAACATGAACTCTAATACCACAACTCATGACTGGATAAAGAAACTGTGACAGGAAAGTGGAAGTGAAATAGGGGGGTGGACTGTGCTGGGGCACACCCATCCTGGATGGGGCTGAGAAGAACCCAGCCCCAGGTGGACAAAAGAAATTTAATCTGGGGAGGGCTTGGCCCCTCCCCTGCTGGGAGAAGGTGGTCCCCTGGCTCAGAGGTGGTCTATTCCACTTCCCCTTCCTGTCCAGCAAGCCTATAAAAAGGGCGGATATCTTGCTGCTCTTCCCTTCTTCCTGCCTCGTCTGCTCGAGAGGACTTCCTGCTGCTGCTGCTGTCGCTGTCTCCTGCACCGGACCACGTGGCTGGGGCCCTTTCTCTCTCTCAACTGAATCCACCGACATCTAGAGGAACACAAGGCCATCCAGACTTGGTTTTGTATATATTTTTTTCCCACTTACCCTCATTCCTCACCTCTGTGAACCCCCCTCCTGTTACTGAGATATATATAGATATATATATATATATATGTAAAAAAATTATTTCTTTTTCCTTTCCCTTTTGTGAAAAAAAGAAAAAAATATTTACTCCTCCTACTTCCAAACTGACTTCAGAATATTTCTTTCACGAATTTTTTTTCTTTCCCTTTTCCCTACCCCTTTTTTTTTTTTCCTTTCTTCTCTCTCTCCACCCTGCCAAGAAAAAAGGGAGAGGGGCAGGGGGAGGAATTTATATCTATTATCATTTGAGCTCCTAAACTCAGAGCTCAAAATACCACAGGCTTCAATCACATCTCTGGGCAATCTGTTCCAGTGTTTCACCACTCTCATTGCAAAGATTTTCCTTCCAATGTCCAGCCTAAATCTTCCCTCCTCCAGTTTCAAATCATTGCCACTAATCCTATCACCACAGGCCCTTCTGAACAGTCCCTCTCCAGCCTCCCTGTACGTCCCCTTTTGATACTTAAACACAGCTCTAAGGTCACTCCAGAGCCTTCTCTTCTGCAGACTGACCACCCCAATTCTTTCATCCTGTCCCCATCACAGAGGTGCTCCAGCCTTCTGACCATCCTAGCAGCCTCCTCTGGACCCACTCCAGCAGGAGGGAAGGGGGTTAGGGATGCAGCTGCAGCCAAAGACTTTCAAAACCCACCTGGATGTGTTCCTGCTTTGGCAAGGGGGTGGGACTTGATGATCTCCAGATGTTCCTTCCTACTCCTACCATTCTATGATTCTATGGGTATAGAAAGGAATGAAACCAAGATTCCTCAATGATTTCCACCTTTTAACATTTCCATTGCTGTGTCTCCATCCAACTCAATCAACACTGACATGACTGTGAGAAAAGACAGAAGCTGATACCTGAGTCAAAAGCTGATTCAGATAGCTGTTGGTCTTCTCTTGTAGGCAACAACCTTTCCATTGCAGAAGTTTCTCCAAGAGACTTAACGAAGTAAAAAATAATGGAATGTCAGGGGAATTTCTGCTCTGTATGCACAATGCTGGTGAAGTTCTATCCTGCTCACAACACCTGCAATTCTACAGAGCATTTGTAGTATGCCATCCGTGGTATTAAGCAGCAGAAGAGAAGCCAGCACACTGTCTACTGAGCAAACCCCCAAAATATAATTTATGCAACTTCAAAATAACCTAAGGCAAAACTTACTGTCAGTTTGGTACATTAATGCATAAAATTAATGCACAGAATCTGAGGATTTGCAATCAGATTACAATTCTGAAGGACACTTGTCATTATACCCCATTCACAATGTCATATAGAAATCATTTTCTCTTGAGAAACTTGGAAATAATTTCCACCTTGAATCTTTAAACTCCTTTGGAAGCATCACAGACAAGAAACTGTCAGTAGCTGTCTAACTTGAGTACTGAAGCACTTATGAGAGACAAGAGATGTAAAATGCAGCTGTACAACTTGAAGTCAGGCAGGTATCTAATGTTTGCAAGGACTTGAAGAGATGATGCAGCTTTATTGGACATGCTGTAGAATAGGTTAGCAGCTGGATCTCCTAGTTATTGCTAGTAATACTGCAGAGGTGTTCCAGCCCTTGGATCATTTTTGCGACCTTCCTCTGGACTCCAACAGCTCTGTGTCCTTCTTATGCTGGGGACACCAGAAATGGATGCAGTATTGGAGGTGGGGTCTCAGCAGAGCAGAGCAAAGGGGCAGAATCCCCTCTCTTGCCCTGCTGGCCACACTCCTCTTGCTGCAGCCCAGCACACAGCTGCCTTCTGGGCTGGATGAGGGCACTGCTGGCTCATGGGGAGCTTCTCAGGAACCAACATCCCCAAGTCTCTTTCTTCAGACTTACTCTCAAACCACTCTGCACTCAGCCTGGATTTGTGCTGAGGGTTGGCCTGACCCAGCTGGCAGAACCCTGTTCTTTGACTTGTTGAACCTCATGCAGTTGGCACAGGGCCCATTTCTCAAGTCTATCAAGACTCTTCTGAATGAATTCTTCAAGTGAGTTCAGTGCACCACAATCTTGCTGAGGGTGCACTGAATGCCATTGTCCATGTTGCTGACCCAGCCCAGGTGCAGTACTTTGCTCTTGGCTTTACTGAACTCCATGTGGTTGGCACTGGCCCAACTTTCAAGCCTGTACAGGCCCCTCTGTATGGCACCCCTTCCCTCCAGCATGTTGAACACACCACACAGCTTGGTCTCACTGGCAAATTTACCGAGGGTGCCTCAATCCCTATGGCCATATCAACAAGGAAGATGTTAAACAGCACCAGTACCAACCCCTGAGGAACACCCTTTGTCACTGGTTTTCACTTAGACATCAAGACATTGCCCACCAGTCTTTGAGTAAGATCATCAAGCCAATTCCTAGTATAAAATTATCATCCACATAGGGAGGGTGAACTCAGCATGATGTCCACAAGAGCTTTTTCTTCAATTTTGCCAAGAAAAGCTACTTATTTTGGTTTGTTTATCCCAGAAGGACCTATGCAGTTTTGAGTTAACCACTGGCTGACCTGAAATATTCAGGCATACCTAGACGTTCTATGAATAAGACCTCCTAAGATTGTCAATGATGTCCCTTACATCTTCTTCCCTGAAAGAAGGTTGTAGTGAGGCAGGGGTTGGTCTCATCTCCCTAGTATCAGGTGACAGAACAAGAAGAAATGGCCTGAAAATGTGTCAGGGGAGGGTTATGTTGAAGATGAGGAAAAATTTCATTGCTGCAGGAGTGGCCATGCATGGGAACAGGCTGCCCAGGGAGGTGTTGGAGTCACCATCCTTAGAGGTTTTCAATAAATATGTGGATAGAGCACTTCAGGACATGGTTTAATGGTCATGATGGTCTTAGTTTGATGGTTGGACTCTATGATCTTCAGGGGCTTTTCCAAATGAAACAGTTATATGATTCTGTGATTCCCTACCATATCAGATATTACCAAGCACAAAAACCTTGCAAAAAAAGAATAATTGAGGCCTAATGAAAAGTCCTTTGAAGTCAGTGGGAGCCTTTTCATTGACTTCAAAGAGCTTTAGATCAGGCCCTATTACAACAGTATGAATAATGCAGCATGAGCACAGTGAACTGGGCTTAGACACATGGATGTTAGGAAATCTAAAGTATTGAGTGGTTCTGCATAAAACTGACTATAATAACAATGGCCTGGAAGAAAAAACCTTGGATCAAATTAATTTAAATAACCAAATTATTAAAGTTGTTAACCTTAGAGTTAATATTTTTCATTTGGCTGTTAACTTTGATGGTAGGAGTTTAGTAGGCAAAGAAAATATTTTGGTTTTGAGTACCTATGGTTCCCATATTGCAACTAATATTCTTTCAGAAAGAAGAGATTTCGGGGGAAAAGGGTAGTTTAGGCCAGCTTTTAACATGTTTTTCTTATTAATTCTATTTGCAATTCATTTTCGCCCTGACTCTCAGATGAATCAGGAGTTTCATGGAAGGCTCATGGAAGGAGCTGGTGCTCTACATGAATATGAATGGAGGTGTCATACCACAGAAATCAGCATTTTTGTCTTATGCTTTTACCTTGATCTTTTTGATAAAGCCTTTCAGACATCTCTGTTTAATTTTCAACTACCACTTTATATTTTTCTTCTCTACTTCTTATATTTTTCTACTCTAGCATATCTTTAATGTTAAGATAGCTGATGTTCAGCTTTGTTTTCACGATTACATTTCAGAAAGTGCTGTGGTATTTTTTTTCCCTTTGTGTCACGTCAACACGAATTCCATCAGCTCATAAAGGAGCTGTGATTAAATAATAACCGAGAGTCTCATGAAGTATTCATTGAGTTCTCTGGATGTCAGAGCTGCACCATGCTGCTCCCACAGACGGGAGTTTGGAGGCACGGAAGGGAGGTCATCTGCACACCACTACCAAAATTAGTAAGCACAGAGAGTTCAGAAGCAGACTTCCTTGAGACAGTGCAGGTTAGAGCCTTGACCTGCTGGAAAGCAGCTCCATGGAGAAGGACCTTGAAGTTCTGGTGGAAAATAAGTTATCCGTGTTACAACAATGTGCCTTGATAGTCTCCTGGGGTGTATCAAGAAGAGTATGGACTGCAGGGCAATGGAGGTTCTCCTATCCCTCTGCTCTGGTTGAGACCACACCTGGAGTATTGTGTCCAGTTCTGGGCTGCCCAATACAAGAGGGACAAGGGTAGACTAGAGAGTGTCCAATGAAGGCTACAAGGATGACAAAGGGACTGGAACATCCGTATGATGAGGAAAGGCTGAGAGACCTGGGGATGTTTTTGTCTGCAGGAGAGAGGTCTGGAGAAGAGAGGAGATCTTGTGAATGTTTTTAAATACCTGAAATGTCACTGTCGAGAAGAAGGAGCCAGGCTCTTTTCAGTGGTGTCCTGTGACACGACAAGGGGCAATGAATACAAAATGGAACCCAGAAAGTTCCACCTCAGCGTGAGGAGAAACTTCTTTCCTGTGAGGCTGCTGGAGCCCTGGAACAGGTTGCCCAGAGAGGTTTTGGAGTCTCCTTCTACCGAGACTTTCAAGACATATTTTGATGCATTACTGTTACCTGCCCTAGGTGACCCTGCTCTATCAGGGGTGTTAGACTGGGTAATGTCTGGAGGTCCCTTCCAATCCATATCAGTCTATGTTTCTGTAAAAAGTAAGATGAAAAACAAAAAAAAAAAAAAAAGAAAAACAATCTAGGCATGTAAGAAGAAAGCTTGCTGTGTAAGGTAACGAAAATACTTTCCCTTCAAGTATCAGGTGAACGTGTCATCTAAAATGTGAAGCAAGCACTCCTGGTATTTGGTTTTACGACTGTATCTTAATCCAAGGAAATTCCTCTGCTGTTGTTCTCCTGATTTATGACTGGGCTGCTGTTTATTTAGTGGAAAGGCATCCTATTAAGAAATTATTCTGTCCTCCTTGTAAGGAAACAACAGACAATTTTGCAATTACTCAGTACCACTTATTAGTGAAATTAAAATTTGGGACAAAAGATGCTGGTAAGTGCTGAAGCAGCAGCTCACATTTCCAGATGGTCTGCATGAAAGTGACACTCTATGCCCTTTGCAATAATAGAATGCATTGGCAAATGATTGTGTACAAGGTTTGCTTAATTAATAGAGGCTTGAACCTCGCTCATTAATAAAGCCTGTGTGCTCAGCTCTGCTCAAAGTTCTATGTGTCTCAAACAGGTATTGCAGAATCACAGAATCACAGGATGCATCTGGTTGGAAGAGACATTTAAGATCATCCAGTCCAACCTTTGACCCAGCACTGACCCAGCACTAAACCGTGTCCTGAGCTGCTGCATCTGCTCTTCTCTTGAGCACCTCCAGGGACGGTGACTCTATCACCTCTCTGGGCAGACCATTCCAATGTTTGAGAACCCTTTCAGTGAGGAAGTATTTCCCAACATCCAGCCTCAATCTTCCCTGGCACAGCTTATAACCATGTCCTTTGGTCCTGTCACTTGACAGCAAGGAGGAGAGGCTGGTCCCCTGCTCACTCCAACCTCCTTTCAGGTACTTATAGAGAGTGATGAGGTCTCCCTACTCAGCTCTTTCTCCAGACTGAATAACCCCAGCTCCCTCAGCCCCTCCTCCTATGGGCTGGTGAAGTGCCTCAGTGCCCTTCCCTGGACTCACTCCACCCCCTTATTGCCCTTCCTGCAGTGAGGAGCCTAGAACTGAACAGAACACTCAAAGTGTGGCCTCATGAGTGCTGAATGCAGGGCGATGATCACTTTCCTGTTCCTGCTGGCCACAGGGTTTTAAGGAGGACTGAAGACTTCCCTGTCAAAACCTGTGTTCTTCAAAGCTCTCGTCAGCTACCATCTCTCACAGTGGAATAAAGTTTTCATCAAGGGCTTATAGGAACTCTCCTGACATCACCTGTGGAAGAGAAAAAGTAGTGACAGACACCGCTACCTTTTAAAGCACAGCAGAGAAGGCTGTACCTCTTTTTTATTTATTTATTTTTTTTTAAGAAAAAACATCTCAGTGGTTGTAACTTTATCAAAAACAGTGTGGCCAGGAGCAGGGAGGTGATGGTGCCCCTCTACTCAGCCCTGGTGAAGCCACAGCTTGAGTCCTGGATTCCATTCCGGGAGCCACAGTATAAGAAAGACATTGAGGTCCTTGGAGCTTGTCCAGAGAAGAGCAATGAGGATGGTGAGGGGTTTGGAGGGCATGGCATATGGAGAGTGAGTGAGAAAGCTAATGCTGTTCAGTCAGGAGAAAAGGAGGCTGAGGGGAGACTGTGCTGCTCTCTATAACTTCCTGAAAGAGGGTTGGAATGCAGTGGGGAACAGTCTCCTCTCCCTAGTAACCAATGATAGAAGGAGAGGAAATGGGCTTAAGCTGCACCAAGGGAGGAAGAAGCAGCAGCTAAAATAAATTGGTGTGCTTTGATAATGCCCTCCCTTTCACTTCAGTGAGGTTAAAGGCATTCCTGCTTGCCTCCTTAGCCCCTTAACAAAGCAGGTTTGTGCCTTGTGTGTCCAGTAAGGGTCAGTGGAATGGTTGACAAAGTGATCATAGGCACCAACTCTAGTGACTGGAGTAGACTTATAAACAACTCAGAAGCGTGAAGGTGTTAAATTCATTTACAGTGCGAGCAGTGCCTATGTTATGACAGAATCATAGAATGTTAGGGTTGGAAAAGACCTCCAGAGATCATCAGTTCCAACCACCCTGACAAAGCAGGATCACCCAGGGCAGGTCACACAGGAACACATCCAGGTTGACTTTGAAAGTCTCCAGAGAAGGAGACTCCACAATCTCTCTGGGCAGCCTGATCCAGGGCTCCAGCATCTTCACAGTAAAGAAGTTTCTCTTCATGGGAAGGTGGAAATGCCTGTGTTCTAGCTCATATCCGTTGTTCCTTTTCTATTATTGGGTACCACTGAAAAGAGCTTGTCCTCTTCCTCTTGACACCCACTTGAGGTATGAAATAGCCAGGAACAACATGAGAATGTGCAGCTTCCACCATAGCTGGATCTACAGCATGGACACTTCATACATCCTCATCTATTGCTGTCCAAAAGGTATCTGCTGTTCTTTCTGCTTGTCTTGGCTTCCTGACTTGGCTGGCATTTACTGTGGAGTTTGCTTTTAGTGAGTGTTATGTGCTGGGATTTTCAAAGTGGCTTAAGGCTATTGACTTCCAATAGGATTTGGGTAGCTAATTGCCTTTTCCTTTGTACTTCATAAATTCCAGACATAGCTCTTCTGTGAGTTCATTTTAGTCTTTTTTATGATTGAATTTCCTGAAATGTTATATCCCTCTTGACAGGAAATAAAAGAAGAATCTCTGTTTCTTTTTAATGTAAATCAAAAGAAACAGTTGTCCTTCCTGTAAATGTCCAAAGCTCTTGGTCTCTTATCTAAGTTAAACAGTACAGCCACCAACTGCAGTAATACAAATCTCAGGGAGATCTTGACTACAACCTGGCAGAGAATCTGGGTGATACAGTCTGTCTCTGTAGTCCCTTCTCAGTGTGTGCCCTGCAGTTTTTGTTTGGAGCCTGTCAAGACTCACAATACTGAAAACTCAATAAATGGATTCTTTGGGCTGCACATTCAGCCAATGTGCTTCCTGCTAGAACTTTTATTTAGCTACTTCATGGAACCATAGAACCATAGATTCATAGAATCACAGAATGGTTTGGGATGGAAGGGACCTGAAAGATCATCTGATTCCAATCTCCCACTGCTATAGGCAGGAACACCTTCTCCTAGACCAGGTTGCTCAAGGCCTTGTCCAAACCTTGCCTTGAACACCTCCAGGGAGGGGCCAGCCACAACCTCTCTGGACAACTTGTTCTAATGTCTTTGCACCCTCACTGTAAAGAATATCTTCCTAATCTCCAGTCTAAATCTGCCCTCTTCCAGCTCAAAGCCCTTGCCCCTCATCCTATCACTACAAGCCCTTGTAAAAAGCTCTCCTGCAGCCCCCTTCAGGTAGTGGAATGCTGCTCTAAGGTCTCCCTGGAGACTTCTCTTCCTCAGGTTGAAAACACCAGCTCTCTCAGCCTGTCCCCATGAGGAGGTTCTCCAGCCTTCTGCTCATCTTCGTGGCCTCCTCTGGACTTGCTCCAAAAGTTCCATGCCCTTCTTGTGTTGGGGCCCCCAGAACTGAAGGCAGTGCTGCAGGTGGGGTCTCACAAGAGCAGAACTGATGGGGAGAATCCCCTCCCTGTCCTGCTGCTCTCACTGCTTTGGATGCAGCCCAGCACACAGCTGCCTTCTGGGATGCCAGTGACCATTGCTGGCTCATGGTGAGTTTGTCATCAGCTGAGATCTCCAAGTCCTTCTCATCAAGACCACTCTAAAGTCACTCCTTGTCCAGCCTCTCTCCACCTCCCCCATTCCTTATAACCTCTGGTTTATCTTATTTTCTTTCCTTCGTGCGATTCCATTGTGCATCTGGTTTACACTTGCTGAGGTAGCAGTTCCCAATAGATTATGCTGCACTTTGCTTATTCCATGCACTTTCTGTCCTTTGTTCTGCTTCTCTGAGTGAAGACTTCTGCTATTATTACAAAATATCTAGTTTTAACCTTTTCTGTAAGAGGAGATATCTACAGTTTCATGTGAGTGATTTACTTCTGTTTTGTGCTGAGCATCTCTTGCTTTTTGCTTTCTAAGACTGAAAATAATCATGATTTAACTTGTAGCCAATCAGCAGGGAGCCAAAAGATACTATGGACAACTAGAGGTCAGAGCTGCTTGTCAAAGCTGACAGACAGCAATGGATTAATATAGGGTGGTTGTAAAGGATGTGCCCTCATGGCCAAGAAGGCCAATGGTAGCCTGGGGTGCATTAAGAAGAGTACAGACAGCAAGACAAGGGAGGTTGTCCTCCCCCTCTACTCTGCCAGGGTGAGGCCACATCTGCAGTATTGTATCCACTTGTGGGCTCCCTAGCTTGTCCTTTTTCTTTTCTGTTCAGAGGAAATACCAGGACAAAACACCTCTGTTAGAGGAAGAATTATTTAAACTCCTTCAGAAAGGTGATAAATGGAGTTAGCAATTTTTTAAAAGGTCAGATTAGGTTTTGAAATACTACATTTGCCTAACAAAAGAAGACTAAACCACTGTTCTGTTAATGAAACCATAAAGAATCTTCAGGATGGTTTTGTGCCAATGTAACTTATGTGGCTTTTAAGTTTCACAGATTCACAGATTACATTGGGTTGGAAGAGACCCTGAAGGGTCATCTTGTCCAACCCCCTGCAGTCAGCAGGGACACCTCCAACTAGAGCAGGCTGCGCAAGGGACACATCAAGTATGATTTTGACTGTCTCAACCACATCCCTGCTTAATCTGTTCCAGTAGTTCACCACTCTCATTTTGCAGAACTTCCTCCTGATGCCCAACCTAAATCTCCCCTGCTCCAGTTCCAAACAATTGCCCTTCATCCCATCACCACAGACCCTTCTAAACAGCCCTTCCTGGAGGTTCCCTTCAGAAACTGAAATGCAGCTCTAAGGTCTTCCTGGTGCCTTCTCTTGTCCAGGTTGAGCAGCCCCAATTCTTTCAGCCTGTCATCACAAAAGCGGTGCTTCAGCCCTCTGATCATCTTTGTGGCCCTCTTCTAGACCTCCAAAGCCATCTCCAGACACAGGGATCTGTAGAACAGGCAGCGTACCTGAATCTGTTCTGAGTCAAGGGTATTGTCTCTCATATACAGTGACAAAACCACTAAAGGATGGGTATGAGCTGTTTACAGATAAGTAGATATTGATGCCAATAACTGACTCCATTTCCCTTCCAGGGTTCTCTAAGTCTCAGCATTATTTGTCATCAAATTTGGAGTCACGGCTGCTGCTTCTCCAGCTTCCCCAGGCATAAACTGTGATTCTTACTGACTGAGCTATCACAAGAACTGCTTTAGAGTGTCATGTTATCAAACCACTGTGGCACAGGTTCAGGAAATCACTCTCATTCAGCAAAGCCCTGCAGCCCTTTCTGACCAAGTACTTCTTCCTTGCAGAGATTTAGAGGAGTCCAGCACTGCTCTGCAACTTGCAATAAAATGCCAACCTTTGTATGCTGGATAAGCACACCTTTGGAGCTCCTGTGTATTAAACCAAGAGAATAAATTCAATGCACACTGAATAGCATTTTACAGATGGAAATTTCTCAGGGCGTTACAAGCTTATCTGAAAAAAACCCAAACATAAAAAAAAAAACAAAAAAAACAAAAAAAAAAAAAAAACAAAACCACAAAACAACCAACAAACAGCCCCTTCAACATACCAGTTAAAAGTCCACTTATATGACCTTTACCATTTGGGACCTAAGTTAATATTGACTATGGCACCTTCAGACCAGGTTGCGTTAATCTGCAGTACACAAAAGGGGCTACAAGAAAGAAGTTTGGAAGGGCTTGTTGTGATAGGACAAGAAGGAAGGGAGCTTGAGGAGGGGAGATTTAGACTGCAGGTTAGGAAGAAATTCTTTCCAGTGAGGGTGGTGAGACACTGCAACAGGTTGCCCAGAGAGATTGTGGATGCCTCCTCCCTGGAGGAGTTCAAGATCAGGTTGGATGGGGCCTTGAGCAACCTGGTCTAGTAGGAGGTGTCCCTGCCCATGGGTGGGGGGTTGGAACTAGATGATCTTTCATGGCCTTTCCAACCCAAACCATTCTGTGAATCTGTGAATTTCCAGAACATAATCTCAAGTCATGCTGCCCAGCTGCCTTGGGAAAGACATGATGTGGAACATGGGTAACTGCTAGGCTAACCCAGTTCTTGAACCAGAGCCTGTTTAACGCACAGGGAAGGACTTGCAGACTCTGCTAATTGATTGCAAGAAGATCCATGATCCATGGCAGATTCTATCTTGATAATATTGTTTATGTTGGGAAGCAATAGCCCTGGATGAGCAAAACAACAGGAAAATCATACAGATTCTAAAGCTCACTTTGTTTGAAATGCCACAGACAATTTAATTACATTAGTAAGGATTTTCTGATAAGTCATTGCATAATGAGGCAAATCTGAGCAGATTTGTCAGTAATTACCAGCACAACTGCGTTCGTAAGTTGCAATTTAATTGTTTCATTGAGTATCAGTACTCTGTGTTTGGGAAACTTGCATGTCAGGTAATTGTAAGGTAGCAAAGTGACAGAGAGCTAATAGCACATACAAGCACATTCCATGGTTTCTTTGCAGTGTTATGATGAGCTCTGAGACAAGAAGTAGGTGATCAGCATTTCTGGATTTGTGCTCATGGACTACCATTCCTCACCATACCACCAAAACTAAGTCTGTTTCATGAGGGTATGTCCATAAGACTTGGACAGAGGAAACTTCCATCCTTCAAACTCATCTCAGAGACTCACACAATGTTAGGGATCGGAAGGGTCCCCTAGAGATCATCCAGTCCAACCCTCCTGACAAAGCAGGATCACCTAGGGCAGGTCACACAGGAATGCATCTAGGCAGGTTTTGAAATTCTTAGGAGAAGGAGACTCCATATACTCTCTGGGCAGCCTATTCCTGTGCTCACCTGTCTCAGCAGCTCAGAGCATTTCTTTCTGGAGTTTTACGTGTCTCCTCATCCCCATGACAATTTTAGGCAGAAAAAACACTGCACTAGCACCCTCACTGGGTTCATGTTGGACTACACCACTATGAAGCAAATCTTGTCCTAGGGGCTGACAGAGCCTGAAAGCCAAGGGCCTGAGTCAGTCCATCATCATCTTTGGAGTTAGCCCAGCCTGCTTCTTTGGACTGCAAGTTCTCTACGGTAAGAGTGGTAAAATACTGGAATAGGTTACCCAGGGATGTGGTTGTAAACATTCACAATCAGACTTTCTGTGGCACTGGGCAGCCTGCTCTACTTACTGAAGATACAAAGAAATGAACTTCAGTTCCATATCCAGTTCTTAGTTTTGAGGCCTTAGCTCTTTAAATTTCTTCCACCATATAATGAGTTTCATAATGGAAATACAAATGGTGATTGCATCTTTCAACCCTAGGTCATAGCCAAGTCTAAAGCTACTTTATCTTTAAGGGAGTTTGTACCTAAGTAATCTAATTTAATTCCAAGTTAGGAAAAATGACAATACACATATATGCTCTGCACATTTCTGCCGCTACCTGAACACCTCTGATCTTTGTGTGCCTGCCTTATCCAAAATCACACAGTACCTTGATATCAAAAAGCATTTTCATTAAAAAGCTGGAACCTCTATTAGAGACGTGCCACCTTTGTGTCTGCAGACTGAAATTAGAGTTATTTAAAGTGGTGGAATAATAGGACTGGAGATTTTACAAGCAATCAGGAGCTGGTAGGAGGTGTAAATTAGGATGATCATGACACAGACCAGTGTAAATTCTTGTAGTAACCAATTACTAACAGACAAAGTACAATCTTTTCTTCTGTACATCTGTCTGCAGAACAGCAACAATGACCTAGCAAGAATTTATGCCCTAGAGAAAGGTTGATTGTAAAGATAATTGGAGAGAGGAGGAATATATTAATAAGAAACAAAACCTTCTGCTATTAGATACTGGTACAAATTTGGTCCAGATCAACAGCCAGTGAAAGATATTGTCAGGCTCATAATGTTCATGGACGTCGTAGTCTCTGGTTTAGTTCCTAGAGGTCATTAATTAACGTAATCTTCTTTGGAAATCAGATGAAAGGAGATGAAAGATGGAACTGGAACTCAGCTAGAGACTGCCTGGCTGCTCAAAACAGATCCAAACCACACAAATGTTAAAGAAATACTTTTAGAGTGACTTACATAGTGCTCTAAGTCGATCCACAAGACTCATTTGACATCAATCGTGGCCGCTTTCAGGTGAAAGCTGTGTCTTTCTATTTGGCTAATGAAGAACCACACAATATTGAAAGCCAAAAATACACCTTGTCAAGGGTTAGGGCTGGGGCAGCCTCTAGAAAATTGGCAGATACTCTCTACCAGCCCTTCTCCCCTCCCAGAAAGAGAAGAGAAAGAGAATGAAGGAGAGAGACTGATGGGTTGGAAAAGAAAATGAAAACTGTTCAAATGAAATAAAAACAATAAGGTGAAATAGTTACCAATGTAAACAAACCCAATATTGAACACAACCCCCCTGGTTGCCATTAGTCGCTGTGACCACTGATGCTGTGGGCAAGCACTGGGGAAGTTCTAGGCTGGATTCAACAGCAGGTGGGAACCAGATTCAGGAGCTGGATTCTGGAACTGCATTCAGGAACTCGTGGACTGGGATTGAAGGTGGAATAGAGAGTCCTTTTCAGACACTGCTTACTGAAGGAGAAGCTTGACCCTGGTGATCCCTCAGCTTTACTGAATGTAACTTATATGCAGTGGAATCCTTTGTTGGGCGGTTTAGGGTCACCTCCCCACAAATGCGACCTCTTGATTTGCAGCACCCCAGCATGGGGCACAAGATTTAGCAGTGACTTTGACCTTCACAGTCAAGGAAGAAAGGCAAGAGAGTCAAGAGTCCTTCAGCAAACCAGTCCTTGGTGATAAATATAAATCACAAACGTTCTCACTGCCTCTCAACCAGACTTGGCTGGCCAAGGCCTCATCCAGCCCTGCCTTAAACACCTCCAGGGAGGGAGCATCCACAAGCATTCTGGGGAACTTATTACAGAGTCTCACCACCCTTGTACTGAAGAACTTCTTCCTAACATCCAGCCTAACCCTGCTCTCCTTTAGCTTCTAACCATTCACCCAGAACAGTCCCTGCCAGAGACAGGAAGACAGAGTAGTTCAAAGAGCCTCAATTGCACCTGAATATTTTCTGGTGGCAGAATGAGCATGATGTCCTCCAGAGTTTGCTGCTCCATGAAGTCTACTCCAACTTGGACAGTAACACACATTGCTACCCTTGCCCTTGCTCACCTTGACAGTGTGCATAAGGTTGTTTCATGAACCCATGGCATAATTAAAATCACCATCATGAGAGGTGTATTGGATGGAAAGCGTGACCCTCCAGACAGGTCAGTGCTGACACCTGTGTTGGACAGAAATTTTTCCTTTTCCCTCTGTGTGATGGTTACCTGTTGTAAGGTGGATGCAAAAGTTACTGGTAATGGCAACTAATAAATATGTGCTTTCTTGGTTATCATCTGATGTACTTCAGCTGAGGAACAGTGGGGTCTTGGCATTTTTGAGAAGTTTGGGTGATTTGTGAAATCACTTGTGGAACATAGACCTCATATGTGGAACACAGGAGAAGGATGAGGTTTTCGTCATGACACTGATTGATCTGCTGACATGGACTTCTGCTGACACAAAGGTAAATGCTGTTAAGATCTACTGACAGATGTGTGCTGCTTGATAGTTTTCTGTGTTATTTAGATATTTATATCTTACAGTTTCAGAACTGATACTGGGAGAAAATCAGCAACCATGATAAGTCCTCATTTTCTAAGGTTCATTTACTACCCTGGCTCCTGGGTTCATGTGATTAGTTGAGTATCTTTTATTTCATCAGTTTGTCGGGTATTCAATCAATAGAATCAGAGAATCATAGAATTGTTTTGGTTGGAAGAGACCTCTAAGATCATCAAATCAGTCTGACTACCATGGCCATTAAACCACGTCCCAAAGTGCCATGTATATTGAACACCTCCAGGGACAGTGACTCCATCACTTCCCTGGGCAGCCTGTTCCAATCCCTGACCACTCTTGCAGCAAAGAAGTGTTCTCAATCTCCAATTTAGACCTCCCCTGGCACAATTTCAGGCCATTTCTTCTCATCCTATCACCTGAGACTAGGCAGAAGAGACCAACCCACAACTCACTGAAATGTCCTTTCACAAGTTGTAGAGAGCAAAGAGGTCTCCCCTCAGCCTCCTCCTCTCCAGACTAAATAATCCCAATTCCCTCATCTGCTCCTCACCAGAGCCCTCACCAGCTTTGTTGCCCTTGTCTGGGCACATTACACCCCTTCAATGTCCTTCTTGTAGTGAGGGACCCAACACTGAACCTAGCATTTGAGGTGCAGCCTCACCAGTGCTGAATAAAGGGACACAATCACTTCCCTACTGTGGGCCACAGTATTCCTGTGAAGGGATTGCAAAACAATCACTTCACTGTCACCACAGAGACCCACTCCACTCAAAAAACCTCAACAGAGAAACAAGAGAGTCCCTGAGTGCTACTATCCAAAAGCTGGCAGGAAGCATGGCATTCATCTTTTCTAGTACATCCCCCAAATTTACATATCTTGGATTGGAGCTACTGAAGGTATTGTTATCTATATCTTCAATGTGATAAAGCTGCATTATTTTTTTTTTTCAAAAACCATGCCAGAGAATGTTTCTGATACCTGCAGAGTGTTCACAATGAAGATTATTTTCCTTAGACAGAAATTCTGAACAAGACCAATGTACCACCATTTGTCACAGTGCCCAGATCTTACAACAAAAGCTGATCCAGCACACTATCACTTTCAAGCCCAAGTTTTTGTGGAGGTGGAAGAGTCTTCAGTCAAGAAACCTGATGAATTGATTCCATTGTGATGGGCAGAGAGGGAAAGCAGCATAGCAGCCATTACTGAAATGAGATGGTGAAGTTGGAGGAGATGAGGTGGAATGGAAGAGTAATGAAATCAGGGAAGTTAGAAAAATGGTGGGGGATGGGTGGGAGAAGGGAAGAAGAACAGAAAATTGTTTATTCAAAAAGATATAAGAAAAGGCAAGGGGGGAAAAACCCAAAGGCAAGGAAACGAGAAAGTTAAACAGTAAAATAGAAGAGGGATTTACAATCATTATTCTCTCCTTTACAGACTATCAGAGCTGACTGCAATCACCAGTTGTTTACAATGGGAAATCATGGTGTGGGGAAGAGGTTTTGTATCACTTCATTTAAAAGCTGAGTGCACCTGAGAAAGGCAAGAAGTATT
The DNA here is from genome assembly GCF_027791375.1 of Indicator indicator. NCBI lineage: Eukaryota > Metazoa > Chordata > Aves > Piciformes > Indicatoridae > Indicator > Indicator indicator. The sequence goes on along the minus strand of NC_072017.1, from coordinate 26,821,797 downwards.
GGAAAATACCTAGGAAAAAAAAACATTGTACAAAACAGAAGTCTTTTATTTCTCGGAGTCTGGAGTTTTTTGGTTTTGTTTAGGGAAGGGTGGGAGTCTTTCTTTTATCCTGGGGGAGTAATAGGAGTCATGGGAGTATTTTCAGCCTAGGGAAGAGAAGGCTTTGGGAAGACCTTAGAGCTGCATTTTAATATTTGAAAGGGCTCTACAGGAAGGCTGGGGAGGGACTATTTAGAGGGGTCTGTGATGATAGGATGAGGGGCAATGGCTTTGAAACTGGAGCAGGGTAGATTTTGGTTGGACATCAGGAGGAAGTTCTGCACAGAGGGTGGTGAAACACTGGAACAGGATGCCCAGGGATGTGGTTGAGGCCCCATCCCTGGAGACATTCAAGGTCAATCTTGATGGGACCCTGAGCAGTCTGATCTAGTTGGAGATGTCCCTGATGACTGAAGGGAAGTTGGACAAGATGAGTTTTGATGGTCCATTCCCACCTGACGCATGCTGTGCTGCTGTGATTTTCCAGCACAGCAGAGTGCACCAGTGTTAGATCACCACAACTATTTCATAAATAAGCCCACTCTGCCTCAGAGCAAAAAGATACATCAGCTCGCTTGAGTTACAAACTCAAGTCCACGGTCAAATCCAAGACAAAAGCACATGTGTGTGTTCAGTGGGACTCTGTATTATGGCTCTGACCCCCAACTGCTTCCATGCTTCAAATAACACAGCACAGCTCTGGCATTTCAGCTGGTAACATGCACAGTGAAATTAAATCACCCATTGACAAAGGTGGATTTGGTTACTCATTTGACAAACTAGCGTCAGGACTGTCAACAGAAAAACACAGACTGTATTTAGAATCGTAGAACTGTATCAGATGGAAAAGACCTCTAAGACCACCAGGTCCAACCATCAACCTAAGGTCATCATGGACATTAAACCATGCCCCGAAATTTCTTCCTGTCCTCTCTCTAGTAAGTCAGCACTGTCTCATGAAGTGTCACTGGCAGGTATAGCTGCTGGTACTCGCCAATTGTTTTGGGGCAGTGGTCTCAGAAGTGTACAGAAACCCACTGCAAGTGAGAAAACCTCGGAGAAGACCAAGATCCAACCAGCCCAGATTAAATCTGGTGTGCGACAGTGATCCAAAACATTCTCAGCAAAGTGAAACTGTGTGATTCCCAGTGCAGCACATGGACCTCACTTCCAAACCCAAATAAGGGTTTGAAATTTTTATTCCACTCTAATCTGAAAGGATTTCCCTATGTTGAGCATTTATCTCTGCTATCATTTTTATTCTGATAGTGAAAGTAAGAAGGCTGAAAAAAACAAACCAAAACAAACAAAGAAAACCCCCCCCACAAAACTTCCAAAGAATAAAGTTCAGAAAGGCTTACCCAGGAGACAGGTTACTATGGAAAACTGGTTCAATAAATGAACTTAACACACATGCTGGGAGGATTGTCTCATACACCTGAAGGCTATGCAGCCCACCAGCAAGATCTGGACAGGCTGGAGAGCTGGGCAAAAGGGAACAAAGTGAGGGTCAACAAGTGTGAAATCCTGCACCTTGGGAGCAGCAACACCATGCAACAGTACAGATTAGACATTGACCTGCTGGGAAGCAGCTCCGTGGAGAAGGACATTGGAATCCTGGTGGAAAATAAGTCATCTATGGGACACCAATGTGCCTTTGTAGCCAAGAAAGCTAATGATCTCTTGGGGTACATTGAAAAGATTCTATGGTTCTATGCTTTCACTAAAGCATTTATTTACTCCATAATCACTGGAGAAATTGTGTCTGTGCTACACAACAACTCAGTGGACCCAAGGAATACAGACAAGATTAAATATGTATTCAAATGAATTGCTGCACCAGGGTGCACTTGACATAGAATCACAGAATGGGACCTCCTGAGAACATGAGTCCAGCACCCCTGCCAAAGCAGGATCACCTAGGGCAGGTCACATCCAAATGGATCTCCAGAGAAGGAGATTCCACAACCTCTCTGGACAGGACTCCCTCACCCTTACAGTAAAGAATTTTCTCCTCATGCTGATGTGGAACTTCCTGTGTTCCAATTTGTATCCATTGCTCCTTGTCCTATCACGGGACATCATTGAAGCAAGACTGGACCCTTCTTCTTGACACCCACCCTTCAGATATTTGTAAACATTCATAAGATCTCCTCTTAATCTTCCCTTCTCCAGGCTAAACAGCCCTAGGTCTCTGAGCCTTTCCTCATCAGGCGGATGTTCAGTCCCTTCAGCATCCTCGTGGCCTCCATTGGGCACTCTCTAGTGAATAGTGCACTGCTCAGTGCAGACAGGTTGCATTTCAACTAATTTGCTTTCTAGAGGACTGGGTCGATATGATTTAGTAATTAACCAGAATGTAATGAAATCGAGCTTATCATTTATCACGATTAATTTAATATTCTACTTAATGAGTTCTAAAATGCTGCTAGAAAGCAGAGTACACATCCAGTTGCTAATAGAAGTAATAATAATGCTGTCTTTTATTGATTATAGAATCACAGAATTGTTTCAGTTGGAAAAGATCCCCAAGATCATTGAGTCACTGATTCTGAGGGTGGTTACAGTACTCAGCTCCTGCCTGGGAAATTGTTCTTGCAAAGGAAAAATGTGAGAATTTATCTGGAGAACAACAAACCAGCATCCTGACATCAAACCCAGCCAGTTTCCATAGGACAAGGGGCAATGGTTTGAGCTGGAAGAGGGGAGATATAGCTTAGAGATTAGAAAGAAATTCTTTCCAGTGAGGATGGGGAGACACTGGAACACATTGCCCAGGAAGGTTGTGGATGTCCCCTCCCTGGAGGTGTTTGAGGCCAGCGTTGGACAAGGCCTTGAGCAACCTGGTCTATGGGGAGATGTCCCTGGCAATGGCATGGGGGTTGGAATTGGGTGATCTTTGAGGTCCCTTCAACTCAAACCATTCTTTGATTCTAGAAGGTTTGTTGGGGCGCTTTGTCATTTGTTGCTCAAGCATTTTAGGCAGGCTGACTGAGGGTGGAGGCACACAGAGCTGTCTCTGTTGGCTTCCTTGTCCAGAGAAACAAGGTTTGCCTAAGATGGGCTACTTCAATTTAATTAAACTTCCAGAGGTTTCTAGGTGGATCACCTTAGGATCAGAGGCTCTGAGGGTCCAGTGTCTGTGGCTACCAAGCCTACTCACAGGGACCATAAGCAAGGTTAGCTTTTTGATGCAGGTCACTTGAATTTACCCTTCCAACACGACAGTGGGAGGGGTTGGGACAGACAGTATTCAAGGCTGAGTTGAGGGGGATTCTTTGTCTCCTTTTTGCAAAGCAAGCACTATAGGGGTGTTTAAAGATGTGGTGATAATGCTCAGCAGTGGTAAACACCTGCAGGACAATGCTCACTGCACCATGAAAAATCCACTGAACTGTTCAATCTTATCATGCCCTGAATATCAATAGTGGAGCATGAAAAGAGCTCCTATGCTTTGGAGCCAAAGCATGACTGTCAACTGCTGGATATCACTGTTGTCATCCTTGTCTTGATTGCAGGTGATAAAGCCATGGTTAGCACAGGTCTCTGCTATTTTGACATTGATAATTTTACAATGGCTATGTTGCAGTTCCCTTTTAGTTTCTTTTCTCCTTCATCAGAGGAAGCAATTTTCTGAAGCTACCACCAAAAAAAATAAATTGTTCAACATTTGCTGCAGTAGACAAACAGAGAAACACAAGGCTGACAGAAACAAACTTTTAATTTTGCCACTCATTATTGCTCTTAATTTTAGTCTGGAGGAGAAGGACTTGGGGGTATCAGCTGAAGAAAAGCTCCCCATCAGCCAGCAGTGGGGCTGGCAGCATCCAAAGCAGTGAGAGCAGAAGGACAGGGAGGGGATTCTGCCCCTCTGCTCTGCTGAGACCCCACCTGCAGCACTGCATCCAGTTCTGGTGCTGTCAACACAACAAGGATGTGGAGCTGTTGAAGTGGATCCAGAGGAGCCTATGAAGATGATCAGAGGGCTGGAGAATCTCTCTCATGGGGACAGGCTAAGAGAATTGGGGCTGTTCAGCCTGGAGAAGAGAAGGCTCCAGGAAGACCTTAGAGCAGCCTCCCAGTACCTGAAATAGGGCCTAGAAGAAAGCTGGGGAGAGATTTTAACAAGGGCTTGTAGTGATAAGAGGAGTGGCAATGGAGTTGAGCTGAAAAGGGGAGATTTAGAGTGGAGATTAGGACGAAATTCTTTCCAGTGAGAGTGGTGAGACACTGGAACAGGCTGTCCATGGAGGTTGTGGAAGGCTCCTCCCTGGAGGGAGTTGGAACTAGATAATCTTTAAGCTCCCTTCCAACTCAAAGCATCCTATGTTTTTTAAAAAATGCTAATTTTCATGTTTGCAACAAACTATACTGTTGATATCTTCAGATCTGTTAGGCTTGAAGATGACCAGAAGAACATATTGTCAAATACTTGAGGAAAAATGGTTCTTGTCAGGTTAACATTTCGAATGAAGCATCGACAGAGCTTCTCCCTAGTATCAGGTGATAGAAGGAAAAGAACTGGACTGAAATTGTGCTGGGGAAGTTTAGGCTGGAGATTAAGAAAAATTTCTTTGCTGTAAGAGTGGTCAGGCATTGGAAAAGGCTCCCAAGGGAGGTGGTGGAGTCCCTGGAGATATTCAAGAAACATGTAGACATGGCACTTTGAGACAAGGTTTAATAGCCATGGTGGTGTTAGGCTGATGGTTGGACTAGATCTTAGAGGTCTCTTCCTGCAGAAACAATCCTATGATTCTATCATCACAATCCCCAGCAAGTTCAGCTTGGGGATTAACCAGAAATTCAGCTGGAATTAACCAGAAAAAGGTCTACCTGAGTCACTTTCATACAAGTGAATGTTACGCAAATTTCCACACACCACTTATTCTCTGAGTTCCCTCAGGGAGCAGGCAGAATGGCTTAGGCATTCAATGGAGGTCAGGGCAAAGCTGAAGCAGTGGTCATGCATGGGTTAAGATATCATGGAACATTGGCAGTGGAGCATGTCTCAACGCTTGCAGCATGCATTGATCCATCTCACTAGTCCCTTGTTTTGCCTACCTCTACAGTAGCCAGGCTAATGAAGCATTCCTACTGGCTGGCCATGTGAAGCTGTGCACATAACAGAGCAGGGAACAGGACAGTGATTGCTCAAAATGAGAATAACTGTATTTGTGATGGCCCAATTTGTGATGGCATCTGTCCTGGGAGATGATTGTGCTATTAGCATCCTGCCAGTCCAAGTAAAACACCTTGGATCAGGCTTCACAGACTGAAAGAGAATTGTGGCCTCACCTCTCCCAACTGGCAAACATAAAACTGAGCATTCTTGGCATGTTACATATGGGGAAGATTGAACCATGATAAAGGAGAAGGAGAGTTTCCAGCTTGGCAAGTCCTGGAGGCATGCATCTGTTCTCATCCTAAGCCATCCAGGACCATCTCAAGCTCTGAATCTTTCTTTTCCCTGGTGCCACAGCAGAAGCTCATTACACAGCATTATCCTTTCCCTCAGCATCTCCCCCAAGGTATGTAAGGACCAGGCCAAGTTGCTTTCACAGCAGAGATAATTACCTGCATTTCATCCAGAGTTACAACTGGAAACTGTTTTGGTCTGTTAAACTGAAAGAGGAAAGGAATGGGGTGTAGCAGCTCAGTTTGGTGTGATATGCTGCTGGTCCTCCATCCCAGTTCAGTTATCCCAACAGAATCAGCTGTGTGGCTTTTTCCAGTATACTCAGCTAAGGTGTTTGGGGCCTTTCTTTTCTTATGCCCTCTAGTAACTCCAGCAGGTAATGCAGATCCAGGAAGATGCAAGCAATGTACAAATCATAGAACTGTAGAATGGTTTTGGTTGTAAGATCATTGAATCCAACCCAGCACTGCTGGGTCATTCCATGGTTTATGTCCCTCAGAATAACATTCACACAGCTTTTACAGCCCTCCAAGGATGGAGACTCCACCACTGCCCTGGTCTTGACAACTCCTTTAGTGAAGAAATTTTTCATAATGTCCAATCTGAATCTCCCTTCTGAATGTCAGCTGAAATCCTCAGTGACATTTCTGTCCCTTCCACTGACCTAGCTCAAATCCACTCTAATGTTGCTGTAAGCCCCTGCCCCTAATGCAGGACGTGGAACAAGGCTTGTTAGGAAATGTCACAAGTGTTGACTCTTTAACACAATTCCCACTGCACTCAGGACTATGAAGAGCACAACTTGAACCTATAGTTTAGACATGGGTTCATAACTCTCATTGCTGTGTTTTCCTCTTCAGGGCCAAGTACGTGGGCAAGATGGCTGCCCAGAGAAGTTGTGGATGCCCAAGTTTTTGTAGGAGAGGTTCTCCAGCCCTTTGATCATCTTTGTGACACTTCTCTGGACCCGCTCCAGCAGGTCCACCCCAAGAGGAGGGCATAATACTCTAGGTGGGGTCTCACAAGAGCAGAGGGAGAATGTAAGAGAAACTACATGGAGGGAAGCACAACCCTCAGGCAAGCAAATTCTTAAATCAGCAGCTGGAACAACTAGGTGATGGAGAGGAACAAGAAGGAAATGCCATGCCTCATTGACTAAGTTTATCTCATTTCTTTAAATATCAGGCATTGGTTCAATGGTGCTCTTGCCTGACTTAGGTGCAACTCGCTATTTAATCCATAAAGTCATGATTAGCTGAATGGTGATTGGAAAGCAGCAGGAAGATACTTTGATTATGCCTTAATTATTGTCCTGTGCCTGATCTTTGCAGAGAGGATGTATGGATCTAGGTTACCTGTTGTTCTCAGTGACATACCTAACATTGCTGCATCTGTTTAAGTGCAAACCTAAAGGTGTTAATACTGATTTCCAGAATAAGCTGTAAGCCTACAAAGTGTTGTTTGCCTTCTCCTCCTTCCCAGTCCCAGGCATCAAAAAAGAGCTATTTGGTTAATGACTAATCAAACATTTCCACTGAGCAAGCCAGAGCTTGGTAAACCCACATCTTCCTGCTGCAGACTGCTTGGAATCTGATGAAAGTTTTGAGTTTGCCTTTTGACAAGTTGGAGGCTGAATTCACCGAACTTTGAAGGAAGCAGAGATAAATTAAACCAGCAGGTTCCTAAACCAAAGGATATGAAGCAGGAAAAAAAAAAAATCCATAATTCTCTCTTCAGGTAGAGACTTGAATATACATCCCTGATAAAGAGGTGCCATGCTGGCTTATTAGGTACCTGTTGGTTTAAAATGTAAATCCTAATGAAGGCATAAAGAGCTACAGCAGACAGGAGTGGGTTGGCTTTCAAGAAACAAACATGCCATCTGCCTGTCTTATCTCCCAACCAACAGAACATTGCCATCTTTGCACTGACAAACAGCACACTCCCAGGAAAGAGGACACTGAAACATGGTGGATTTGTTTTGCATCCTCTGCAGAGCACGGGGCCAAAACTTGGGGTAGATTGGCTTTTTGGCAGGGTTGGTGTGAGATGATGTCAGCTCCTACTCAGGAAAGCACACAGGTATGGGCTAGCAGTGTCATGGAATCATAGACAGACACCAAAGTTTCCCTTGTTGCTTACATCTCTAGGAGATACCACTGGGAGATACTTGCAAACATACATTTAGGGATCCTGGGGTGGGTGAAACAAAACCCATAAGGCTGCCCATGAAACATGTAGAAAACATTTATATATTTATATATGTAAACTAGAATTAAAAAGAAACAATTTCTATTCGAGGTGGTTTATGAGCTCTTTTAAGGAACATACAGAAAAGAAGGCTCTGGGGAGACCTTAGAGTGATTTCCAGTAGCTGAAGGGGACTAAAAGAAATCTGAGGAGGGACTTGCAGTGACAGGATGAGAAGGAATGGATTTTAGCTGGAAGAAGGGAATTTTAGATTGGAGATTAGGAAGAAATTCTACCCAGTGAGGGTGGTGAGACACTGGAACAGGTTGCCCAGGGAGGTTGTGGATTCCCCCACCCTGGAGGTGTTCAAGGCCAGGCTGGATGAGGCTTCAGCAGCCTGGTCTGGTGGAAGGTGTCCCTGCCCATGGTAGGGGGGCTAGAACTAGATGATGTTTAAGGTCACTTCCAACCTATATCATTCTGCTTCTGTGATTTTCCACATCTGCTCATCTGTTTTCTTGGTCAACCTTTTTTTGAGAACATTTATTAAGAAAGGTGATGGAGGTTCAAAGGATGTGTGAGAGCAACATGTGAAACCCAACTGGGTTAAATACAGCCTGAAGCCATGTCTGATTCTACCACTGCTTCTATGAACAGGGATTTCAGAGGGGATTTGGGGTTGTTTCATTTGCAGTAATTCACAATTAAGAGAACATCTGCCCTGGAATTCTTTTATGTTTCTTATGTGTTTGGAATTAAAGAAAAAATGGACTAATTAAATGGTTCATTTAATAACTTCAGGCATGCAACTCCATAAAGATTTCCTCCTAGTTCATCTGGTGACAGCTATTAAAACTCTAAGTCAGGTAAATAATGAGGACTATCTCTAAGGCAGGTAAACACTGAGAACATGAATTCCCTTATTTCTCTTAAGAGAAAGAAGAGAGATAATGGTCTGTACTCACCTGCTGCAAGAAAGGACAGTCAAAAGACAATGTAGTTTTACAGTGACAAATTAAGAGACCAAAAATTATTTGCAGTGCTGGAAGCTGTTCACAGAATGTTTTAATTTATAAAGAGACTTACTTTGTTTTGATGGGCAAGACCTACTTACTTTTGTTTTTTAACTGCCTTGCCTTCAACTCTCTCCAGAAAAAGGCAAGAGAATGGAAAGCTGAGATAAGATGAGCTCTTTCCATTTATTTTTAAACAAAACCATTCAGAAACTGCAAAAGATGGCTGGCAAAATGATATAATTGTGTGTTGTTTCAAATCAAGTCAAAAGAACATCAGTTCTTTTGCAAGAAGTAATTGAAAGAATTTTAATTGCTACTGGGGTCCTTTTGGTCTCAATTCCGCCCAAAATATCACAAATTTCTATTTGCTCTGCTAAGATTTTTCAACTTTCTTTAAGGGTCAGTGGCTTGTCATAGCTGCAAAGTAAGATGGACACAGTTTCACCCATCAGCTCGCTTTCATAGGTGACCCAAGCGGTACAGGGTTGGATGGGCCAAGTTCGGTTGTATGAGATATATCAAAGCCAAGTGCTGGGTCAGGACACTCCAGATTTGGGGCAGAGTGGCTGGAAAACTGCCAGGCAGAAAAGTACCTGGTAGTGATGGTTGACAGAAGAGCTTTAGGTTGGAGATTAGGAACAACTTCTTTGCTGCAAGAGAGTGGTCAGGGATTGGAACAGGCTGCCCAGGGAGGTGGTGGATTCACCATTCCTGGAGGTGTTCATGAAACATGCAGACATGGCACTCTGGGACGTGGTTCAGTGGCCATGGTGGTGTTGGGTTGATGGTTGGAGTCAATGATTTTAGAGGGCTTTTCTAACTGAAACAAGTCTATGATTCTGTGGTTGGTTTACCTGATTCCCTGTCAACCACTACATTAGAGTGGAAAAGATTAATTTTCATTATGAAGAACTAAAAGGAGACTTCTCACCAGCTACACCAAGCATTGATACAACTCTGCAGAAGTGCAGCATTGTTCCTAACAGCTAAGGCAGTTAAGCTGCCAGTCAAGTGCTTGAACACTTGGAAAGAATATAGATTAGCAAAGAAAAGCAATGAAAGCAAAACAGGTTTCTAAATCCTGCAAAGACCCCAAAGTGCTGCCAGTGCAGATATGGAGGGAACATCCACTAAGTCACTGCAACCTTGGGAAAATCCTTGAAGCAAGTTATTGTAAAGCAAGGACATGACTGGGCAGGTTGTAAGAAGAAAGCATGCTAGGGGCTGTCCAGCTTTTCTAGAGGATCTCCTGCTTCCTTTCATGAGTGGTCATGCACCTCAGGTTGTTTGCTTTTTGTGCTGCATAGAGCCACATGTGGTTCAATACAAGCAGATAATTAGCGCAGTAAGGGGATCTTAGCCACAGAGCTCTGTGTCAAAGTGAAAGGGAGAGGCAAAGCTTTACTCAGAAACATTTTCCATTCACTGCTACAGCAAGGAGCCAGATTGCTTTTGCCTTGTAAACAGGAGAGCTATGACTCCAAAGAACAACCATGATTTTCTGTTCTGACTAAGGTTTAGTGTACAAGCGTGGCAGTCTTCTCTCTCAAAAACACAACCGTCTTTAAACAAAGCTGTCTTACTCTCAGTTATCTGCTTGCTTAGTCTCTGACTGAAAACCCATACTCAAGAGAGTCAGAGAATCATGGCGGAATACGTGCACAGAATGGTTTGGACTGGAAGAAACCTTAAAGATCACGTAGTTCCAACCCCCCCGCCATAGGCAAGGACACCTTCCAACACATCAGGTTGCAGAAGGCCTCATCCAACCTGGCCTTGAACACCTCCCTGGGCAACCTGTTCCCGTGTCTCACCACCCTCACTGGAAAAAATTTCTTTCTAAACTCCGATCTAAATCTCCTCTCTTCCAGCTTAAATCACTGCAAACCCTTGTAAAGCATCCTTCCCCAGCAATCCTGTAGCCCCTTTCAGGCACTGGAAGGCTGCTCTAAGTTCTCCCCAGATCCTTCTCTTCTCCAGGCTGAACAACCCCAGTTCTTGAAGCCTGAGAGAACCTACTCCGATGTCCTGTTAGGAGTGTAATTTGACCACATAATAATAATAATAATAATAATAATAATAATAATAATAATAATAATAATAATAATAATAATAATAATAATAATAATGACAGAAATTTTGTTCCAATATCTTGGTGTTTGCATATACTTGGAAGGAAGAAGATTCCCCATTTCTTCCTTTACCCAAGTGTATTGTGGCAGCCATGCAAAAGTGATAACCATAAAATCATTAATTTTGGATAAGCCCTCTGAGATAATCGGGTCCAACCACCAACCCAGCACCACCATGGCCATTAAACCATGTCCCAAAGTGCCATGTCCACACATTTCTTAAACACCTCCAGGGATGGTGCCTCCACCACCTCCCTGGACAGCCTGTTCTAAAGCTTGAAAAGATAAAGGGCTGTTATGAAGAGTTAGTCCCAGGAAGGAAGCTGTAATGTCAGGGGCCCTGGATTGGTTTGGTGATTTACCTGGCAAAATGTTGAGTACAGAAGAGGATGAGTTTCTAGGATGTTTTCCCTTCAGGCAAAGGCATTTTTTTTCCTGTCATGACTTTGCTCTGTTGTGCATCCTGCCTAATCCTTTCAAGCTGTGTGCAGGCTCTCTGGCCTTTTGATTCTGTGTCAGTCCCAAGGGGTGGGAAGTGCTTTTGTAAAGTGCCTTTCAACTCACAGGAAGCTGAGTGGCTGATGTGAGCTTTTGAAGAGTCTGGAGACCTGGCCATGCATACTTATCTCTGCCTATTTTGAGGAGCCTGCTGCAGCAGATTGTGGAGGTAAGCTGATTTGTTTCTCCTTTCGAAACAGGTGCTTGTTCAGAACAAAACTAGTGACGTGAAATGACTTCTGTTTAGGAGGGTGAGCAATGTGGCAACACCACTTGTCCCTGTGTTACTAACAGAGATTGAAATTCTATGGCAGTAAAAGCCTGAGCTCCAGTAAATCTAGATGTGAGGCTCTGAAACCTTAGGGGAAGACCATAAGCTTCTCAGATTTTATTCTTAAACCTTAAATACAAATGAAAATGTCAAACCTATTTTTCCCCTGATATATTTTCACATCTTTATATGTGTTTCCATGTTGCTTTCTAGTACGGCATAGGATCACAGAATCATAGAATCATTAAAGTTGGAAGAGACCTCAAAGATCATCGAGTCCAACTGTCAGTCCAACACCACCATGGCCATTAAACAGTGTCCCCAAGTGCCATGCACACATGTATCTTGAACACCTCCAGGGATGGTGACTCTACCACCTCCCCGGGCAGCCTGTTCCAATGCCTGACTACTCTTGCAGCAAAGAAATTTTTCCTCATCTCCAACCTAAACCTTCCCTGGCACAATTTCAGGGTATTTCTTCTACTATCATCTGATACTAGGCAGAAGATACCAACCCCCACTTCACTGTAACCTCCTTTCAGGAACTTGTAGAGAGCAATGAGGTCTTCTCGCAGCTTCCTCTTCTCCACACTGAACAACCTCAGTTCCCTTTGCTGCTCCTCACCAAACCTGTTCTCTAGAGCCCTCACCAGTTTGCTACCCTTCTCTGGATGTGTTCCAGCACTAAAATGTCTTTCTTGTGAGTGAGGGGCCCAAAACTGAACCCAGTACTTGTGGAGTAGCCTCACCAGTGAGGAGTACAGGGGGACAATCACTTCACTACTCCTGCTGGCCTGCTTGGCCACCTGAGCACATTGCTGGCTCATCTTCAACCAGCTGTCAATCAACAACCTCAGGTCATCTTCCAATGAGCAATTTTCCAGCCACCCTTCTCCAAGCCTAGAGTGTTCATAGGGTTGTTGTGACCAAGGTGCAGGACCTGACATATGCCCTTTGTTAAATCTCATACAACTGACCTTGGCCCATTGATCCAGCCTTTCCAAGTCCCTATGCAGAGCCTTCCTACCCCCAATCAGATCAAATCTCCCTCCCAGCTTACTGTTCTCTGCAAACTGACTGGGGGTGCCTCAGTCCCCTCACCTAGAACATTGATAAAGACACTAAAGAGAACTGGTCCCAGCACTGAGTCCTGGGGAACACCACTGGTGACCAGTCACCAACTGGGTTTAACTCCGTTTCCCACCACTCTTTGAGCCCAACCCTCCAGCCAATTTTTCACACAGTGAAGCCACCCATCCATAATGTAGCAGCAATTTCCTCTTGAATGACTAAACACAAGAGGACTCAGCAATAACCTAGCTAGATAAATCTAGATAAACATAAACAGGTATGATAGAACCCAAGGATTTAGAAACCCATTCACAGGTGTTTAAATTACTTAAGTAACTGAAGTTACAACAGAACACCATTTTCCTCTGAAAATTATTTAAAAGGCACAAAAGGTTCAAATCTGGTTGCCTTTCCCCATAATTTATTAGCAAACCTCTTAGAGAAGTCGTTTGTAAGACATTATCCCCTGACCAGGCTGTGGCAAGCTGCCATCCAGCACAGCATCTAAATAAGGAAATTTTCCTTTAATGTTTCTCCATCTTTAACACAGGATTTCTTGAAAACTGTAATCAAACTCTGCAAAGAAGTGAGAAAGATATAAATAGAAGGGTGACTTCAGCAGGAGGTAGCAGGTATTTGGCTGCCCCAGAGAGGCCCAAGGATATTGCCCTGTCCTTGAGAGCCTACAGCTACCCAGTACCTGAAAGGGGCATACAAAGAAAGCTGTGGAGGGAAAGCTGGGGTCTGTAGTGATAGGACAAGGGGCAATGGATTTAAACTAGAGACAGCACTTCAAGGCCTTGAGCAGCCTGGCCTAGTGGAAGGTGTACCTGACCATGGCCAGGAGGCAGGAACTATATGATCTTGAAGGTCCCTTCCAGCCTAATTCATTCTATGAATGAATCTTCTGAGGTAAAAGGGGTGCTAGCCTGCATGGAGTGTTCTGCACCTCATTACTTTAACAGAGTGCATTGGGTAAGGGTAGCTTTGGAACACAGGGTACCACTGGATTGATATCTGTAAGTCACTTCCTTCTTTATCATATTTCAACAAAACATTTTGGCAGAGCTACATCAACCTCTTCCCTTGCAATTGAATGGACAAGTGGTTAAAGAAACATAGAACATATCAGTCACAAATGAAAAGGAATAAAGTTCTTAGACTTGCTTATTTCTGAGAGAAAATATGAAAAAATAATGGAATTGTTTCAGTTGGAAAAGCCCTCTATGATTATAGAGTCCGATCATCAACTCAGCACCACCATAGGCATTAAATCATGTCCCAAAGTGCCATGTCCGTACATTTCTTGAGCACCTCCAGGGATGGTGACTCCATCACCTCCCTGTGCAGCCTGTTGCAATCTCCAACTTAAATCTCCCCCAGGCACAACTTCAGGCCATTTTCTCTTCTCCTGTCATTTATTGCTAGGAAGAGGAGACCAAGCCCCACCTTGTCCACCTCACTGCAACCTCCTTTCAGGGAGCTGTAGAGAGCAATAAGGTCTCCCCTCTGACTCCTCTTCTCCAGACTAAACAACCCCATTTCCCTCAGCTGCTCTTCACCAGACCTGTTCTCCAGACCCTTCACCAGCTTTGCTGCCCTTCTCTGGATACACTCCAGCACCTCGATGAATGAATCCTTTTCCTATCCTCCACACTAGGTTGCAAAGTTTTAATGAAGTCTCCTTTTGTTTTTGTGCTGTGACTGCCTGGAGCTTGTGTTGCACAGCAACAGGACTGTGCAGCAGAAAGCATTCCCTCACTATAATGAGGGGCTGTTGTTGTTGACTGCTGTTGCCCAGCTCAGCATGCCTGCCTGGATGGATGCTTCTTTACTACCAGAGGCACTGGCCTTTTGGAGATGTGTGAGAGGAAAAGGGAAGCAATCCTGAAAGCCTGAGGAGTTGGTGCTCATTTAACATCCCAGTGAAGGTGAGGACCACTGTAAGCTATAGAGCTGGAGCAACAACATGAATGATGGAGGCTCAGATATGTTTGGGAAGGTATCAGACATGTGCTTGCTATAAACTGTTCTTCATTACTCCATTGAGAGCTGAAATTAGTGCTGGTATGTTATTTGATTGTACTAAAACTGCAGCAGAGCCCAGAGACCTCTTGAAGGGTCTAAATCTACTTTCACCGAAGTAAATGCCACATGCTGCTCTACTCCACTTTGCTGAGATCCCACCTACAGTGCTGGGGCCAGATTGGAGTTCTCAGCACAGCAGACACAGGGACCTGTTGGAGCAGGGCTGGAGGAGGCCAGAGCAATGATGGGAGGGCTGGAAGCCCTCTGCTGTGAGGACAGGCTGAGATAGTTGGACATGTTTAGCCTAGAGAAGGGAAGTCTCCAGGGAGACCTTCTAGTGGTCTGTTGTGACAGGACAAGAGGGGAAAGGGTTTAAACTAAAAGATAGGAGATTCAGATTAGAGAGAGGAAGATTTTTTTTTTTTTTACAGTGAGGGTGGTGAGACACTGGCTGATGTTGCCTAGAGTGATGGTAAGGTGTCCCAGCGCTAGAACATTCCAGATGATATTGGACATGGCTCTGAGCAATCTGCTCTAGTTGCCCATGTCCTTCATGACTGTAGGGTACTTTGATTCGATGACCTTGAGAGGTCTCTTCCAACCTAAAGCATTCTGTGATTCTGATTCTGTGATTTTAGCCTAACTGATCATGTGCTGAGTGACATCAATGCCAGGTCAGCTGGTTCACTTGCAGAATACGAAGCAGACAGTTTGAAGATGCAATCTTTCCATTCAGGTCCAAAACTTTTATCAACCTAAGAACTCTATTAGAGACTACTTAGAAAAGGAAAACTTACTTGGGTGAGAAAGTATACATCTAGGGAGCTACCTCAGCCTTTGAAAAAAAGGCCTACAAGGAAGCCCAGCAACCATTTCAAGGTTTTCAGCTCTAAAGTGAACCTCCCTTGGACTCACATGAGATGTCAGTAATAGAGATGCCCACTACAGGAATCATAGGATCACAGAATGGTTTGGTTTAGAAGGCACTTCCAAAGGTTACCTTGTCCAAACACCCTGCAGTCAGCAGGGACAACCCTCCACTAGATCAGGTTGCTCCGAGCCTTGTCCAGCCTCACCTTGAGTATCTCCAGGGATGGGACTTCAACTACCGCCCTGGGCAACCTGTTGCAGTGTTCCAGCACCCTCATGGTGCAGAATTTGTTCCTGACATCCAATCTAAATCTGCTCTTCTCTCATTTCAAACCATTGCCCCTCATCCTATCACTGCAGGCTTCTGGAAACATTCCCTCTGCAGCTTTCTTGTAGCCCCTTTCAGCTACTGGATGGCCACTCTTAGGTCTGCCTGGAGCCTTCTACTCTCCAGGCCACTGACATTGGCCATTCTCTCTCAGTGAAAACTGGGAGAACTTAGAGGACATGACCAGTGCTGAGATGCTTTAGAAAGTCTTTGGGTTCAAGTAACCATTTCTCCTCAGGCACAGAACTCAAACACCATGGTGATGAAGCAATACGAAAAGCTGCTCAAGTGTATTCTCCATAGCTCCAGAAGGAAGCTCAAGCCAGGGATGAAATTGTCCCTCTCTCCTCTAACAAGAAAATGTTGCTCCTTGCTGAAGAAAACCAGATTGCTGCTGGGGACATTAAATACATTAGAGAAAATCTCAGGTGTAAACAGTCATATGCTGGTAGGATAGGTCAAGCTCTTCCTGGTGTGGGATTACCAGATGGGGAAAGCTTCCCTAGATGTATGATTTGCATGAGATGCAGCAGACCATGATAACTCTGGTTAAACTGTCACACATTATTTTGTCTTATGTGATCTTCCAGCTACCCTCCCCACACATGTATCTCGTTGAACTGCACTGAATTTGTTTCACTGACTTCGTTTCACTGACTTCACCTAATAGCGCATGAAGAAGCCAAGAAATCATTTTTATGGCTTTCCAGGTAATCTCATCTTTCAGTGTCAGACCACACCTGGAGCACTGCATTCAGAAAAAAAAAAAGATGTGGACAGGCTGGAAAGTGTCCGGAGGGCTAAGGGAATGATCATAGGACTGGACACCCTGCCATATGAAGAAAGGATGAGAGATCTGGGTTTGTTCAGCCTGGAGAGGAGAAGGCTGCAGGAAGACCTTATCACCAAGGACTAGGACAGAAAGGGTGGTTACCAGGAGGATGGAGACTTCCTTTTTACAAGGAGTCTCATGGAAAAGACCAGGGGTGATGGGGACAAGTTACTGCTGGGGAGATTCCCATTGGACTCCAGAAGTAAATATTTGCTCATGAGAGCAGTCAGATACTGGAATCATCTCCCAAGGGAAGTGGTAGATTCCCCTCCACTGTACAGCTTGAAGAGTCATCCTGACAGGGTTCTGGGCCAGCTTGTGTCAACTCTACTGTGACCTAGAAAGGTTGGACCAGATAATCCTCGGAGTTTCTTCCAAGCTGGCATTCTGTGTGATTCTGTCTCATATTCTAAGCCCTCCAAGCAGAAATTGCATACTCACATAGAGTCACAGAATCACAGAATGGTAGGTTTGGAAGGGACCCCTGGAGGTTATGAGTCCAACACCCCTGCCAAGGCACATTCACCTAAAGAAGGTCACACAGGAACATGTCCAGGTGGGTTTTCAATGTCTCCAGAGAAGGAGACTTCACCAGGTCTCTGGACAGCCTCTTCCAGTGCTCCATCACCCTTAAATTAAAGAAGTTCCTCCTTATGTTTAGATGGAACTAACCTGTTCAAATCCTATGTTATCCACTGTACTGTGTGCACCAACAATCCCCTGTAAACCAAGTATCTATATTAGTAGAATCATAGAACCATCAAATCATAGAATGGTTTGTGTTGGAAGGGACCCCTAAGAGTCATCCATTCCAACCCTCCTGCAGTCAGGAAGGACATCCTTCACTGAATCAGGCTGCTCAAAGCTTTGTAGAGCCTGATCTTCAATATATTCAGGGATGGGGATTGAACCACCTGCCTGGGCAGCCTGTTCCAATATTCCATTACCCTCATGGGAAAGAACTTGTTCCTGCTACTACAGCTACTCCTACTACTGCTGCTTGTTCCTTCTACTACAGCTGGTGACAGTCAGGAAAGGATCCCCTCCCTTGTGTTCCTACTTTCACTGGAAAAATTGCCTTTGAAAGAGGATCCCCAAAGTCCAAAAGCCAAGTTAGGTCTTCATTACTGCTGTCTCTCCCTGGCTCTGCATGTGAAACAGAGATTCAGAACCCCCACCATTCCTGTAGCAAATAACTCATCCTTCTCCTCTGTTAACATGTGGTAATTTTACAAACCAAAAAGTGCTTGCTGGAGGTCTGTAATGTTTTATGACATATATTTATATGTTTATCTCTAAGCCTTTTTGTCTAAGGTGCCCATCCCTATAACTGCCTTGTCCTGCTCCTTTTTATTATTCCTTTTTTCTTTTCAACCTTCTTTAGATTTTTTTAATGTTTTTCACCCCTCTCTCAGTTCGGCTTGAATGGTGTAATGTGTTTCATCCTCACTGCATTGAAGCTCAGAGTTAATAAAGGTATGCAGAAATAAAATTGAGAAAATGGAGTTACTATGGGAACATACATTGCAATTGAATCTGCTGTGACATATAAAGGACTCCTAGGGAATGTAAGAAGACATTCTTTCATGTCAGAATTGCTTGAATTGCTCCTTACATCTCCTTTCTGGGGTTGGATTCTGCCTCAGTAACTCCATCTCCTGATTTCACCAATACTCAGTATCTCCTTCTCCAGAATAAGCATTATCACGAAGTATCTCCTTCTTGGGTGCATCAAGGTCTAGGGAGGTTCTTATCCCCCTCTACTCTTCACTGATGAGACCACACCTGGAAACCAGTTTTGGACTCCCCAGTTCAGGACAGACAGGGGTCTATTGGAGAGAGTCTGAGGGAGAGATATGAGGATGACTGGGGGACTTGAACATCTCTGCTGTGAATAAAGGCAGAGACCTGGGGCTGTTTAGTCTGGAGAGAAGAAGGATGAGAGGAGATCTGAGGGGTGAGTGATGAGATGAAGGTGCCAGGCTATTTTCAGTGGCGCCCAATGACTGGACAAGGAACAATGAGTACAATCTGGAACACAGGAGGTTCCTTCTCCACATGAAGAGAAACTTCTTTACTGTGAGGCTGGCAGAGTCCTGGGGCAGGCTGCCCAGAGTGGTTGTGGAGTCTCCTTCTCTGGAAACTTCCAAGACCCATCTGGATGCATTCCTGTGTGACCTGCCCTAGGTGATCCTGCTTCATCAGGAGGGTTTGGACTTGATGACCTTTAGAAGTCCCTTCCAACCCCTAGTATTCTATGATTCTCTAGGCTGAGTATTCTCAGTAAGTATCTCCTTCTCTAGAGACTTTCAAGACCTTTCTGGATGCGTTCCTGTGTGGGCTGCTCTAGGGGATGTTGCTTTGGCAAGGGAGTTCGACTCAGTGATCTCCAGAGGTCCCTTCCAACTCCTACCATTCTGTGATTCTGCGCTTCTGTATATTGGTAAAATCTGACATAAAGGCTCTGGAAGAAGTGGGGGTGTTGCTTATCCTGATTCATACAAGCTGTGAATTACACCTCATGTGGATTTTTTTGTTTGTTTGTTTTCAATTCAAAGGTTAAGTGAAGCACTTTTAAGTTTTTTATTTGAACTGGATTCATTTCTTCATTCATTCTGTGGGTGGAAGCTGAGAAGTAACCAAAAGAATTTCAGAAATTGATGGGAAATTTGCATTGCTTTGAATCTGTACAATTTAAGCTGAAGTCCCTTGCTAGCACACTAACCTGTGACAAATATTCTCCATATGGGAAAGCAGAGATCTGCAAAATACATTAAAGCAACCAAAATGAGGAACTCCCCAGATCACCAGATGGGGAAAGGGAATCCTGATTTAGTATCTGCTTTTTATTTTTGAACTGCCTAAGTACTCCTGATCCACATCTCTCACACCATCTGAAAGTTCACTGTCACCTAGACCTGGGATATTAAGTTTCTTTTCATCAGTACTAGCCCTCAGATCAGGTTTAGACTGTGAAAGGATAAAGGAGTGTTTAAGAGAAAGGGATTGTTCTACTCAGAGTTAGGCTAAGGTGTCATTTTAACAAGGGGTAGATGCATTCCAAAGTCACCAAGTTCTTTTAATACAAATTATTACTCAATACTACAAGCAGAACTATGGGTGTAACTATTTTTAAGATATTCTTTTTGGCAAGAAAAGGATAAGTGAAACCCCCTCTCATTCCTCACATATCACAGAATCATAGAATGGTGTGGGTTGGAAGAGAACTCTTCTCCCCACTATCAGTTGACAGAAGGAGAGGAAATGGCATGAAATTGTGCCGGGGAGGGTTAGGTTGGAGATTAGGAAACTTTCTTTGCTGCAAGAGTGGTCA
Organism: Indicator indicator; assembly: GCF_027791375.1. NCBI lineage: Eukaryota > Metazoa > Chordata > Aves > Piciformes > Indicatoridae > Indicator > Indicator indicator. The sequence continues at coordinate 26,801,772 of NC_072017.1, read as the reverse complement.
GCGACTGGAACAGCCTGCCCACAGAGGTGGTGGAGTCAGCATCCCTGCAGGAGTTCAAGAAATGTGTGGGCGTGGCACCTGGGGACATGGTTTAATGGCCATGGTGGTGTTAGGTTGATGGTTGGACTTGATGATCTTAGAGATCTTTTCCAACCAAAGCAATTCTATGATGCTATAATTCTGTCTCCTCCAAATTTTGCTCTGAGCCAAGGTTTTCTTCTGATTCCATTTCCTGAAAGCTTCACAAGGTGCTTGTTCTCAGAGAGCAAGAAAATAGAGGTTTGAGGGGAAAAAAATGAAAAAGGAACAGTTGTTTCCAGCAATGAGCTCTCTGACAGGGTGGCTGCCTTTCCTGACAGCCCAGCTGTCCCAGAAGGAGAAATGTCTTCAATGTTTTTGGAATGACATAAGAGGGCAAACAACTCTAGGGCTGTCTTGAGCATACGATTGCTTTGTTAGGGATCTGAAGGGAAGAAGCCCAGAGAGTGAAAGAAAATTCTCTTCCTGCTGGTAGAGCAATAGAAAACTGAAATAACTCATAAGGGAGCTATTAAGGCTGAAATAATTTCAAAAGATTATAAAGTGTTTTCAATGCACGTTTAGCAGGGGTGAGAATCCAATCCAGTGTATTGCTGCACAGGACTAGGTTTTGTGAAGGGTTGTGGAGCATTTCTTCTTACCAAGAATATAAGAGTTGATGAATTTTTGTGTTTGGAGAAGGATTTTTCTGGGCACACGCCAAGCTATCTTTAATTTCTGTAAAAGCAGTGAAAATTGCTACCATTGTGATTACCTGATTGTGGCCCAGTGTAATGGAATTGACATTATCTAAAGAAACATTTCAAAGAGGACATTTTTGTACTATAATATGATTCCAGGCTGTCACTAGCTGAGGAAAAACTACATGGAAATTAACACAACTCTGTGGTAATGCAGAGAATTGTGGAGTCGTAGAATCATAGACAATGGTAAGGGTTGGAAAGGACCTCTGGAAATCATCCAGTTCAACCCTTCTGCCAAAGCAGGATCACCCAGGGCAGGTCACACAGGAACACATCCAGGTGAGTCTTGAATGTCTTGCAGAGGAGACTCCACAACCTCTCTGGGCAGCCTGCTCCAGAGCTCTGTCACCCTCACAATAGATAAATTTCTCCTCCTGTTGAGGTGAAACTTCCTGTATTCCAGTTTGTATCCATTGCTCCTTGTCCTATCACAGGACACTATTGTAAAAGCCTGGCCCCTATTTCTTGATAGCTATCCTTCACATGTTTATAAACATTGATAAGATCTCTTCTCAGCCTTCTCTTCTCCAGGCTAAACAGCCCCACGTCTCTCAGCCTTTTGTCCTCAGAGAGCTGCTGCAGTCCCTTCATCATTCTCATAGCCCTACTTAATTGATTTGCTTGCCTCACATTCTCATCTCCTCCCCCAAATTCTCTACATCCATTATCTATTGACCAGTAACAGATCCCAGACCTCTGTGCAGCAGTCACCTTATCCATGTGGCACACAACCCTCCTGGGTTCTGGCTGTATGCAGGAGGACAGCCTCCCACAGGGCCATGCTGTGCTAGAGTCAATGATCTGGAGCAGGTCCTGAACCACACCAGAAGCCTGAAACTAAAACTAGGAGCATCCTTCCTGTTCTGCATTTGATCCAGAGGTTTTCACTCAACCTACAAAGACTCTTTCTGGAACAAGGACCAAAGCTAAGGTTTCTTCCTTCCTGAGTTAACATCCTCACCTTGTGTATTCCTACTTATCTGATCTTTGCCTCTCAGGTTCCCAAAGTTATACCCATGCAGGACAAGTATTTCTCAAGGATCAAATTTCTTGAGGGCCATTGTGGTTTATAGCTGTTTTGAAAGCAAAGAACCTCACTCCAAAAATGTCTTGTCACTCAAGGAAACTCATGTGCTAGAAACCAGTAGAAGTGCAATCCCTTCTTGGAAGTATCATGGTGTGATATCTGCTGTGTCAGTGGGTGGCAAGAGCAATCATTTCTCAAACAGTCACTCAATGAGAAGAGAGCACTAAGGAGCAGAGTCACATGAAGTGACAGACTTCACCATACTCCTGATTTAATGCAAACACATTCCCTGGTTCTGACTGTCATCAATTCCTGTGGGAACAGGCTGGTATTATAGACACAGCATATAAAATCACATGCCTTGCCACAGTGGCTATAAAGATAACAGATCATCAGCATATCAGAGAGATTCATCAACACATGGGACCCAGGACATATGGTTTGTATTCAGGACAGCTCAGCACTGAGTCACTGCTAGTTTGGAGAAGGAGGGAGAAGATGAGCACTGCCAAAAATAGATGGGTTTGCCTCAAGAGGCAAAATATCAGTGGTACAGCTTCAGTGGGGACAAGCAAGTATGCACAATTTACATTGAAAAGGAATTATTTATCAAGCCTAAGAATCACAGAATCCTAGAACTGTTTCAGCTGGAAAAGACCTCTAAGATCACCAAGTCCAACTGTGAGCCTGAGACTACCATGGCCATTGGGGTGGGTGTCAGGAAGATAGGGCCAGACTGTTCTTACTGGTGCCCAGTGACAGGACAAGAGGTAATGGGCACAAACTTGAGCATAGGAAGTTCCTTCTAAACATGAGAAGGACCTTCTTTACTTTGAGGGTAGCAGAGCACTGGAACAGAGAGGTGGTGGAATTTCCATCTAGGACCACATGGACATATTCCTGTGTGATCTTCAGGTGACTCTGCTTTGGCTGGGACGCTGGACTCCATGATCTTCCAAGGTCACTCCTAACACTTACCATTCTGTGATTCTGTGATTTTATGGCCATTAAACCATGACCCAAAGTGCCATGCCCACACATTTCTTGAACACCTCCTGGGATGGTGATTCCCTGGGCAGCCTGTTCCAATGACTGATCACTCTTGCAACAAAAAAAAAAAAAAATCCCTAATCTCCAACCTAAACCTCCTCTGGCACAATTTCAGGCTATTTATTCATGTTCTATCACCTGATACTATGCAGAATAGACCAACCCCCAACCTCCCTTCAAGGAGTTGTAGAGAGCCAGAAAAGTCACCCCTCAGCCTCCTCTTCTCCAGACTAAACAACTCAATTCCCTCTCTTAATAGAGGACACTGCTCAAGAGATAAAGAGAACCTACAGATGCCTCTAAAGATACAAAGAGTTGGAAAGACAAACACTGACATCTTCGTACAAAGAGCTGTTCTCCCATTTCCTCAACAGCTGACACCACTGAAGATAAAGGGAGCTAAAGCTTAGGTGCTAGCACACACAGTGTGGATCCAGTCTGTCTTTGACAGAGAATGTGGTGATAACCAGCACAAAACAACCTCGTAGGGCTCGTGTTTCACTGATGGGACTCACTAACTGTCTCTGGTGTACAAAGAGGCTACAGCTTCACTGAAAAGAATCATAAAATGGTTTGGGTTGGAAGGGACCTTAAAGATCACCTAGTTCCAAACTCCCCTGCCATGGGCAAGAACACCTTCCACTAAACCAGGTTCAAGGTCCTGTCCAACCTGGCCTCGAACACCTCCAAGGAAGGGGCATCTACACCCTCCCTGGGCAGCCTGTTCCGGTGTCTCACTACCCTCACTGGAAAGAATTTCTTCTTAATCTCCAGTCTGAATCTCCCCTCTTCCAGCTTAAAGCCATTGCCCCTTGTCCTGTCACTACTCCCTGTCTCAGGGTGTGAGAGATTGGTGTGATTCAGAATGTTGAAGATCTTGGCATGCCATTCCTTCACATTCCAGTTATAATTAATTATGCCCAAGCCTACCAGATGTGATACGGATCACACTTCAGAAGGGCAGCATTCACTTTTTTGTTTAGAATATTTACATGAAAATTAAGACATTCCTTTTCTTTTTTAATTTTTTTTCCTTTTGTGAAACAGGAAAGAAAAGGATAATTTTGTCTACAAATGATGGAAAGAGTCTTTTTCAAAATGTGATATTCCCAAGTGTGTAGGCAAACAGAGAGAGCAGTTGCCACAGTAACACAGTTCAGATCTGTTTCCCCAACAGGATGTTGAAATAATGATTAATTATTCTGATGTTGGGATGGTTACCAATCCAAATGCATTTATTTAAGAACCTGCTTTTCATGGACACTCCTATAGAGTGTATTTGTGACTGAAAAGTAAATCAAAAGGCATCTGAATGAGGTTAGAGCACGATTTCATTCTTTGTTTTTCAAAATATTCACAAGGTCTTATATTGCTTTGGGGCGGAAGGGACCCTCAAAGGTCATCTTTTCCAACTCCCCTGCAGGCAGCAGGGACACCTCCAACTAGAGTAGGCTGCCCAGGGACACAACAAGTCTGACCTTGAATGTCTCCAGGGAAGGGGCCTCAACCACATCCCTGGGCAGCCTATTCTAGTGTTCCACCACTCCCCTGGTGCAGAAGGTCCTCCTGATGTCCAACCTAAACCTCTCCTGATCCAATTTCAAACCATTGCCCCTTGTCCTGTCACCACAGGTTCTTCTAAACAGTCCTTCCCCAGCCTTCCTGTAGGTTCCTTCAGACACTGGAATGCAGCTCTAAGGTCTCCCTGGAACCCTTTTTTCTCCAGGGTAAGCAGCCCCAATTCCCTCACCCTGTCTTCACAGGAGAGGTGCTCCAGCTCTCTGATCATCTTCACGACCCTCCTACTGTATCCCTGACACTCTTCTGCATAAATCCACCAGTAACAGTTGATCCCAAAGCAGAAGCTTCAGGTGACATTCTCAAAAAGCAACATTTTTTTTTTAACTTCAATCAGATTTAGGCCCTTGGCTTGAATTCCAGCTTATTAGGACTTACTAGTATTTTCAGAAAATCCCACCTAGCACACACAGCATAGTTTTGCTGAGCCCAAAGACCTCATGAAATTCCCTCCAATACTTTCATCTCATGCTCCCCTCAATAATGAACTCTATGTCCATCACCTTCACAACCACTCATCCTCAGTCCCAGTGCTGGTTGAATGAAGTCTTGAGCAACCTGGTCTAGTGACAGGTGATCCTGCAGGGACACCTTCCACTAGAATTGTCTCCTCATCCAACATGGCCTTGAACACCTTCAAGGAGGAGGCATCCACAATCTCCCTGGAAAACCTTTTCCAATGTCTCCCAACCCTCACTGGAAAGAGTTTCTTCCTAATCTCCAGTCTGAATCTCCCCTCTTCCAGCGCAAAGCCCTTGCCCCTCCTCCTGTTACTAAAAGCTCCTGTGGAAAATCCCTCCTCAGCTTTTTTTAAACCATCTTCAAGCACTGGGAGGCTTCTCTGCAGTCTCTCTGGAGCTTTCTCTTATCCAGGCTGAACAGCCCCAGCTCTCTCAGCCTGTCCCCACAGAGCAGTTTCTCCAGCCCCACCTTAGGAAAGAAAATCCAACTGAAGAAAAGTCAAACCCACTGTTAGTCAGCTGCTGACTTGTCTGTCCGGATTTTTTTTTTTTTAATAGGACATAAAAATTTAATTGAGGTAGAAAAGATAAAACATCTATCAACATAGAAAAGATGAAGGAGAATAAGATTACACTTCTACTCTGCTTTTATATGGGTATCAAATGCAGCCTATGTCAACACCACTTCTGGGGCTTTTGTTTCAGTACATATTTGTTGTTCAGCACCTCTGATCCACTCTTCTGAGCAGCATGCAGCTCAGGGACAGTGCAATATTGAAACACCTGACTCAGCTGCTGGCTGACATCAGCAACAGAAAGTTAGTTTTTCCCCTTGCCTCTCCAGCTCCCAAGTACAAATGGAAAGACAGGCTTCACAACTTGCCTTCAGATTTTGCTGTTGATCATAAACAGATCAGCCACTAGAGTTTATCCTGATCTGGAATGAACTGCCTGGCCAGCAAGTTGGGAGAGCTGACTCTAGCACTCTGCTCTGCTATGGTGAGACCTCACCTAGAGTAATCTGTCTAGCTATGGGGACCCCAACACAAGAGAAAGATGGACCTGCTGCAGTGGGCAAAGAGGAGGGCCACAACGATAAGGGCTGGAGCATCTCTCCTATGAAGACAGGTTGAAAGAGTTGGGGCTGTTCAGCCTGGAGAAGAGAAGGCTCCAGGGAGGCCTTAGAGCTACATTCCAAGGGGACCTAGAGGAAGGCTGGGGAGAGACTGTTTAGAAGGGCCTGTAGTGATAGGACAAGGGGCAATGGTTTGAAACTGGAGCAGGGGACATTTAGGTTGGACATCAGGAGGAAGTTTCACACAATGAGAGTGGTGAAACACTGGAGCAGGCTGCCCAGGGATGTGGTTGAGGCCCAAGCCTGAATACATTCAAGATCAGCTAACTGGACTGAAGGACACTTGGTCCTCTACCTGCTAGGTGCCAGTGGGCAGTAATGTATCTTCAAGTCCACTGAGGTAGAAGAAAATGAAGAAACAGGAGTAAGGGTCATGTAGAAAAACACTGCTCTAAAAATAGGTGTGCACATGTGGGTAAAGCAGCCTTTTGCTCCCGTTAGCATAATGCTCTGATTTGTTAATGCCTTCTCTGAAGTGCTCTGATGAAGGCATCAATTGATGCAATCATTCACAACACACAACACCATTACCTGCTCTTTGGAAGGTGCACACTCCCCTAAGAATCTCTTGTTTTGTGCTGTTAATTATTGTTAACGATGTTCTCAAATGCAAGTGCAGATGACTCTCCCTTTATGCAATTTCTTTCTTTGTACCTTTATTATTATTTTTGGAAGCTGCCAGAAGCATTTCTTTTGGAATTGATATATCTTCCAATACTTTGATTTCCCTTTGTTCCCTCCTCTCTATCACTGATTCAGTGGCACTTCACAAATAAGGGATGATGAAGAAAGGCAGGCTAGGAACTGATGCTAAAAATGCACCTTGGATATACAATCTGTACCATTGTCCTTCGGCTTTCAAGCAGCTAAAATGATTACTAATATTTCATAAATGAAAAGGAAGAGATAAGATGCAACCATCACAATTGGGCTGCATTAGAAATAATGGTTACTAGGGAGATTTCAAGAGAGCTTAATTTGGGAGCACAAGAGCCTCTGAGAGGGAACTGAGAATTGTGCTCCTACATCTCCCACCCTTGAAAATATCCCCTAAGGTCATTAGATCACTTCAAAAAGTACAGCAGAAACATGGGCAGTAGCTTGTAAAGGCATAAATCTGACCTTAGTGGCCAGACCTTGCAGACTGTGGCCCTTGTATTCCATCACAATCCAGCATGTTACAGTCCCATTGGCCTCCTTCCATACACAGTTACTTTTCCAGGACTTTTTTTTTTTCTTTTTTTTTTTTTTTTTTTCTTAACTGGAACAGACTTCTCTGTTTCTCTGTAGATTTCTGGGAAGTTGTTCCTCTTGCTTCTTTGCCTTCTATCCCAGCTCCTGACACTGCTTCCCAACTTGTCCTTCTCCCTCCAAATCTGCCTTGGTGCCATCCTCACCTTCTTTCATAGAATCACAGATTCATAGAATGGTTTGGGTTAGAAGGGATCTTAAAAACTGTCTAGTTCGAATCTTGCTGCCATGGGCAAGGACACCTTGCACTAGACCAGGCTGATCAAAGTGTCATTCAACCTGGCCTCGAACACCCGAGGCAACCTGTTGCAACATCTCACCACTCTCACTTTAAAGAATTTTTTCCTAATCTCCAGTCTAAATTTCCCCTCCTCAAATTTCAATCCATTGCCCCTTGACCTGTCACCACAAGCCTTTGTCAAAAGTCCCTCCCCACTTCTCCTGGAGCCCATTTCAGATATTGGAAGTCTGCTTTAAGATCTTCTTGGAACCTTCTCTTCTCCAGGCTGAAGAGCTCCAACTTGCTCAGCCCATCCCCATAGGGAGGTTCTCCAACCCTCTGATCATCTTCATGGTCTCCTCTGGACCCTCTCCAGCAGTTTCCTGTCCTTCTTGTTCTGGGGCAACAGAACTGGACACAGTGCAGCAGGTGAGGTCTCACAAAAGCAGAGTTAGCAGAGTTATTCCTTCAGCTAAAATCCAGCACCATCAGGAAAGTGTTCCTACAGACTTTAGATTTTATGATGCACTGTTACTGATTTCTCTGTTTCTTCTTAGCTGAAATGTCTGGGTTTCATATAAAGCAACTCACTGTTGCCTCCATTTCAGGTCCCTGATGCAATGAAGGATTTGAAATCAGGAGAAATTTCTTTGCTGAGAGAGTGGTCAGGCACTGGAACAGGCTGCCCAGGGAGGTGGTGGAGTCACCATCCCTGGAGGTGTTCTAGAAATGTGTGGACATGGCACTTTGGGACATGGTTTAATGGCTATAGTGGTGTTGGCTTGATAGTTGAACTCAGTCTTGGAGATCTTTTCCAACTGAAACCATTCTACGATTCTATGAAAGGCACTTTTGAAAGTTGATGCTGCTTTCAGTCAAAACAGGCTTGGAGAGGATTTCTTTGTTCCGTGGCAGTCATTGGCAGTCCATCAGAAGGAAACCCTTCTTTCTCTGGATGACAGCACAGGCACAATGTAGTCCATGTCTACAGCAGCAGGATCACTGCCCTGCCCTTCATATCATATTCAATGTATCCATCCACAATCGCAGTCAATCCTGTGCCTCATCCTTCATCCCACCCTGCATCCTGAGCCTGTGTTAGCTCTGACCACAGGTCTCTGGTTACTAGGAGGAGCCACAAGAGATATTCTAGAGAAGAATATCACAATAAGTCAAGCATACAGTAATGTTTCTGCCAGATGTTCTCCAACCTCTACCTTCCTGACCTGGATGTTTATTTCATGTCTCAGAAACCTGCATAGTGGACTTCTCTTCAACTTTTCCTACTACTGCTTTAGTTTCCTGAAGCCTTGGTAGCCAGTGCAGCTTTGTCAGCAGTGCCATCCACAACAACTATCTCAATTTGCTTGTTTTCAATCTACCTCCTGCTAATTTTACTTGAAAGCTCTCATTTCTCTTGCAAGAAACAAGGTGACCTGTCATTTCCCTCTCCAGTCACACCAAGGGAACTGAAGGAACATTCAAGAGCATAAGGACAAACTTTTTACAAACTGACAAACACCCTCACCCCCCAAACCTGAGACTCCTTTCAAACAAGAAAACAAGCTTTTCTCACAGTTTCACTTGTGTTTTGAATGAACAGTGGTGCTAAAAGAACAGTCTCTTGATCTGGAGAGGAGCCATCATCTCACACACTTAGTTTTAAATGAGGTTCTCTGGAAAGGTCTCGGGATGGAGAACATTAGTGTAGCCTCTGCATACTGTTTGTGAGTTTTCATTTACATTAAACAGAGATAAGTTGGCCACCTACTGTTCATATTTTCATATCAGATGGTTTTGTCTCACATCAAGAGAAACTAAATGGTTTTAGTTCAAAACAGATGGCAAGCTGTTGGCAGGAGCTTTCAGAGGCATCAACAGTTGTCCAGTAAAGTAGGACTCATAGGACAGATGAGAAATGAAATACCCAGTGCTAGAAAGTGACCTGAGATGAAATCCAAGGTACAGGCCATCGCACAGCAGGATGTTGAAAACTTTCCTACAGATCTGCATTCTGCAACAGTCACATTCAAGGACAGAGCAAAAGATCCAGTTTGAAAGGAGATTGTCTTTTGGAGCAAGAAAAACCCACATCCAGATCTGGAGCAGGCCAATTATCTGTTCTTCACAGATTGTTTTGAACAGAGCTCCCCTCTCTCCTGAGCCAGGTGAGAAAAAACCCTTTGTAAAGACAGAAGAGCTGAAACAAACCTCTGCAAAAACAACTTTACTAATTCAAGAGAGTCTGTCAGCTTATCAAACATCAGCATAATGAGGGCTTTTCCAACCAAAACAATTCTGATTCTATGTTTCTATGATTATATTTTTCTATGATTTTAAGATTCTATTCCTGAAAATACACTCAGAGAAATGCCCCACAACCTCACTAGCTTGGCACCGGCAGCTCACCTGCCTGAAATCCTGTTTTTAACACCTGGCTGGGCAAACACAACTGGTGGGATACACAGGCAGTGCAAACATGCTGAGGAGTCACCACCTGTGGCAAGACTGGGAGGACTCTCATTTTACCTTGCTTCTGTGCAGAGCCCTGGGCATGGGGGAACTGCTCAACATCTGGTGCAAGAGATGCTGTTGGGATGAAGAGCACTCCCCCAGAAAAGTCTATCCCTCCTGCAAAAGTGAGTTCTGAAAGATGCCACAGGAATAGTCTCACTGCTTAGAAATGGAAGCACAGGCCAAGGGCTGTTCCATTCAGTGCTGAGAAAGTCAGTCAGGCATGTAGAGTGACAGCTGTTATGTGACACTTGGTCAAAGCTGCCCCCACAAGCTTTTGTCACAGCACAGAACACTCCACATGCCAGCTAACCCACCCCCAAGCATTATCATCACTGACAAGCAACCATCATCCCTAACCATCTTCCTAGCATTCCTTTCATCCCTTCATGAGACTCTGAACTTTTGATTATCCTGGACTTTCATTCTCATCCTGCTAGGAACTCTGAATAACTACAGGAAGATGGTCGTTTGGAGGAAATCCAAAGTAAGATCTGGAGGTTTACTCCTTACATAGGCAGTTCAAATTTGTTTTGGATCCCACAGAAGGTTTTTAATAGTTTCAAAAACCTATTAAATGCTTTTTACCAGGACTTCCTGAGAGATCACCTGGGTCCAGCTCTATAGTCCCCAACACAAGAAGGACAGAGGAAGCCAGCATTGGGGTTGTTCAGGATAGAGAAGAGAAGGCTCTGGGGAGACGTTAGAGCAGCCTTCCAGTACCTGAAAGGGACTACAGGAGAGTTGGGGAGGGACTTTTGACAGGGGCTTCTAGTGTCAGGATGAGGGGCAATGTTTTGAGCTGGAAGAAGGCAGATTGAGACTGAAGATTAGAAAGAAATTCTTTCCAGTGAGGGTGGTGAGACATTGGAACAGGTTTCCCAGGCAGCTTGTGGATGTCCCCTCCCTGGAGGTGTTCAAGTCTACCTTTGGACAATGCCTTGAGAAACCTGGTCTACCTGTCCCTGCCCATAGTAGGGGGGTTGGAAATGGTTGATCTTTAAGGTCCTTTCCAACCCAAATCATCCTATGATTCTATGATCACATCATCCTGAAGCACACTGGATGTACACAGCAAGCCACCTTCTTTAATCACCATCAAAGGTTTTCTTTTTCTTTTCACTTATTATTTAGAGGACTCTGGTATATGGATTGCCTCTGCAAAAGTGAGTTTGATTTTAACTGGATGTTGGATTTTTTCCCCAAACACCTGGAGGCAACCTGTGGTATAAATTAACATCCATTGTCTCTATCATTATATTTGATTCAGCCAGCAAAGCATCTAAGATAAAAAGGTTTGTTTGGTTTGGGTTGGGTTTTTTGTTTTGCTTTGTTTTTTTCAAGTTTTGAGTCTAAATGCCTCAGGTACTTTCAATGTTTTTCTTCTCCATGAAAAATGCATCCCCAAATGATAAAGCATTGTGAGAAGTGAACAAACAGATCCCACTTCTCCTGAACACACAATGCTGGCTGGGAGCACAGGGTGTGTCAGGCTGCATTCATCTGACTCAGGCCCTTCTGTTTTTAACAATGGCCAGCACTGGATGCTTCAGGCAGAGGTGGGAAGAACCAACACAGGCAAAGGCAGGGAGATTTGCCTTTGAGTTGGTCCTGCCCTGATCCCATAAATCTACAATGATGTCTCTGGCTGTAGGGTCTGAAGACCTTACCCTGTCACAGAATCCTAACATTGTTTTGATTGGAAGAGACCTCCAAAATCATCAAGTTTAAATGTTAACCTAACATCACCATGCCCACTAAACCATGTCCCAAAGTGCCATGTCCACTCATTTCTTGAACACCTTCACCACCTCTATAGGGAGTTTGTTCTAATACCCTGACCATTCTTGCAGCAAATAAATTTTTTCCTTATCTCCAACATAAACCTCCCTTGGCACAATTTCAGGACATTTACTCTCTATCACCTGTCTTACCAAATGGGAGTAATATGGTGGGAGGTATGGCACAAAGGTGAGGTATTCCCAGGGAGGAGGGTAAGGCATGTCATGAGGGAGGGAGGATCACAGCATTTAAGCCTGCACAGGGAATCTCTCAGAGGCTCCAGAGTGTGGTCATTAGATTTTAGTCACAAAACAAAACCACCAGAACTTTGCCTGCTGCTGCTAGATGATTTGGGCAGCAGCTTGGTGGAAGCCACATTGTTGCACTCCTGAGCCAAGGTGAGCAGGGCAATCTTTTGGCTTCAGAAGAGACCGAAAAGAGACTGTAGGAGCTCATTGCTGGCAGGGAGAGCAAGAATGATCTGTAAAGAAACATTTCAAGGCTCAGTGATTACTACTGAAGTTTACATACAACCATAGAATAGTTTGAGTTGATAGGGATCATCTAGTTCCAACCCCCGTGCAGTGAGCAGGAACACCTTCTACTAGACCAGGTTGCTCAAAGCCCTGTCCAGCCTGGGCTGGAACACCTCCAGCAACCAGATCATAGAATCATAGAATGTATTGGGTTGGAAAGGATCCTCAAAGGTCATCTTGTCCAATTCCCCTGCAGGCAGCAGGAACACCTCCAACTAGATCAGGCTGCCCAGGACCCCATCAAGTTTGAATGTTTCCGGGGGTGGAGCCTCCACCAGATCTCTGGGCAACCTGTTCCAGTGTTTCACTACCGTCACTGTGAAGAACTTCCTCCTGATGCCCACCACTTACTGAAGGAGTTATTCAGTACAGTTCAGTACATGTTCATCAGGAAACAAAGGAGAAGTTCCACTCAAGAATAATTATGGCATGAAGTAAAACTAGGTGAAAGAGAGTGGGATCAAAAGCCAGGCTATCACAAATCCTGAGACTTCTGTGAAATCTGTCCATCTGGGATGAGAAATATTTTAAAATAAAAAGAAAAGAAGGGGGAAAAAAAGATAACAGCAAAAGCTCCAAGGTCTTTATTTCATGAGGTTAGAAGTTCAGGTTGTCAAGTTCTTCCTATTTATAATAAAATATTACAACTTCCTCAAGTAATATTACAGCTTCCCAGAAAATGGAACTGCCTCTCTATCCGAAAGTTCAACCCTAAGACCAAAAGGCCATGAGCATTACATTTCTGAGACAAGGCAGAGCAGAAAATATTATCTTCTTCTTTTTGATGAGAGAAAACACTCCGAATTTTTTTTCATGGTAACACTGATTTTTCAGTCTGAAGAAGTTTCTTATTTCAATTCCTTTCTCAGAGTCACAGATTTGTTTTGGTTGGAAAAGCCCTCTGAGATCCCTGAGTCCAACCTTCAACCCACCACAACCATGGCCATTAAACCATGACCCAGAGACAAGCCAAAACAAATTAGTGATTTGTGCTTTGATTTTACTTTAAAAATAATATCTACATCATGCAGGCAGCAGTGGATTTAGAATCACAGCCAGAAGGCACTAAGTCCTCAGCATCAGGAGAGAATCTTGCTGGCTCACACAGCAGCACCTCGTTGCGACCCTCAGCTGAGGGGACCTGATCTGGTTTTACACCTCGACTTAGACACCAGACTATTTGAACAAATACAGACATTGGAGATTAGGAAAAATTGCTTCACTGCCAGAGTGGTCAGGCACTGGAACAGGCTGCCAAGGGAGGTGGTGGAGTCACCATCCCTGGAGATATTCAAAAAATGTGTGGCGATGGCACTCTGGGACATGGTTTAATGGCCATGGTGATATTGGGTTGATGATTGGGTTTGATGATCTTGGAGGTCTCTTCCAACCAAAACAATTCTCTGATTCTCTGATTCTATGTTGTTGTTGTGTGGCTGTTGCCTTTCTGGTCATGTTCTAGTTGAAGATGTCCCTGCTTACTGCAGGGGGGTTGGACTAGATGACCTTAAAAGGTTCCTTCCCACCCGAAGCATTCTATGATTCTATGATAGAAGGGTTACCTGCACATTAGCCCTTAGCTAAATCTCGCTCAAGCTTTCCTTCACACATGTGGGGCTCAAGGATGTATCCTACTCACACAGCACAGCTGAAGCTGGAGTATTGTTTGCCCACAGCCTCATGCTTTGGCAAAACATGAACATAAGGGATAAGCTCGTCAGCTACTGTGGGCAAGCTGTTGAGGATCTCCTCCTGTCTCCATAAAGAGCTAGGAGGCAGGCAGTCCCTTGTGGCCACTTCAGCTGCTTAACACTACATTGTTTCATTAATTAAATTCCCCAGCACGGGTGCCAAAAACACAAGTGTGGTTTAAAAAGTCGAGTCAGCACTGGGGACATCAAAATGGTGCTGATGGTGGGGCAGAGGAGAGGATCTTTTTGGCAGAATGGTTCCCTCAGAGACAGGGAGTCAGTTCTGCTCTCCAAGACTCATAAAGTCTTACATGTAACGGAAGCTTGTTTCTTTCCTTTTGCTGAGCAACTTGAAAGCCACAAAGAGATTCTGCAAAAACCATGGCAGAGCAAATATTATGGGATATATGATACAGTATTCTTAAAGCACTGCTGATCTACAGAAGCCATGCCAGTGGCTAATGGTACATTAGCTGAGTGCAATCCAGGAGATCCAGAGTGCTCTGGCTAAGCAGTTTGAAAGAAGGAAAAATGTTTTGCAGGGCTGGATGTGCTGAGTACAGTCAGACAACAGAGCTAGGACCCACCCAGGAACCACGGCTCTTCTCTTAGTGGGAACAAATAAAAAGGCTTCCACTCAGTGCTGGAACCTCTTAGATTTGGAGGAGTTTGTTTACAGTTTGGAACAAATACCTCTTGAGGGAACACAACCAGCCTCTGTCACCACTTGGTGCTGAAAATAAGTTCTCTTTGCTATAGAATTATTCCCAAATTTTTGAACTTGGTACTGTTAATGCTTGGAAACATTTAGGCAACCTTTTAATATGACTACGAGCTGTTCCAAAGCAGCAACAATTCTGTTCAGAAGTGAGATGAGCAAAGCTTTTTGAAGATAAAAAACATTGTGAGGCTGGAAGATTGCTATCGACTGATTTAGGTAGCAGCTGACATTGCCAACAATCTTATTTTTGTGACATTTTCCACACAGTAAATATCGCTGTTGAAGGTATTATTTCCAAAGCAGAGGTGTCAATTTAGCTGCATCCACTTCATAGAGTCATGGAATTGTTTTGACTGGGTGGAACCTTTAAGATCACAGAATCCAACTGTCAACCTAACACCACCATGGCCATTAAACCACATCCACATGTTTCTTGAACACCTCCAGGCATGGTAACTCCACCACATCCCTGGGCAGCCTATTCCAGTGCTGGACCACTCTTGCAGCAAAGAAAATTTTCCTAATCTCAAACCTAAGCCTCCCCTGGCACAATTTCAGGCCATTTCCTCTCCTTCTGTCACTTGATACTAGGGAGAAGAGACCAAACCCCACCTCACAGAAGCCTCCTTTCGGAGACTTTCAGAGACTTGTAGAGAGCAATGAGGTCTCCCCTCAGCCTCCTCTTCTCCAGACTAAACAACCCCAGTTCTCTCAGCTGCTCCTCACCAGCCCTGTTCTCTAGACCTTTCACCAGCTTTGTCACCCTTCTCTGGACCTGCTCCAGCACCTCAGTGTCCTTCTTGGAGTGAGGGCCCCAAAACGGAACCCAGAACTGATGGTGTAGCCTCACCAGGGACACAATCACTTCCCTACTCCTGCTGGTCACACCATTGTTGATCCATGCCAGCATGCTGATGGCCTTCTTGGCCATCTGAACACTCTGCTGGCATTCATGGGGTTATTGTGACCCAAATGCAGGACCCAGCACTTGGCTTTGTTTAACCTCATACAATTGGCCTCAGCCTATTGATTCAGCCTGGCTAGACGTCTTCACAAAGCCTTCCTACTCTCAAGGAGATCAACACTTCCACCCATTGCAGGGTCATCTGCAATACTTCAGTATTCCTGGGTGTCTCACAGGCTTCTTTTCAGGTGGAAACTCCTGGGTAGAATTCTGATAGTCCAGCCTTTCACTTCATAACCCTGATCAGATGCTCTGGGAAGAAGGAGAGACCTGAGGTACAATGCTAGATGCTATGGGAAGAAAGAGACGCCCAAGGTACCAAGCTCAAGCCCTCCAGATCAAGGGCAACATGATGGGAGACGATATAAAAGTATTCCCATCCATCTTGCCAAGGTAAAGCTGCAAAGGGCAAGAGCAGCTAAAAGAGTTACCTGAGACACCCTGGCAGTCCTGGGGCAGGACAGTCAGGGACAGATTTCAGAGGGAATCACTTTGGAAAAGACCTTTAAGATCAGTGAGTCCAACTATTCTGTAACTCCACCAAGGCTGATGCTAAACCATGGCCCTCAGCACCACATCTTTGCCTCTTTGAAACGCTTCCAGCCAGCAGCACATGACGTTCCTTGCTTCATATCCTGGATGCAAGACTTTGTGTGACATTAAATTCATTACCCATTTCAGGTAACAGAAATCCTGTAGAGGTGAAAGTAACATCCCAGATATTTGTTCATGACCCATGTCATAATTAAAATGTGTTTAAAAGACTTTCCACACCCATTACTCTTTATTATGAACTGGTGTTTATAAGGACAGTACTGAGTTTTATGATGATGCATCATGTGATGAAAACCATCATTTGATGATTTATTTTCCTATTAAATCATTCCCTTGGATAAGAAGATGAGAACTGCACCATGCAGCAGCACTCCAATGCAAACACACCTTTGTACCCACAGTTAAAAAAATGGCCAAAAGGCCAAGCTCTGTATTTTAGACTGCTCAGTTTCAAAAAGAAAACCTTACTATTATGTTCACTTGGAAACCACGTTCTCCTCTTTTTATTTCATTTCCTACAATTACAATGATTACTTTCACTTGAAAATGGGAAATAAAAATAAGAATCAACAAGAAAAACAGTGCCAAGACAAAATATGAAAGCAGAAAATACTGAGCAAAATTGGTATTTTGGTACAAATTCTCTTTGCTTGGCTTTCATTAGGCAAGTGGGGCCTTCACTACAGGAAAGACATTGAGGTGCTGGAGCATGTCCAGAAAAGGACAACAAAGCTGGTGAAGAGTTTGGAGAACAGGTCTGGTGAGGAGCAGCTGTAGGAGCTGGGGTTGCTCAGTCTGGAGAATGGGAAGCTGAGGGGAGACCTCATTGCTCTCTCCAACTCCCTGAAAGAGGTTGGAGTGAGGTGGGGGTTGGTCTCTTCTCCCTAGTAACAAGGGACAGAAGGAGAGGAAGTGGTCTTCAGTTGCACTAAGGGAGGTTTAGGTTGGATCTTAGAAGAACCTTCTTGACTGAAAGGGTTCTCAAAGGCCCCCTTCAGGTACAGCAAGGGTGCTCTAAGGCCTGCCTGGAGCCTTCTTCCACCTGAACAACCCTTACTCTCTAAGCCCTACTGATTCATCTCCATAAAGTGGTCAGAAGTTTCAGACTAACTCAGCACACAGCAACCAAGGAACACCGCTCAGCTAGACTTGGTTGCTCAAGGCTTCATCCGATCTGGCCTTAAACACTTCCAGGGAGGAGGCATCCACAACCTCCCTGGGCAGCCTATTCCAAGTCTCATCACCCTTATGCTGAAGAACTTCTTCCTAGGATTGAGTCTAACCCTGCTCTCCCTCAGCTTCAAACCATACCCCTTTTCCTGTCTCTAGACACCCTTATGAAAAGTCCCTCTTCAGCCTTCCTGTAGGATCCCTTCAGATACTGAAATGAAGCTCTAAGGTCCTCCTGGAGTATTCTTTTCTCCAGGCTGAACAAACCCAGCTCCTTCAGCCTATCCTCATAACAGAGGTGCTCCAGCTCTTGGATCATCCTTCTCATTTGTTCACACTAATGAATGAACCACACAGATAAAAAATTTTCTGCTCCAGTAACAGCTAAACAAAGAATTTAAAAAGGTAATTACTGGAGTAATATTTAGATGTCTCTTTTCGGTGATGCCCAATGATAGGACAACCAGCAATGGGTACAAACTGGAACACAGGAGATTCCACCTTGACATAAGGAAACACTTCTTTATGGTGAAGGTGCTGGAGCCCTGGAAGAGGTTGCCCAAAGAGGTTGTGGAGTCTCCTCTGGAGACTTTCAAAACATGACTGGATGTGTTCCTGTGATCCCTAGGTGATCCTGCTCTGGCAGGAGGATTAGACTTGATCTCTGGAAGTCCCTTCCAACCCCTACCATTCTGTGATTCTAAGAAATGGAGTAACTTCTAGAAGTGAAAAGAATTCCAAACAGGTAGGAAGCAAATTGTATAGTAAAGGTTCAACAAGATGTCTTCAAGAAAAAAAAAAGCAGATAAAGAAGCAGCAGTGGTTTGTAAGAGCTGTGGGAAAGTAATTAAGATACTTGTGTTGATAGCCTTAATGCCTAGATGCCTGCAAATGCTCTAAATCGACAGCTGACTTGAAAGAAATTGTACCCGAAGGGACTTGCTCGTATCTCACTGTGTTTATCTTGCTTTCATCTTGCTCTCTTGCTCTGTCATTGCCAATCTGCCAATCTTTCATGCTTTTTATTATTTATTTTTTTTCCCAGAACTGGGAGGTACGACTTTAAAGCACAATCACAAGCACAAACAAATTCAGTTATTAATGTTTTTTCACTCTCCCTTCCCCCCCCCCCCCGCCCCCCCATGTTAATCCCTGTGCAAGTATGTTTCATCTTAATTGAAATTCACATCTGATCAGCAAAGTCTTTAAAAAAGAAAAAGGAAAATCACAAGCAACATAACAATAGCAATCTTCAAGTACAAAACTCTTATCACATCGAGTTTTCATTAAGCTGACCTGAAATCATGACTTGATAACAGCAAGAGAAATATTAAATCTGTAGGCAGTCAAAATTCCATCTCCCATAAAACTGTTCAGCTTGTTTACCAGCTGTTAAAGAGGCAAACATCCATAAAAACCTTTTGGCCAAAGACAGCTACAAGCTATGAAAAAATTACTTCTGTTTTGGTGATAAATTCATTCATTTCTCTCCCAGTCTCCTGAGGAAGAGATTATTCACTTTTCACTCTTTTTCTGCAGAAGCACACACATGAACCTCCAGCTTTCTTTTTGTAAGACCTGTTTTGCCTTGGGGAGAATCCCTCAACATCTGAGTGAAAAGTTTTCAGCAAGGCTTCTTTCAAATGGGTTCAAACCCTCCTGGTTCCCCTGTGTACAAAACCCAGTGGACAGAGAATTGAGATATTTGCTTTATTCCAGCCCAGCACAGAACAGGGTGCTAAATGACAGTTCAAAAAAGCTTCACACCAGCTGAAATTCACAGCACATATATATGCAATAAAATACAACAGCCATGTCTAAAGATGTGGGAACTTGCACTTTGACTTGTTCCATGAGATTCAATAAATCGTAGTGCAAAGCCATGCAGCTGGGTTGGGCCAACCCCAGGCACAAATCCAGGAAGGGTGCAGAGTGGGTTGAGAGCAGCCCTGGAGAAAGAGACTTGGGGATTTTGGGTGCTGAGAAGCTCCCCATGAGCCAGCAGTGCCCTCATGCAGCCCAGAAGGCAGCTGTGTGCTGGGCTGCAGCAAGAGGAGTGTGGCCAGCAGGGCAAGAGAGGGGATTCTGCCCCTTTGCTCTGCTCTGCTGACACCCCACCTCCAATACTGCATCCAGTTCTGGTGTCCCCAGCATAAGAAGGACACAGAGCTTTTGGAGCTAGTCCAGAGGAGGGCCACAAGGGTGATCCATGGTGTGGTAGGTGTTAACTTTAGAATCACAAAATAGCTCATGTTGGAAGGGACCTCAGAGATCATCTACTCCAACCTCCCTGTCAAGGTGATCCAAGAAAACTACACTGACACTCTCGTGAGTCAAGCAAAGTGTTTTGCTGGCCCTGCTATATTTTTATTCTTCAAATACCCTCTAAACTTCAGGTGTCTTTGTAGAGCTGGAAAAGTTTATCATATAAAAAGCTTCAGGTACCATTTTTAATTCTAAATGAATCCCAGCTCAGCAGGAGAAGGTAAACTAAGTACCTCAAAATATTAACAGCACTGATAATAACAAGCAGTGTCAGAGCTGGGAGAACACCAGGATGGCCTTGGAGTAAGATATCTCTGTCTCTGCTTTTTCATGTGAAAGGTGAAATTTGCATCTTTATTCTATGCATAATGGAACTTTTCTTTGGCAACTGATAGCTGGCAATGTGGTGTGCTAAACCCAGCTGGATTAGATGGGGCTGGGCACCTCTTCTGGTATTGAGGATTCCTGACTTCACCAAGGTCAGTGTCAGAATTTCCTGTGGTGGCAGTGGAAACAAAAATAAATTCCAAGCAACCAATTTTTATAGACCTCTAGGCTTATATCTCTATTTATTTCACCTCTAGGCTTATATCTCTATTTATTTCATCTTCTTTCTCTCTGATAATATAGCACAGGGTTAATTTGAGGTCCACAAGAGCACTGATGACCCTCAAGAGAAAGGGAATTTAGTAGAGTCATAGAATCATATCATTAAGATTGGAAAAGAGCTCCAAGATCACCGAGTCCAACTGTTGATCTAACACTGCCCAACCATGTCCTTAAATGCCACATCTACACATTTTCTGAACATGCAGGACCTGGCACTTCCTGGGAGGGTGACTCCATCACCTCCCTGGGCAGCCTGTTCCAATGCCTGGCCACTCTTGCAGCAAAAAAAATGTTTCCTAAGATCCAGTCTAAACCTTCCCTGCTTCAACTTTCATCAGGTTTAGCTGTGTAAAACCAAAAATGAATCTGATTCAGGTTTGTACCAGATAATGAGCTTTCAGAGGACGCCAGACGTGAGTTCAGCTGTACTGACAACATTCTGGGCAACCCTCTTCTGCTTCTTGCTTTCTTCTATTAAACCAATACTGTTTCTACTGTCTTCCTGATGTAGATTTACATGGAATCACAGACTTGTTTTGGTTTGAAGAGACCTCCAACATCACTGAGTCCAGCTGTTTGTTTTCCCATATGACAGAATGAAAACCAACTCTGTGGTCTTGCAACAAACAAAACAAAAAACCAAACAAAATACCTGGCTGACAAGCACAGTCAGGATAAGAGCAAAGGGTCCTAGATACTGGGTAGCATCTGAGGGTCACAGGAGTGCACAGACAGCTACTTCCTACCGATGTGAGAAGTTACAAAGTTTTAAGTGGCAGGGAGAAAAATAAAAGGCTTGTTGAATGCAGTCACCTTCCCCTCACAAGGAGGTTGCCTGTTGTTGGGAAGTGGACTTGCAGTGATTGTAGGCAGTCAAGAGCAGGGGGAGTGATGACTCCTCACAAACTCACTTTAGCACAATAGTCCTTTGAGGGAATGAGGGGGAGATGCAGGCAGGCAATAGTGAGCAGGGGCCATACATGCCCAGACCTAACAAATGTTACATGAAGGAAAAAGCCCAGAAGCTGAACTCATCACCACCTGATCCTAGATAAACTAAACTGTCTTAAAAGAGGCAGCTCAAAAATAATAATAATTAATAATTATTTAATAATAATAATAATTAAATAATATGTTTCAGTAGATTTTGGTTTATTGCTACCAGTTGCTAAGGAAATTGGGAAAAATACCCTCCTGCTGACATTTCATGTGAAGTGATTGTTGTGAAAGATGAGTCTGTACTAAAGTTTACATTCCAAATAACACAGATAAAAACACTAAATCAGAGAATTGTTTCAGTTGGAAGAGACCTCTAAGATCATTGAGTCCAACCATCAACCCAACACCACCATGGTCAAAGTGCCATGGACACACATTTCTTGAACTCCTCCAGGGATGGTTACTCCACTGCCTCTCTGGGCAGCCTGTTCCAATCCCTGACCACTCTTTCTGTGAACAGAAACTACGGAGAATTGCAGAGGTGCTTTCATCATTTTTCTATGGAGACCAGTGGTGTTCCTCAGGGATCAGTGTTGTTTAACACCTTTGCCAGCCATATTGAGAGGGGGATTGATGTATCCTCAGCAAATCTGCAGATGACACCAAGCTCTGTGGTGTGTTTGACACACTGGAGGGAAGGGATCCATGCAGAGACCTTGACAGGGTTGAAAGGCAGGCCCGTGCCAACCTCATGAAGTTCAACAAGGCCAAGGGCAAGGTCCCGCACCTAGGTCAGGGCAATGTCAAGCATAAATCCAGGCTGGGCAAGGAGTGGCTCAAGAGCAGTCTGGAGGAGGCAACCTTGGAAGTGTCACTTGATGACAACCTCAATAAGAGCCAGCTTATAAGAAAGCTGGGATGGAACTTTTTAGCAGGGCTTCTAGTTACAGGATGAGGGACAATGGCTTTGAGCTGGAAGAGGGGAGATTGAGACTGGAGATCAGGAAGAAATTCTTTCAGTGAGGGTGGTGAGACACTGGAACAGGTTACCCAGGGAAGTTGCAGATGCCAGTCTCCTTGGAAGGGTTCCAGGCTAGGTTGAATGGGGCCTTGAGCAACCTGGTCTGGTGAAAGGTGTCCTGCCCATTGTGGGGGGGGGGCTGGAACCATATGTGTTTTAAAGTCCCTTCCAACCCAAACCATTTTTTGATTCAATGAAGGTGGATGTCAGTCTCTTCTCCCACCCTAGGTGATTGAGATCACATTCAGCTCACCAGTTTCCCTAGGAGAAGTAATTGTCATTTCCACCTTCTTGCTCTGGCAAGCACATTAAGGAAGCAATGCAGGTGTTTACCTAAAGCCAAATACAGGAAGTTCTTTGCAGTCTCTCATGATACTCTGAACATCTTTATCAGCCAGACTGTAAATGTCTTTAACTGTCTCCAATGGAGTCATATTTCAAGCAATACTCAATCCCTGTTAAGATCCCTGAAGAAGAAACCCATTTTTGATTTCTGTACCTAGGCACCCAGCTATTTTCTCACTGTGCACTTAAAGAGCTGACTCTAAGATGCTTAAACTCAGCTTTAATCGAATGGTAGGTTTGCTGTCAAAGCTTTCAGACACATAAGCTGCAATTTACCACTTCCTCTGAAACTAGGGCCTCTGTCCTTGTATTACTGGACTAACAGCATAAGGCAACATCAGTTTGTAGAAGGGTTGCAGTTAAAGTGTGTGATAAGCATCTACCATGATACGGTAGGGAAAAAAATAATTTTAAGCTTTGATTTTGTGTGTGCCAGATTACAGCCACATGAAGAGTCCTTGCTGATCAGAGCTTGAATTCCCAATGCAAAAGAACAAGAATTTTCATAGACTGACAGAATGGTTTGGGTTGGAAGCGACTTTAAAGATCATCCAGTTCCATGGGCAGGGACGCCTTCCACTAGGCCAGGTTGCTCAAGGCCCCATGAGGGAGGGGGGCATCCAGAACCTCCCTGGACAAGCTGTTCCAGTGCCTCATCACCCTCACTGGAATTTTTTTTTTTTTCATAATACTCTAATTTCCTTTGTTAACCAAAAGGAAATGAGGGAAATCAGTTGAAATGCCCATTAGCAATGTTGAAAAAAAGTTTCTGCAATATCAAGTCAACATATAAAGTCGCTGTGCTTGTAAGAATCACCACCAAGTGCAACTACACTCCCTTGATGAGGCTGGTTAGACATTTCAGTAGAAGACTCTGGTTCTGGACCATGGGCAAAGCAGTATTAGCAGTCAGGTGTAAAATACACTGCAAAGAGACCCCGAGTTCAGTCTGAAAGGTCTGGCAGTAACAATATCCAGTAGACTAGTAGCCATTAGTTCCAGATGACCTACTCTTCTGGATGCAGAAGAGGTTCATCTCGACGTCTTTTAATTCAAGGGGTCTCCTTGTAATGAAAATGAAAAGCCTGAGGTGAGAGCCATAGATTTTATGACTTAATTTTTAGTTTTTATGGTGTCACAGCCTTTTCAGCATCACAACTCTGTTAACACTTTATTTTTCACTAAAGACTTGTTGTGCAGGACCCTGGTAAGCGACAAGTGGCTGCCACCTATAGACTCTTTGCCATGTCTTGTATTTACAGAAATGAAGATGTCAATTCTACACCCTCAGAGCTCTGGTGCACAATGCTTTGGATTTGTACAAACAGAAGAGCGAGAGCACTGACAAAGACCTAACACTGCTTGAATGGAAATTAAGCAACCACTTGTTAAAATATGATTATTTATATCCATATTTAAATTATTTGTATCCTAAAAGACAGTACTTACAACAATGGAGCACAGAAAGGCAGTTGATAATTCACTACTGGCTTTGACAGGTAGCCTTCAAGTCCCACTCAATTCTTCCAGTTTTTATGTTTCAGTGTCTTTCATTTTGAAGTGTTTGTCAGACTCCAGGGAATTAAGTTCAAGCCCAAGAAAACTCCAGCTCATTTTACCAATTAATACACAGCCTCAGGTTGTTATCACCCAATTCAGCAATGTGATATAGTTTGAGCAGTGCTCAATGCACAGCAGCATAATGAGTGAGAGAACCTTGAGCAGCATCACCTTGACTTATCAGATACAAACACAAAACCCTCAAACCTCAATTTTCATCCCTATTTGCTTTACATAAAGTAAAAGAGTGGTCAGGCATTGGGAGAGGCTGCCCAGGGAGGTGGTGGAGTCACCATCCCTGGAGGTGTTCAAAAAATGTGTGGACATGGCACTTCAGGAGGTGGTTTAATGGCCATTGGTAATCTTAGGTAGATGCTTGGACTTGATGATCTTAGAGCTCTTTTCCAAGACAAACAGCCTCATCGGAAAGGATTTTCTTCAAAAGTATTTGAAGTGCATAGCGTTGGTTGGTGCTGAAATTTAAACACATAGCAGGAAGCTTCTCCTAATCTGTGCACTTCAAAGGTTCATGGCAACTCTCCTGGCTTTGTGACAGCTCATCCCTTTGCCTTCAGTGGCTTTTATCATGCTCTGCCGCTGCTGTGTCTGAGATGATTACAGTGTTAGATGGCACTTCTCCATTCTCTTTTGCCAGGCCATATTGTTAAGGCTCTTGTTTACTCTAACGGAGCCCTCTACTCTCCTCTTATCCATTCCTCTTTCACCAGGTCCCCTCCAAGTTCAGCAGATCAGAAGTCTTCACGGAGCACTAAACGCTCTTGCTGCACCTCCCAGATATGTCAACAAAACTTATTGGTCTGTCAGAAATACTCTAATGGGTGGGTTGTACCCCCTGAGCTGCCATTTTCACAGTCGATGTCAGTAGACAATCACAACCCTGACAATAATATCCCTGAAAATTAAACAACTCTCCTCAGTGAAGTTCATGCCACTGTCTTCCAAGGAAATGTTCTGTGAGATAAGCTACCTCTTTTTAGGAAGACATCCTGATCAGTGTAAATGACTTGGTGACAGAAAGCCCATCTGCCACCACCACAACCAGGTTGCATTGATAACAAGTTTCCCTTAGCAGGTGAAAACTTGTTCTTATTTATTACCCAAGACCTTCTCCTGACTGCCTATAAAGACCTTCCTTAAGAATTGTGGGATTTGGGGGTTGTTCAGCCTGGAGAGTGTTCTATGGAGACTTTACAGCAGACTTCCAGTACCTTAAGGGGGCCTACAAGAAACCTGGGAAGGGACTTTTTAGAAGGGTTTGTACTGACAGGATGAGGGGCAATGGCTTTAAGCTGAAAGTGGGGAGATTGAGACTGGGGATTATGAAGCTGAGGGATCTGGGGTTGTTTAGTCTGGAGAAGAGGGTGGTGAGACACTGGGATAGGTTGTCCAGGGAGATTGTGGATGCCACCTCCCTGAAGGTGTTCAAGGCCAGTTTGGATGAGGCCTTGAGTAACCTGATCTAGTGGAAGATGTCTCTGACAGTTGGAAATCATTTTCAACCCAAACGATTCTATGATTCTATGAACTAACTGAAGATCGAGGAAGCCAAAAATAGTTCAAATAATCTGACTGTACCAGGACATTTATTCTTTCAACAACTTTTTACCTGCTGCAGGAAAGGAGAATGGTATTGGTGATATCAGGCCCTTTTCATCCTCAATATTTGCTGGTGTCCTCCTCTGACAATTCCAGTCTAAAGAGTTATTTTACTGTGAGGATCACAAAAAACAAAACAAAACAAAACAAAACAAAAAAACCCAAGCATCTCATCAATGAATATCAGAAAACGGAGCATAACTGCTTTTCCCCACTTAGTTAATACAGAGAGATCCACAATTAAATTTGGCATCTGGCCAATGACAGGAACAGAACATTACAGTTTTCCATTTTTCATTCCCTCTGAAGGCTCTTCCAGCCACAAAGTGAGCCTCAAATGAAGGGTAAAACCTGGTAGTTAAATGAATTCAAGGGAAACCACTAAAATCTTGAAGGGCCTTTAGGAATTTGGCTCAGAATGTTCCAGGGAGCAGTGTAACATCTACACATATTAGAAGGAGTAAGTTAGTACTGAATTATTAAAAAAATGTAGTTAGCTTCCCTTGTTTCATCAACAAACATTATTAAATTTTAATAAGTATAAATGGGGCAGTAAAACTAATGAAGTTGGTTTTACCAGGAAAATGTAAAAATGAAGAGAACCTTTTACTTGAAAGGAAATATGTGTTTAGTACAAGTTGGTTTATAACATAATAAAAGAAACATTATTGGTTTTCATAGTTTTGGCACAGGTTTCCAATTTGCAGTGAGGTCTGCAAAGTGGGATGACAACATCCTTAGCCATCATGTGAACACTTACATGCACAAGCAACGTTTTCAGAAAGGCTTGGTGGTGGTTGTTGCTGAAAAACTCCCCAGGAGCCAGCAATGGTCACTGGCAGCCCAGAAGGCAGCTGTGTGCTGCATCCAAAGCAGTGAGAGCAGCAGGACAGGGAGGGGATTCTGCCCCTCTGCTCTGCTCTGCTGAGAGTCCACCTGCAGCACTGTGTCCAGTTCTGGTGTCCCCAGCACAAGAAGCATGTGGAACTGCAGGAGAGGGTCCAAAGAAAGCTGCAAAGATTATCAGGGGGCTGGAGAGAGGCAGGCTGAGAGAGCAAGGGATGTTCAGCCTGCAGAAGAGAAGGCTCCAAAGAGACCTTAGAACAGCCTTTCAACACTTGAAGGAGGCTACAGGACAGCTGAGGAGGGATGTTTACAAGGACTTGCAGTGACAGTTTGAGAGGCAATGGCTTTCAGCTGGAATAGAGGAGATTTAGACTAGAGATTAGGAAGAAATTCTTTCCAGTGAGGGTGGTGAGACACTGGAATAAGTTGCCCAGGGAGATTGTGTGCTGGGCTGCATCCAAAGCAGTGAGAGCAGCAGGACAGGGAGGGGATTCTGCTCCTCTACCCTGCTGAGACCCCACCAGCAGCACTGTGTCCAGTTCTAGTGCCCCCAGCACAAAAAGGACATGAAGCTGCTGGAGTGGGTCCAGAGGAGGACACAAAGATAATCAGAGGGCTGGAGAACCTCCCCTGAGAGAGTTGGGGTTGTTCAACCTGGAGAAGAGAAGGCTCCAGGGAGACCCTTCTAGCAGCCTTCCAGTACCTGAAAGGGGAGAGATGGGGAGGGATTTTTGACAAGGGCTTGTAGTGATAGGACAAGAGGGAACGGCTTTTGTCTTGAAGAGGGTAGATTTAGACTGGAGATTAGGAAGAAATTCTTTCCAGTGAGGGTGGAGTGACACTTGAACAGGTTGCCCAGGGAGGTTTTGGATGCCCCCTCCCTGGAGATGTTCATGGCCAGGTTGGATGAGGCCTTGAGCAACCTGGTCTAGTGAAAGGTGCCTGCCCGAGGCAGGGGTATTTGAACTAAATGATCTTTAAGGTCCTCTCTATCTCAAACCATCCTGTGATTCAAGCAGAATCTCAGTGGAAAGCAGATCAGTGTGGCAAAAGCAAATCACTTTTCACAAGTATGTTTGGGCCCAGTGTACTGGGTAGTACTATCCCTGAGAGAAAAAACAACATCCAATGATGAAATAATTGTCAGGATATGAAACCATCTGTGGTATAGAAATGACACCAGATCTTGGTATTTTCCTCTAAATGATGGCAGCCTTGGATCCAGAATGTGTGATCATC
Organism: Indicator indicator; assembly: GCF_027791375.1. NCBI lineage: Eukaryota > Metazoa > Chordata > Aves > Piciformes > Indicatoridae > Indicator > Indicator indicator. Next base: position 26,773,894 of record NC_072017.1, on the reverse strand, counting down.
TGTAGCATGAACTCAGAACTGTGGGACTTGACATCAAATGGCACCATTGCCTTCTACTCCCTTCTGGTACCCTCTTGGTTGCTATTGCATGAAGGAAGTAGAAAAGTTCTGTTGTTTTTTTGGCAGACCTAGATTGGTTCTTTGTTTCTTAGAAAGCTCATGCAGAATAGTGGCATGAAGCATGCCAGAAGCATTTGTGTGTAAGGATGTTTATGCTGAGTTTGGACCATAACAAGTTCTTCCAAAGTTGTTCACATTAGCTGTTTGAGGCCAGCAGCATAGTGCTGCCAACTCCTGTTCCCTGTGCTGGCCTTCTCATACAGACTTTGTCTTGCCTTGGCCAGCTTCAGAGACCAGACTCATGCTCAGACTTGACTTCCTTTTTGCAATGGATGCCAGTGAATGCTTTGACACCTGCTACAGAACAGCTGGCAAGAGCTTTTATTTGGAAGAGAGATGGTAGCAAGGGAGATTTGTGACTGCTGAAAGTGACAGTCACCTTGTACAAGAATGTACAAGGGAGCTTTGGAGAGATGGATGCTCACTACACAATCCTAGCTTCTTGAGGATGGTCCTGGATCACACCAGCACATAAGGACTTGTGCTGAGGGACCTGCTGAGACCCCCCTGGGGGAAGCTTTTCTGGGAAAGGACACAATGCTGCAGAAGTTTCATCTGAAGCAGCTGCTAAAAGCCCAACAAAAGTTACTTACTGAGGGTGTTTTACTGATTGTGTTCCAATTAGATTCACATCAGGCAATTTCTGTTGGTGTCCCTTGAGCTGGATTAAGCTTTGCATCTGATCTTGAGCTTGGTAAACTTGATGCTAGCTGTTCCAGAATGGATGTGCCACTCCATGCATCACCATGTTGCCCTAGATATTCATAGCTGTTGACACCTTTTGGGGAGGGATTTTTATGGAATTGGTGGTATCAGAGCTGTCCCAGGACTTGAAATACTTGCTGATCTGAGGTGCCTCTGCAACATCACCAGTGTTGGTAAATAACTCAGATTAAAGAAATTTCCTCTCTCTGTATCAGTGTGAGGGGATTTCATTTACTTTCTTTTGGTGGTTTCATCCTGTGCTCTTCTCACCCTGCATTATTCATGTGCAACTTTCCAAATTGCTTCTAGTTCTTGCAACACTGGTATAAATCATAGGGCTATTTTCTCTGGAGGCCTTCAGCCTTCAGCTCCACAGCTTGTTTTCAGATGAAAACCATGTTCAATTAAGGTGATTTGTTTGCTGCACAAAAACTTAAGTATCTCATACTGCCATTTAATAGAGAGGGAAAGCTGAGATTATATAAACACAGGATGAGTATTTTTTGGGTTTTCTGCCTTCGCTCTCCACTTCACTCTTTTCCACACATGTCCAGCTGAGACAGAATCTGCTGGAAGAGGGGAGTGAGGATAATGCTACCAAGAGGGAAGACTGTGGCACAATCTGCTTTTGTCAATGAATACAACACACCACTCTATAGCATTGCTTGTCCTGTTCTATTCACAGAAATGGTGAAAAGATGAAGATTCATCATGCTGGCCCCTGTACTCAGCACTGCTGAGACCATGCTTCAAGTACTGTGCCCAGTTTTGGGCACTGTGATATAAGAAAGACATTGAGGTAGTGGAGCATGCCCAGAGAAGGGCAATAAAGCTGGTGAAGGGCCTGTAGAACAGGTCTGGTGAGAAGCAGCTGAGGGAACTGGGGGTGTTTAGTCTGGAGAAGAGGGTGGTGAGACACTGGAACAGGTTGCCCAGGGAGGTTGTGGATGCCCCCTCCCTGGAGGTGTTCAAGGCCTGGTTACATGAGGCCATGAGCAATCTGGTCTAGTGGGAGGTGTCCCTGCCCCTAGTAGGGGCCTTGGAACTAGATGATCTTCAAGGTCCCTTCCTACCTAAACCATTCTACCAATCTATGAAAAAAATCAAGCATCAATGTCTAGGTATTTTCCCTGTATGACAGTGAACAAGTGAGATCCCCTAAGTAGCTGATAGAGTGGCACCGTTTGATATCACAATGTTGAAAGTCCAGATACAGCAGGGCCTGGTGGTGCTAGAAAAGGAGAGTGGTGAGAGTTGCACCACTGCTTGGATGGTGTTGTTTAAGAGAAACACCTCTGAGGGAAGTCATGGCACAGTTTTGCATTTCTTTGCTTCCAATAAAGATATGACTGACAAGTAACTTGTGAAGAACAAGAGCATCCTCACCATCATCAAAAACAGGTGCAGACTTTCCAAGGGCTGACCATTGCTTTTGCCAGAATCAGAAGCCACACACATGCACTGCTTTATCATGAAGTCGACTACTGAAATCTGCTTTGAGAAACAGAAAGTCATATTCTGCATAGTCATCCTCATGAGAGATGTGTTGCATGCATGGAAGAGAGACATGGACCTGGTGGAGCAAGTCCAGAGGAGGGCTGAAAAGATGATCAGAAGACTGGAGTACCTCTGCCATAAAGACAGACTGAAAGAATTGGAGCTGTTCAGCCAGAGAAGAGAAGGTTGTGGACAGACCTTAGAGCTGCACTTCAGTATCTGAAGGGGACCTACAGGAAGGGCCTGTGGTGACAGGATGAGGGACAATGGTTTGAAGCATGAGCAGGATAGATTTAGGCTGGACATCAGGAGGAAGTTCTTCTCAATAAGTATAGTGAAGTACTGAAACAGGATGCCCAGAGATGTGGTTGAGGCCCTGGCCCTGGAGACATTCAAGATCAGACTCAGTGTGTCCCTGGGCAGCCTGCTCTAGTTGGAGGTGTCCCTGCTGACTGCAGGGGAGTTGGACAAAATGACCTTTGAGGGTTAACCCCTTGTAATCTGTGATTCTGTGAAAGAAAAGACCAGAGCAAGAACAACAGCAGAGAAACCCAAAACAACATTGATATTTTGTTTTGATTTTTCCTTTCTTTTGCTGCAGATATTGTTTCATAGCCCAGTGAGGCAGCTCACTCAGTTGCAGCCCACAACGATCATTTGCAGATGATATATTTTAGGAGAAGGCAGCCATTGCATCTGGAACTAGTCAAGTAGTCTGAACATTCACTTGAATCTGTCATGTAACAGTCAGAGCTAAACCAACATGCATTTGTGTGTTGTCCTCCTTGGGGAGGCTGCAGGAGTACAGAGTAAGGAACAGGAAAAAAAGTCTCCAGTAGCATTAGTTCCTGTCTGCTGGCAAGCAGAAGAGAATGGCAAACATGGTGAGTCCTCCTCAGTGACAAGTTTCGAGTTTCCACCAATTCCCTATGTGACAGTAAGTGTTACAGAACCTGTGTCAGAGAGAGAAAGGGAGACAATAGCCAGTTTTGCCCTCATGCAAGTTGGAGGTAGAATGGATGAAGATTGAACTCAGTTTCTCCTAAGCCTGCAAATCCTCCAATATTTTAAGTATCTGGATCTCAAAGATGGTCTTGAGGCCACAGAGGAAGGTTAGCTCAAACCTAGACAGTTGCCATAGACATTTCACAAATTTCTGGCAAGTCTGATTGCTGTTAAACTGCAGTTACTGTGACAATAGAATCATAGAGTTGTTTTACTTGGAAGAGACTTCTAAGATCATCAAGTCCAACCTTCAAACTAAGACCACCATGTCCATTGAAACATGTCCCACAGTGCCATGTCCACACATTTCTTGAACACTTCCAGGGATGGTTACTCCACCACCTTCCTGGGCATCCTGTTACAATCCCTGACCACTCTTGCAGCAAAGAAATTTTTCCTAATATCCAACTTAAACCTCCCCTGACACAGTTTCAGGCCATTTCCTCTCCTCCTGTCACCTGAGACTAGGGAGAAGAGACCAATACCCATCTCACTCCAACCTCCTTTCAGGGAGCTGTAGAGAGCAATGAAATCTCCCCTCAGCATCCTCTTCTCCAGAATAAACACCCCCAGTTCTCACAGCTGCTACTGTTCTCCAGACCCTTCACCATCTTTTTTGCCCTTCTCTGGACATACTACAGCCCTTCAATGTCCTTCTTGTAGTGAGGGCCCCAAAATTGAATCAAGCAATAAAGGTGTGGCCTCACCAGTGCTGAGTACAGGGGGACGATCCCTTCCCTGTCCACACTATTCCCGATCCAGCCCAGGATGCTACTGGGTTTCTTGGCCACCTGAGCACAGTGCTAGCTCATCTTCAGACATCTCTCAGCCACTACCCCTAAGTCCTTTCCTGCTGGCCAACTTTCCAGCCACTCTGCCCCAAGCCTAGAGTGTTCATGGGGTTGTTGTTACACAAGTGCAGGATCTTGTCTTGTTAAACCTCATGCAAGTGACCTCAGCTCATTGATCCAGCCTGGTGAGCTCTGCTTGGCCAGATCCCTGACAGCTCTTTCTGCTCCCAACAGCAGCTAAACATAGCAGAAAGAGCTTTAGGACTCATTCAATCAAGCTCAGTATATTGACAAAGCAAAACCCACCATAAAAAAAAAAAAAATCATATTTTTTACCCCGAGTTATCCAGCAAGAGAGTTTTTGATAGTAAAAAGCCATGGTATCAACCTCATGCTGCTACACAGTTCAGTCAGAAACATTCCTAAAAACAACCCAAAACCAAAACAAATCCTTCTGGACACTGCTTACAAACATCAATGAATAATATTTATCATCTGAAATCTGGACAGTTCAGAAACAGCATAAATGGAAGTTGTAAAACACAGTAGAGTGAGGTAAAACTTTTAAAGCTCTATATAGTAGAGCTGGTTCAAAAGTTGTTCCTGTAGAGGTGGAACTTCCTGTGTTTCAGTTCGTATCCACTGCCCCTTGTACTATCACAGGACACCACTGAAAAGAGCCTGGCCCTTTCTTCTTGACACCCACCCTTCAGATATTTGTAATCATTAATAAGGTTACCTCCATATTTAAAATCTGGAGGAGGAAGTTGCCATTGGTGTTACTTCATTAATAGATGAATGACCGATGCCTGGAGTGGTCTGGGGTGAAGCTGACTTCATGGGTGAACAGTCTTTCATAAAAGAAAACTGAAAGGCAGCTCCAGGGTAGTTTTCCTTTTTCTTTTACTTTTTTCCTGTGGCTTTTGTTGTTTGGTTGGTTGGGTTTTTTTCCCTTCTCCTCTCTTACTAGTCAAAACTGCAGCAATATTTGCTTTTAGCAGGCCCAAGGGAGCACTCTTGTGCTTTAGGTGAAGTTAAAATAACACTGCTGGGAAAAATTACACCTTAGTAATATAGCCCCTGCTAAATTGCCTTTAACATAGTTACCAAAGTTATTTAGGAAAACATCAGTGCTAGTTGGTGATGATAAAAAGAGCCACAAGAAAAGGAAGACCCAAAAGCTCTGTATGCAAGACCTGTATCTCTCTTGACAAAGGCAGCTGAAGGAATCGATTCTCATTTGTTTCTGCAGCCCATGCTTTAGTGAGGGAGCACAAAGCCACAAGCTGAGTTTTCTCCTCTGCATTACAGTACTGTATCTACTGTCCCTGCTGAGGTCATTTATTGTGGTTTGAAGAGAGGGAAGAAGATGGAATGGATTCTGATAGACTGGGAGACAATTTTTTTCCCCCAGGGATACACTCATGCATGGTGCCTGCTGAAGCCTGCTGAGCTGCTGTGCATGTAATGAAGTCAGTGAAGGCACCAAGTGGCAGCACAGGTTGACCTGCTGGAGAGCAGCTCCACAGAGAAGGACCTTGGAGTTATGGTTGATAAGTTATCCATGGGACAACCGTGTGTCCTGGTGGCTAAGAAGGCCAATGGTGCCCCGGGGTGCATTAAGAAGAGTGTAGACAGCAGGTCAGGGGAGGTTCTCCTCTCCCTCACCTCTGCCCTGGAGAGACCACAGATGGAATATTGTGTCCAGTTTGGGGCTTCCCAGTTCAAGAGGGACAGGGAGATATATTGGAGAGAGTCCAACAGAGGCTACAAAGCTGATGAAGGGACTGGAACATCTGTCTGATGAGGAAAGGCTGAGAGACCTGGGGCTGTTTAGCCTGGGGAAGAGTGAGAGAGCATCTTATCAATATTGATAAATATCTGAAGGGTGGGTGACAAGATGAAGGTGCCAGGTTCTTTTCAGTGGTGTCCAGTAAAAGCACAAGGGACAATGGATACCATCTAGAACACAGGAAGTTACACCTCAACATGAGGAGAAAATTCTTTGTTGTGAGGGTGACAGAGCTCTGGAGCAGGCAGCCCAGCCCTCTAAGTTGTAGAGTCTCTTTCTCTAGAGACTTTCAGGACTTCTCTGGATGTGTTCCTGTGTGACCTGCCCTAGGTTATCCTGCTTTGGCAGTGGGGGAGAGCTGGATAATCTCAGAAGGTCCCTTCCAACCCCTACCATTCTGTGATTCTCTATTCCCTCAGTCTTGGCAAGATCTGTACCTACCTTCAGTGCCTTCCACCTGAGTCCCAGAGAAGCTCCTTTCACCATAAAATTACACTGTGCCACGTGGCCTTGTCTTTTAATTATGCTATGTAACTATAACCACAACAGACTTAGCAGCACTTAGGTCAAGAAAATAATGCCTACAACTACCTGCAGCCAGTGAATAGGCCTTGGAGCTTCAGCAGTAAATGTCACAGGTCATAGCATTTTCCACACTGTCTTCCCACAAATCAGAGCTAAGCCAAAGTACATCCCTATCTCTTGCTTCCCCTCACACCACGAAGAATCAAATTGCAGATAACCTGACCTTTAGGGGGGAAAAATTAAATTAAACCCCACAAAGCAGAACTAATCTTTCTTTGACATTTTGTTCTTTAGAAATTCCTTGCCCAGGGCCTTTTCCCAGACTTATGAGATCACTATCTCCAAACTGTCTCCTTCAAGTAGGTATTAGCTAGAAAAATATTAGCCATGGTCCTTCAGCACCCAGCCTCTTTGAGATAAATGGCCAGTTAATAACAGCTCTTCATTCACTCAGTGCAGTCTTTTCTACTATGCATATCCATACTTAGTTTGCCTTGGAGACCATGCTGTATTACCAGGCCTTTCACAGCCAGTGGGTGATGAGTCACACCCATTTTGTCTTGGGTGCAACATTCATCCAACTAATGTCATTGATGACTCTGGAATCTTTATTTCAACTTGGCTTCTCTTTGTACATGTATTTTATTGTACCCTTACAGCACCAGCACAGAGAAGGACCTGCCATGGAAAGGTCTCTTCATTTTCTGTGTGCAGCTATCTGTGAAGACGTCCAAACCCATAGAGATGGGAAACACTTCCTGTTGTACAGGCTGTATGTCACAAACAAAAACCTGTGTCATGCGTCTGACTGTCACAGGGTGAGCCACACAAAAGTGCTAGGAGGAAGAACTTTTTACAAGGGCTTGTAATGATAGGAAGAGAGGGAACAGCTTTAAGCTTGAGAAGGGGAGATTTAGACTGGAGATTAGGAAGAAATCCTTGACAGTGAGGGTGGTGAGTCACTGGAACAGGTTGCCCAGGGAGGTTGTGGATGCCACCTTCCTGGAGGTGTTCAAGGCCAGGCTGGATGAGGCGTTGAGCAACCTGGTCTAGCGGAAGGTGTTCCTGTCCATGGTGGGAGAGGTGGAACTAGATGAACTTTAAGGTCCCTTCCAACCTAAACTGTTCTAAGAATCTAAGAACTCAAACAATTGTGAATTCACAGTCCTTCAAGAGAGTCTTTTCAGGAGCTTTAAGAAAGGTCAGTACACAGAAGAATGGGAGCTCAACTCAGTAGGAATTATTTGGAAGCATTTAAGCACCTTATTTTGGGGATACCTCAGTTCTGTTCCATAGCAAACCAGCTAACAAAACCACCACATGATTAGCTGCTGTTGAGTAACACTTTAGGAATTTGTTGCCACCTCTTGCATGCTTCCTGTTCATGACCCAGTGAGATCCATTAGCTGTCTGGATGTATAGAAACTCAAAGGTGTGCGGCACTGCACTTTTGGAGCAGCCTGCATGATTCAGTGCTTCTTATCCAGTCCACAAACCATGTACTTGTGCTGCCTTTCCATAGAAGTTAGAGTTAAATAAAATAGTTAATCAGAGGACTGAAAATGGATGGACAACCAGGTGGATATGGAGTATAAAAAAAAAATCAGACACAGGGTCACAAAGATTATATTGGATTGGAAGGGACCCTCAAAGGACGTCTTGTCCAATTCCCCTGCAGTCAGCAGGGACACCTCTAGGTAGAGTAGGTTGCCCAGGAACACATCAAATCTGGTCTTGAATGTCTCCAGGAGTGGGGCCTCAACCACATCCCTGGGCAACCTGTCCCAGTATTTTATTAGTCATTGTAAATCACATGTGCACAAATGGAGCTTCTACCTTAAAGCAGAGTATCCTAAGTTTGTCCAGACTAAGGCACAGACTTGCCAGCTTGCCAGTTGCACCACACAGAAACCTCAAGTTCTACATCAAAACCACCTACTGCCATTAAAAAATGCGTTAAACTCTCCTGAAAACCAGCCATGGTGATGCACAGTTTCTGCAAAACTGGCAGATTTCAGCATGAATGCTCTTCTGCCTTCTGAAAAACCCAAGGCCTTGTCTGGGTACCCATCTGCACCATTTTAACGATGCTTTTACAGGACAGTCAAGTCATGAATTTGCTCAGAGTTGATTAAAATTATAAATATTGCATTACTGCATGGGAGGGAACAGAAAATGGAAAGGAGGAGACAGCTGACTGTCCAACACACTGGCATCCCTAATCCATTCTGCAGCAACTGTACTAACCTGAAAAGCATTGAACAAAATCCAGTGTGTGCTGTGGGACCTAAGGCTGCATGTTCCATACAGAAAGTCATGCCACTGTCCAAAAATCTGTCACTCTGAAGGTGGCAATGAGTCGTGGCAGCAGAGCTATTGGACAGCTAGCTGAAGTCTGGCTCCTTCACTGACCTGCTAGAAACCTGCTGGGGAATATGTGTGAGCCAGAGCACCTGAAATTTGCATCTGAATTAAAAGCCTTGTTCAGTGTGCTCCAGTTTATAGAATCATAGAGAAGGTTTATTTGAAAAAGACATCCAAGATCATCGAGCCCAACCATCAACCTAAGACCACCATGGCCATTAAACCATGGCCCCAAAGTGTCATGTCCGCATGTTCCTTCAACACCTAGAGATACTTATCCTAGAAACACCTGGCATATTTAGCAATAAAATACCTTATTGCATTTTATTTTTTATTGGTTTTCCCATTTATCCACCCTGCTATCAATGTTCTACACTCCCTCAGTAGGGATAATGGAAGCATTTTCACATGAAGTTGGTTCCAACCATATTCCAAGAAGTCTATTTGTGAAAATAATGCAGGAAAATATCAGATGAGTACTTTAGAATCAGGGAGCTACACCTATCTCTGTTTTCATGTCGTATACAGTGGAATCCTATGCAAAATCTTATTCAATACCTTTTGTAATATTATTTCTTTCAAGGAAAAGGAAAGCCAGTTACATGAGGGACTTGATTCATGCTGCAGAGGACAGAAATGTTCAACTGGCACACATTTTTTGAGCAAAAATAGCAGGAATCCTTTCCTACAGCTCAGAAGTTGTGCACTGCTCAGCAATACTTACAATGAATATAGAAACAGTGACTACAAAGAGGTATCTGTGATCAACACCATCAAGGTGCAAGTACAAGGTCTTACAAAAGGGCCAGGGCAATCCCAAGCACAAATCCAGGCTGGATGACGAGTGCCTCAAGAGCAGTCTGAGGAGAAGGATGTGGGGTGTCAGCTGAAGAAAAGCCCCTATCAGTCAGCAATTGTCACTGGCAGCCCAGAAGGCAGCTGTGTGCTGGTGAGAACAGCATCCAAAGCAGTGAGAACAGCAGGACGGGGAGGGGATTCTGCCCCTCTGCTCTGCTGAGACTCCACCTGGATGGAGTTCTGGTGCTCGCCACACAAGAAGGACATGGAGCTGCTGGAGAGGGACCAGAAGAGGCCACAATGATGATCAGAGGGCTGGAGCACTTCTCCTGTGAGGACTGGCTGGGAGAGTTGGGGCTGTTCAGCCTGGAGAAGAAAGGCTCCAGCGAGACCTTCTAGCAGCCTTCCAGTACCTGAAGGAGGCTCCAAGAGAGCTGGGGAAGGACAGTTTGCAAGAGCTTGTAGTGACAAGATGAGGGGCAACGGCTCTGAGCTTGAAGAGGGGAGAATTACACTGGAGATTAGGAAGAAATTCTTTCCAGTGAGGGTGGTGAGACACTGGAACAGGTTTGCCCAGGGAAGTTGTAGGATGCCCTCTCCCTGGCAGTGTTCAAGGCCAGGTTGGATGAGACCTTGAGCAGTCTGGTCTAGTGGGAACTTTCAAAGTTCAGAAGAGTACCAACAACAGAATACAGGTGAAATCAAATCATAAAAAAATGTCCAAGTTCAGGAGTACACCACCATTCAGCAAGACAGGTATGAGATAGTGGAGACCTGCTGTTGCAAGAAAGTGCCTGACATACAGAGACACAGGAATAAAAGAGAGGATCAAAGACAGGATCTGCTGCTATTCCTTCACAACTATACAAAAGAAAGCAATCACTACGAAACACAGGGGGAAATAGCTGTGATGTTCAGAACCCATTTTGGGGTGAGTGACCACATCATTGCCTTCTCAAATATTTTGGTGGGGTTTTTTGTTTCTTAGACAAAGGCAATACTTCCAGTTCTCAAGAGAAAAGATAGATGAGCATCTGTTGGATGAAGTCTTGACTCTGCCATCTAACTACAGCTACCAAGAGCATTTTGGAAACATTTGCACCTTCCCTCAGTTTTCAAGATCATGTCAAGAAAACAGGATTTCCTCCCAGCTCCACCACCTCAAGAGCTACTCAGCTCAAACCATATGCCTGGGCTAGACTTTTCCATCTACAGAGAGAATGAGGTTTCTCTGTGGAAGGATTTATTTGTCCCATAGTTCTATCTCTGTTTGCTGATTTCTAATAAAAAGAGACTCAATACATCTCTTCCAGATCTGCATCTCTGATACAGACAGAAAGATTCAATTCCTTTCTCAACTTCATCCAGCTCTTGGCATCAGAGCTCTCATGCTAATGAACTGACTCCATCCAATTTACTTGCTTCCTAGAAGGAGAAGTTGACAATCAGATTCCAAAGTCAGCTTACTGAGCCTGTCTCCAGATGCATAATCTGGTCTGTCAGGGGTCAGCTGCTCCCACAACAGTTTTAAGCACATTTATCTTGAGAAGACAGGTGAAGGGAAAGTCCACTCATCATCCTCAGCCTAATGCACATGAGGGAATTGCTAGTTCCCCTCCCCTTCCTGAAGACAGAGATGAAAACCATACCATCTGCATTTTTCACCTTTTATGTATGACAACACTAGGTATATTTTTGCCTGTTGCTCTTTCATTTTTCACTCCTTCACCCATTCAACACAGACTTTTCCATGTTTTGCATTTTTTCCTTCACGTTTTTCCTTGATGTGGCTAACATCAGCTTCAAGGAAAGGGGCTGGCTACAGTGCACAGTGTTCTGCTGCATACCCCTTCCTTGTAGCCGTGTTACACACAACACTTTCTCAGGAAGGACCTCAAACAGTCATAGAATTGTTTTGGTTGCAAAAAGCACTTTAAGATAATAGAGTTCAACCATTCTCTAACTCTATCAAGGCTGGTGTTAAATCATGGCCCTCAGCACCACATTTCTGCCTCTTTGAAACTCTTCTAGGGATGGGTATTCAACTACCTCCCTGGGCAGCCTATGCCAGTCTTTGAGAGCCCGTGCAGTCAAGAATTTTCTTTTAAAACCCAAGCTAAACCTCCCCTGGTGCTGCTTGAGGCTGTTTCCTCTCATCCTGTCACTTGTTCATAGGGAGAGGAGACCAACCCCCACCCTGCCCCAATCTCCTTTCAGGGAGTTGTAGGGAGCAATGAGGTCTCCCCTCAGCCTCCTCTTCTCCACACTAAACCCCAACTCCCTCAGATGTTCCTCACCAGACCTGTTTCCAGACCCTTCACCAGCTTTGTTGCCTTTCTCTGGACACATTGCAACAGCTCAATCTATTTCTTGTAGTGAGGGCCCTAAATCTGAACAAAAATGTACATATACACTTACTATCCATGCCATTAGTACAAATAGAAGAGGCTGAATTGTTCCCAAGTATCTTTAAGCTCTTTCACAGTGCACAAACTTTACAACTAGAGCCATGGATATGATCTATTTTCTTACACAAATAAGATTCTAGGGTAGCAAGAAAATAAGTAGGAGAAAATAGAGAGTGCATGAAGAAGGCACAGAAGTGACAAGTCCACCTGAATTGAGATGTGAAATTCAATTATTCAGAAGATATAAACTGACAAAATAGAGAGGTGTGACAAATAGGCATAACAGCCCTCAATCCTTACTGGCTGTGATTGAAGATCTCTATCATGAGCACTCATGGATACATAATTCAGGGCAGATTAAAGACAGATCCAGCATGGAATTAAAGACTTTCTGACCAGATGAGCTCCTAACAGCATGAACTCCTAAAAGCACAAATTCCTTGTCCTGCCTGTTAGTACTGCAGAGCTCTAAATTAGCTGAGGAAAAAAATAATCCTGGGGAAATTTACATCTGGGATGAGAGAGTTATTATAGATTGATACTGTGAGGTCAAACCACCAGACTAAAACCCAACAACAAGCCAAAAAAAATCACATACTAGAACCCACCAGCATGTCACAAGATGAAAAAAAAAAAAATTAAAAATTTGGAGAGCATCTTTGGCATCCCTTGGTAAGGAGGAGGTTCTGCACAGCTTGGCAGGTGCTGTGCAATTTCCCATTCCAACCTGTTATGCTGAAGGTTTGCTCATCCTCAATGTAGAGCACAGCAGATATCCATACTTGCAACCCCATCAAACAAGCATGGAGCTAGGAAGCAACTTGACTTTCCCAACTCCTCAGTTCACGTCCTGGGGTTAAGCTGCCAGCACTGCAGAATTGTGTGGTGTCTGTTCTATAAACACATATTAGAATAACCTATCATCTTGCCTTGAAAAGGCTCAGTACTGGGGCCAGTTTTCTTTAATATCTGTCAATTATCTGGATGAGGGGATCAAGAGTACCCTCAGTAAGCTTGCAGCTGACACCAAGTTGGGTTGCAGTGTTGATATCTGAGAATTTAGAGATCATTAAAAATAGCTGCTCACCAGCTACTTAGTTTTCATTCACAGATCCTTGTAAAACAGTGAAAAAACTTACACATTGCCCAAATCAAACATTATTTTAGTACAAGAAAAAAAAAAAAAAGAAAAAACCAAACCAACCAAACAAACAACCAAAACCCCCAAAAAAACCCAAACAAGAAAACTCACCCCTCCACAGAGACACCCCCCCAAAAAACTTCCTGAAATTATGTGGTGAATTGTTACAAAACTATGGCTGCTCTACCCCTGCTTCATAAATTTTCCCACTGAGTCTTAGATTTTTTTTTCTTCACCATACATTTGCAGTAGTAACAGAATACCTCCGAAGTCACACTTGAGGATGAGTAAGATTAGGACCTGACCATGCTAGAAGGTCACAGATTCACAGACTGCACTGGGTTGGAAGAAATGCTGAAAAGTCATCTTGTCCAATCCCATGCAGTCAGCAGAGACACCTCTAACTAGAACAGGCTGCCCAGGGACACATTAAGTCTGATACTGAATGCTTCCAGGGGTGGGGCTTCAACCACGTCCCTGGGCAACCTGTGCTCTGTACACAAGTAGGAAACGGCTGAGCCTGCTCTGAAATATTTGCAGCTAAAGACCAGGCACACAAGACACTCATCCTTTACAATGATTAAGGCAGAGCAGAGGCACATCATTACTGACCTTGAATGGCAATTCATGTCATATGTCTGTGACACAGCATGTTATTGTGAATGACACAACACGTTACGGTGAATGACACATCATGTTATTGTGATGGGAGGAACCAAAATGGATTTCTTCTCATAGAATGATTTGCTTTGGAAGAGACCTTCAAGATCATCTAGGTCCAACCCCCCTACATGGGCAAGGACACCTTCCACTAGACTTGACTGCTCAAGGACTCATCCAACCTGGCCTTGAACACCTCCAGGGAGGGGGCATCCACAACCTCCTCGAGCAACCTGTCCAGTGTCTCACCACCCTCACTAGAAAGAATTTCTTCATTATCTCTAATCTAAATCTGCCCTCTTCAGGCTTCAATTCATTACCCCTCAATCCTATACTACAAACCCTTGTAAATAGTCCCTCCTCAGATTTCTTGTAGTCCCCTTCAGGTACTGGAGGCCACTCTAAGGTCTGCCAGGAGCCTTAGATCACTGATATAAAATTGATGAATGACGAAAGATCCAATCTCTGTGCCCACCAGGTTGCTTGGAGATGGTTACTAACTAGATACAACAACATCATTATCACTGACCTCCAGAAGTGCACCCTTGACTTCCCTCTTCAGCACAGTGGCAGAAATTAAATGTGTTCCTGTTTCCCTTCAAGAGGTACAGAAAGGCCATTGTCCTCCTGGGACTGTGGACAATTCCTATGTTGAAAGAAATGCAGGAACCTGATGAGAGGCAGAAGAGGTTGGAGCACACGTATGGGAGTCACACAAACACTATAATCCACATCAAGCTAAGGGATCAGTCAGAGCCCAAGATGATTAAAGCCTTAGTGTGGCAGATGGGGCACTGGGCTTGTTGTCTGCAAAAACTGATGGCTGCTATCTGTGCTGTGGCAATTCTCTGTCACAGGCTACAGCAAAACATGGCAGAGACAAGAGGCATCAAGTGGATGCTTCAAAAAACAGCTCCCAGTAGAAGAGAGGAAGAGAATTTAGGTCTTCTTCCCCTCAAAGATTGCTTTTGGCCTTAGGAGAGAAGTAATTTCCATGCTTATTACCACCAAAAAAATACCTGATAAGTTTTGTCCCCCAGCACAACAGAGCCCCTGCCTGTGGCTTTCTGTAGGACTGAGCTCTCTGGTTTGTTCTGTTTTTGAAAAGATCATTGTGAGTTTAGCTTTAACCTAATGAAGAATCAGAGAATTGTTTTGGTTGGAAAAGCCCTCTAAGATCATCAACTCCAACTATCAACCCAGCACAACCATGACCATTAAACTGTGTCACAAAGAGCCATGTCCACACCTTGTTGGAACACCACCCGGATGGTGACTGCACCACCTTCCTGGGCAGTTTGTTCCAACACCTGACCACCTTGCAGCAAAGAAATTTTTTATCTCCAACCTAACTCTCCCCTGGCATAATTTCAGGTCATTTCCTCTCCTTCTATCACCTGATACTAGGGAGAAGAGAGCAACCTCCACCTCACTCCAACCTCCTTTCCGGGAGTTGTAGACAGCAATGAGGTCTCCCCTCAGCTCCAGACTGTAGTGAGGGCCCCAAACCTGAATCAAGTAGTCAAGCTATGGACTCACCAGTGCTGAGTACAGGAGAACAATCACTTCCCTGGTCCTGCTTGCCACTCTCTTCCTTATACACGTGACAATTTCCAGAGCTGAATTTTAGTTTTTAGCACTGTCCAGAGTTCCTTCTTCTTCCCAGTGCATTGGCAGCTGAGTGCACACTGCCTGAGGTGCTCTGTCTCTGGTACTCAGCACGTACCAGAACAGATAAACGATAAAGCAGGCTTTTAACTCCAACATTCAGGAAGAAGGACAGGGAGCAGCATGGTGGAAAAAGAATTCTCTGTTCCAAGTTTCCATAAGGGCACACTTTTCCAAGGATAAAAAATGTGCTCAATTGTGGAGATGTGCAGTGCTCTACCATTTGCTCCTTCCCCCTGTTGTGCATCCAGCCTTCAGAATTCTGCTGTCAATTGGTACTTCTAATTTAAAGCATATTCATAAGTAAAGAAGTCTCCCTCCTGGGTTCATTAAGTCCCAGGGTATTTGGCAAGCCTTGTAGCAAGAATTAAATGACAAATATGCCTCTGTGTCTGAGCTCTCGAACCACAAATAAATCAAACTGAACAGGCTTCTGAAATTGCCTCTTTCCCCCCTCAAGTTAAAGCTGAGGTTTTAACAAGAGTGAGAAAACAAGAAGTCTTTTCTTGTAGAGTTCATGGTAGCTACAGGTTACTTAGCTTGCCTTCAGATTTTGTCTTGTATGACCTGCCATTCCTTCTTGATCACGAAAGACAGAAGGAAGTTCAAAGAGTTCCCCTATACACTTGCTCTAAAAGGTGTAATTTCTGGGTACGTCACTCTCCTATGGCATGCTGACATTAAAATATATCTGGTCACTCACCTGGTTTTAAGTTAATCATCATCATCATCATCCTTGATGCTTTAGAGGCAAACTATGTTTAACAATCAGTTAACCAGAGAGTGAAAATCACCTTCAACTTCCAGTTTATGGAACAACATTTAGGATACTCTAGTATTTTATTCTCTCACCAATACAAAGAGTACCCTCAGCCAGTTTGATGATGAGATCAAACTGGGAAAATTGGCTGATACAGTGGAAGGTTGTGCTGCCATTCCAGGAGATCTGGGCAAAGAGGAATCTAATGACATTCAACGAGAATTAGGATAGAGTCCTGCACCTGGGGAGGAACAACACCAGGTACTAATACAGGTTAGGGATTAACCTGTAGGGAAGCAGCTCCGTAGAGAAGGACCTTGGAGATCTGGTGGACAATAAGTTATCCATACCCATGGGCTTCCCAGTTCAAGAGGGACAGGGAACTACTGAGGAGTGTCCAATGGAGGCTACAAGGAGGGTGAAGGGACTGGAACACATGTGTTATGAGGAAAGGCTGAGACAGCTGGGGCTGTTTAGCCTGAAGAAGAGAAGGGTGAGAGGAGATCTGATCAATGTTTATAAATATCTGAAGGGTGGGTGTACAGAAGAAAGGGCCAGGCTCTTTTCAGTGATGTCCCATGATAGGACAAGGGACAATGAACACAAACTGGAACCCGGGAAGTTCCACCTCAACATGAGAAACTTTTTTTGGCTTGAAGGTGACAGAGCTCTGGATCAGGCTGCCCAGAAAGGTTGTGGAGTCTCCTTCTCTGGAGACTTTCAAGACCCATCTGGATGCGTTCCTGTGTCACCTGCCCTAGGTGCTTCTGCTCTAGCAGGAGGTTGGACTTGATCTCTGGAGGTCCCTACCAACCTGTATCAAAGCAGAGTCAGTTTAAAATATGAAGGAAAAACAAACAAACAAGCAAACAAACAAACCCAAACAAACCCCCAAAGCCCACAGCACACATCACATCTGCCCACATGCTTTGTTCCCACTGCTTCACTGAGACCCGTCTTCTGGATCTGTTTTGTCACACAGGTACACAAACAGCTGTGCCAGTATCAGCAAGAGAACAGAGGAAGAATTTTTAGTGCAGGGTCTGGGAAAGGGGAGATCTCCTGATGTGTGCACTGCAGCATACAGTAATTTAGGAGTGCTCAGGCAGCTTGTGTATGTTTATTCTGATTTCCTTCACTGATTTGCAGGTCAGAAAGTTCCTGGAGCTTAGTACGATGAAATTATTATAAAACAAAACTGCTCCACCCACCCTGAGGCAGTCCCTTGACAGAATGAGACTAATTCAAGGACTTCAAAGGTGTGCATTTAGTAGCTCCTCTAAAACTTGGCATAAACCCATCAGCAGGCATTTCTGACTCATTTCATCACCTACTTATTTGATTTAGAGAAGGACCGATAGTGCCAACAAGCAATTTTATCCTTCCCATTCCCAGGTTGTCTGGTTTACACTGCCTGAAAGATAGACACAACACAATTCAGAATCAGTAAGCCTGTGTGGAATGGCAATATTGTGTTTGACCTAATGTAGCATTACCAAATTAACCTTTTACCATTACCAGAGCAGTATGTTTATCAAAGGTCACTGATGGATAGTTTTTGTCACTGTTCTGTGAGCCTCAGCTCAGATTCAGCACTGTCCTCAGTTTTACCTAGCATGGTGATTTTGTCAAGGACCATTCTGCCACTCCTCTCCATCTCACTCTGTAATACTGGTGTGGAAACAAGGAAAAGACAGAAAACCAAGCAGATAATCACCGTAATTCTCATACCAAGCATGATGGACTTTATAGAAAAATTGAACTATTCCAGTAGATTCCAATTTTTGTCATCCTCTTTAAGATGTTACTAAGGCAAATCAACCCATACATTGTCTACACATTGGTGGATAAGGACCTGGCTGCACAATTGCACTCCTTCTGATCAATGGCTTGATGTCCAGGTGCAGACCAGTGAAAAGTGGAGGTCCTCAGGGGTCTGTTCCTGGTCCAGTGCTGTTTAATATCTTTGTCAGAGACATGGGCAGTGGCATTGAGGTAACCGCAGCAGGTTTGCTGGTGACACTGAGCTGTGTGGTGTGCTGGACTCCGCTGAGGGAAGAGATCCGTCTGGAAGATCTTGATAGGCTTGAGAAGTGGGACAGTGCCAACTGTATGAGGTTTAACAAGTCAAAGTACAAGGTCCTGTATCTGGGTGGGGCCAAACCTCGGGCACAAAACCAGACTGGGTGTCGAGTGGATTGAGAGCAGCCCTGAAGAAAGAGACTTGGGAGTATTGGTTGCTGAGAAGCTCCCCATGAGCCAGCAGTGCCCTCATGCAGCCCAGGAGGCAGCCATAGGCTGGGCTGCAGCAACAGGAGTGTGGCCAGCAGGGCAAGAGAGGGGATTCTGCCCCTTTGCTCTGCTCTGCTGAGATCCCACCTCCATTACTGCATCCAGTTCTGATGTCCCCAGCATACAAAGGACACAGAGCTGTTGGAGTGAGTCCAGAGGCCATAAAGATGGAGGACTTGAGCAACTGGGTTAGAGTAGAGGATCTGTGAGGTCCTCTCCAACCAAAATCATTCTATGATTCTACAAGTTTAAGATTTTATTCTGTATTGACAAGAGAAGATATCTTAAAGCATGTTGCAAAGATGGATGAAAGGACTGGAGCATTTCTCTGATGAGGAGGCCTTTGGGAGCAATCCACTGTGGAACATTATGTTCCATTATGCCTCCCCCAAGAAGGACATTGAGGTGCTGGAGCACATCCAGAGAAGGGCAACAAAGCTGGTGAAGGGTCTGGAGAACAGGTCTGGTGAGGAACAGCTGTTTAGTGTAGAGAAGAGGAGGCTGAGGGGAGACCTCATTGTTCTCTACAACTCCCTGAAGGGGGGTTGGAGTGAGGTGGGTGTTGGTCTTTTCTCCCTCATATCAGGTGATAAAAAGAGAACAAATAGCCTGAAATTGTGCCAGGGGAGGTTTAGGTTGGAGATAAGGAAAACTTTCTTTGCTGCAAGAGTTGTCAAGCATTGGAACAGGCTGCCCAGAGAGGTGGTGGAGTCACCATCCCTGGAGGTGTTCAAGAAACATGTAGGCATGGCACTTGGGGACATGATTTAATGGCCATGATGATGTTGGGCTGACAGTTGGACTTGATCTTCAAGGGCTTTTCCAACCACAACAACTTTATAATTCTGTATTTTCTGATAGCAAGAGGAACCTTTGACATACCAAGGGAGTAGCAGAAAACACCAAAAAGCGTTCATTTAAGCAATAAGTTGCTTCTCTGCAAGCAAAGAAGGCAAATTCACAGTTTAAGCTACTGCTCTGGAATGCAAACTGAAGAGAACCTGTAAAATTGTCATAGCCCTGTAAAATAGATCTCTAGAAGACTGCTGAGCTGCAGCTGTAAACTGCAGAGGAACTTCAGCCCTGGAATGCATTACAGATGCATATAAGAATCTGATCAAGGTAAAGCAAGAGTTCAGCGACATGGATGGACAGACAGCCGTACAATTTTTAAAAGAAAAACAACTGGAAGTCAGAAGGTAACTACAGTGAAGGGAGAAGGAGAATGTGGAGGTCAGAAACAGAGAACAGCCTTCCACTAGACCAGATTGCTCAAGGCTTCATCCAACCTGGCCTTGAGCATCACCAGGACACCTCCCTGGACAATCTGTTCCAGTGTCTCACCACCCTCATTGAATAGAATTTCTTCCTAATTTCCAGCCTCAATCTCCCCTCTTTCAGCTCAAAGCCATTGCTCCCCAGCTCCCCTGTAGCCCCATTCAGGTACTGGAAGGCTGCTTTAAGCTCTCCCTGGAGCTTTCTCTTCTCCAGCCTGAACAGCCCCAACTCTCCCAGCCTGTCCCCATAGGGAGATGCTCCAGCCCTCTGATCCTCTTTGTGGCCTTCTCTGCGCCCACTCCAGGAGTTCAATGTCCTTCGTATGTTGGGGTCACCATCATCAGAGCTGTAGGGAGAATGACTCTAAACTGGAAGAAGGGAGATAAGTGATCATTTTCAAATGGAAGACCCTCTCATTTGAAGGCTTAATGTTGACTCCACCAGTGCAGTCTCTGGCTAAAACTGAATTCTATTGACTAAAAAACCCTAAAACACTTAAACCAGGACAGAAAACAGGAGTGCTACTGATGCTTTTGAAAACACAGATGAAGCTGTGACTACCCTCAATCCCCCTTCCCCATTACTCTCCATCTTTTTAATAAAGAAAGCAACCTCCATTGCTGGCTGACATTCAAACTCTTACTGAGGAAGACAGAAGTGGCAGGCTCCGTTGTATGGCCTACAGCCCTCCAAATGCATTAAAACCTTTCAGTGCAGATAATGCCAAACAGTGCATTGGAGCAACAGCTGTGCAACACACCATGAACATGCTGGAAAGGAAAGCCATCCAGAGGGATTTGGACAGGCTGGAGAGGTGGGCTCAAACTAACGTCATGAAGTTCAACAAGGGCAAGTGCAGGATCCTGCACCAGAGTCAGGACAATCCCAAGCACAAATTCAGGCTGGACAAGGAGTGGCTCGAGAGCAGTCTGAGGAGAAGGACTTGGGGATGTCAGTTGATGACAAACTCACCATGAGCCAGCAATGGTCATTGGCAGTCCAGAAAGTAGCTCTGTGCCAGGCTGCATCCAAAGCAGTGAGAACAACAGGACAGGGAGGGGATTCTGCCCCTCTGCTCTGCTCTCCTAAGAGTCCCCTACCACTGCCTACCTGGAGTACCACGTTCAGTTCTGGTTCCCCTAACTCAAGAAGGACATTGAACTGTTGGAGTAGGGACAGGCTAAGAGAGCTGGGAATGTTCAGCATGAAGAAGGCTTGCAGTACCTGAAGAGGGCTACAGGAGAGCTGAGGAGGGACTTTTGACAAGGGCTCGTAGTGACAGGATGAGAGGCAATGGCTTTGAGTGGGAAGAGGGGAGACTGAGACTGGAGATTAGGAAGAAATTCTCTAGAGCAAGGGTGGTGAGATACTGGAACTGGTTGTCCAGGGAGGTTGTGCATGCCTCCTTTCTGGTGATACTCAAGGCCAGGTTGGATGAGTCCTTGAGCAACCTGCTCTAGTGGGAGGTGTCCTGCCCATGACAGGGGGTTGGAAGTAGATGATCTTTAAGGTCCCTCCCAACCCAAACCTTTCTATGACTGTGGTGTAGGTGCTGTCATAATTGCTGGAAAAGGCTACAGGTTTTCTACCAAAGCTCTTCCCCCAACAGCCAGCAACTCCACAGGCAAATATTCTGGATTTGACACTTTGTTGCAGGAATACAAGTTAAAATTTCTTTTTTGATATTTGCTTTTGTCAGGGGGAAGTGGTAGTGGCATTCTTTTAGTTTTGCACACAGCTTCAAGAGTTACTCCAAGATGACATGTTCTCCATGAGGTGTGCAGTTCTTGTAGTGGTAGAACAGACATGATGACATGAAAAGAATCAACTTCACATGGAACAACCCCACATGGAGCAGATCCTTACCATTGCTGACAGGCCTCTGCTAATCCACCAGGAGAAATTTAATAGACAGAGGTCACTATACAAATTTAATGGAAGTTCATGGTATTCTATGAGTTGTTCTCACATAAGACTGTGATGGGACACATTTCACTGCTCAGGCCCACAGGGAAAGCAGAGGTCAAGGAAAGAGACAGCAAAGCAGGGTACAGAGTGTTTTAAGCTTTGTGTCATCGAAAGCCTTGAGAGGTTCATGCAGGGTATTACCAGAGGTATTTCTATTGCAATTTCTGATTCCAGAAATGTTTTCATTTCTATAAATATTTATTCTAGCCGAACACTAGATTTACTTTGTTATAGAATACAAGCACTGACTCTGTGTGTGGTTTGTAAATCCTATGCATCTGATTCCTAAAACACCTACCAGCAGCAGTACAGGACCAAACTCCCTGTACAGGTGTCATAGCATGGTTTTGGTTGGAAAAGCCCTCTGAGATAATTGAGTCCAACCACCAACCCAGCACCACCATGATCATTAAACCATGTCCCAAAGTGCCACGTCTACATGTTTCTTGAACACCTCCAGGGACTGTGGCTCCACCACCTCCCTGGGCAGCCTGTTCCAATGCCTGAACACTTTGACAGTCAAGAAATTTTTCTTAATCTCCAACCCAAACCTCCTCTGGCACAATTTCCTCTTGTCTTATTACCTGATACTAGGGAAAAGAGACCACTCCCCCACCTCACTGCACTCTCCTTTCAGGGAATCGTAGAGAGCAATGAGGTCTCCCCTCAGACCTCCTCCAGACTAAACAGCCCCAGCGGCTTCTCACAGGACTTCTTCTTTAGACCCGTCACCAGCTTTGATGCCCTTCAGTCTACCTTGATTTCAAAGCCCAGTGATGTTGGTGATGACAGCTAACAATATTTTCTTCTGGAACTGGAGCAAAATCAGAATGCTCACACAGCTGGTTCCCAAGGCTCAGCCACAGACACTTTTGAAGTCACCACAACTCAACTGTGTTCAGATGAGAACTCATAGCTATGCTTTCAGAAAAGGGATTGTAAAGGAGATGAAAAAGAATATTTGGAAGGAAAAAGCCAACCTTTCCAGCCAGAGATCAAAGCTGAGAGTGAATCAGCATTCATTTGGTCAGGTCCCTGGAGCAGATTCCCTTCTCCTCTCCTTACAGTACACCAAAAACCCTGCAGCTTTCCATGCAGCTCCAGCCATTTGGCCCTTCAGCAACTTGATAGGTAATTGAAGGTGGAAGTGAAATGAGCTGGATTTTCTTTCATGTTCAAGGAAACTCTAAGAATATTAGGATGTAGGTAACATTTAATTCAACCTCCTACCACCAGTGATTACCTGTGATATTACAAAACCCTTTGGAACAAGGTGAGGAACAGTAACAACTAAAAGCTATAACAGAGTTTTAGGTACCAATAATCACAGCTGAAGCAGAAGGCCAGCAGCACTCTTACCTGAATGCTACCACTAAAGGACACTCTTTTTCACAGGAAGGGACTTCCAGAAATCTTCTAGTCCAACCGCTCTGCTATAGCAGGTTTACATAGAGCAGGCTGCCCAGGATGCTGCCACAGGTGGCTTTTGGAATTGTCCAGAAAAGGATACTCCACAACATCTCTGGGCAGCCTGCTCCAGTGCTGTGCCACCTTTACAACAAAAAAGTTTTTCTTTAGGTTTGGGTGAAATGTCCTCTTTTCTGTGATGGGAGCAATAAATTAAACTGCTAAACCAAAAAAGTATAATGGATCTTGTCTAAGCCTCTTACACATGTAAGTGATTTTTGACAAGTTGGGTTCCAAAAATCTCTAAGCATGGAATCACAGAATGGGTTGGTTTGGAAGGGAACTTAAAGATCATCCAGTTCCAACACCCCCATCATGGACAGGGACACCTTCCACTAAACCAGACTGCTAAAGGCTTCATCCAACATGGCCTTAACAATTCCAGGGAAGGGGCATTAACAACCTTCCTGGACAACCTGTTCCAGTGTGTCTCTACCCTCACTGGAAATAATTTCTTCCTAATCTCCAGTCTAAATATTTCCTCTTCCAGCTCAAAGCCATGGCCCCTTGTCCTATTACTGCAAGCCTTTGCAAACCCTCCCTCCCCAGCTTTCTCATAGGCCCCCTTCAGGTCTCTAAGGTTTCCCTGGAGCCTTCTCTTCTCTGCCTGAACAACCCCAACCATCTCAGCTTGTCTGCATAAGGGAGGTTTTCCAGCCCCCAATCCTCTTTGTGGCCTCTTCTGGGCCTGCTAGAACAGCTCCATGTCCCTCTTATACTGGAGGCACCAGAACTGGATACAGAGCTTCAGGTAGGGTCTCAGCAGAGCAAAGGGGCAAAATCCCCTCCCTGTCCTGCTGCTCTCACTGCTTTGGGTGAAGCCCAGCTCACAGACACCTCCTGGGCTGCCAGCAACCGTTAATGGCTCATGGTGAGTTTGTCATCCAGTGACACCCCAAAGTCTTTCTCCTCCACACTGTTCTACAACATAATGTATTGAGTTCAGAATTAAGTCTGAGCATAATTTAGCTAGATGCTCCGAGACAGGCACTTCAGTTTAGGAATTAAGGTCAATAATCAAGCCTGTTCTTCACAGTTTGTTGCTACTTGGCTTTCTAGTGTTACAATTTAGCTGGCTTCTCTACATTAGTCCTTCACCGTGACAGACTGTGATCACCAAAATGATGATGTCTTAGAGGAAAGACGATGCTTCTGGCACCGAAGCCAGCTTCAGAGATGTGTACTTAATATGCACATCTACACACACAGACCTCTTAGCTTTAGCTGTCTTCTAAACTGCTTCTCCTCACAGATGTGTAGTGGTGTAACTGGTTTACAGCCAGTTACAATGCATGAACAACTATTTCCTTGGCATCTGCTAACAGGACTATGAACTCCTTTTTTATTTGTTTAAATAATTAAGAGTAGATGGTTACAGGTAATTAGCTGGAAAGGGAGTCAATGAGAACTCTTTAGCAATGTGTCTGTCTTGTAATATTGATCTGCACTGAATCTGTTTCTTCAGAAATGACAGACTGCCCAGTAGACAGCAATATGTAAAATAATAATATTTTTTTTTTAAATCCAAAGGTCTTCATTTCTACACACACACACAAAACCAAAAAAACCTACAGAAATAAACCACCAAAAGTGTCCTAAGAGATCAGAAGCTTTAAGATCTTGATTTGCATCTATGCATATGGACATTCTAGTGCAGAGGCTTTATGTTTCCACTCTTCATTCATCTTCCCCCTTGCTAATGCTTCCAAAAAGAAAGCCCAACCCCTGGGCAGATATGTGCACTGTGAGACATACCGGGTCATCTCAGAGCTCAGACTCCTGCACAGAAATGGAAAAAAGCATCTATGATGAGTTGATCTTGGTTGGATAATGGGAAATAAGAAGGGATCTAATCATAGAGTCATAGAATCATTTTGGTTGGAGAAGACCTATAAGATCATCAAGTCCTGCCATCAGCCTAAGACCACCACGCCCATTAAACCCGGTCCCAAAGTGCCATGTCCACAGGTTTCTTGCACACCTTCAGGGATGGTGACTCCACCATCTCCCTGGGCAGTCTGTTTCAATCCCTGCCCTGTTTCTTGCAGGAAACAAATTCTTCCTAATACCTAATCTAAACCTCCCCTGGTGAAACTTGAGGTCTTTTCCTCTTGTCCTATCACTTGTTAGTATGAAGAACATACCAACCCCACCTCACTGCAAACCTCCTTTCAGGGAGTTGGAGAGAGCAATGAGGTCTCCCCTCAGCCTCCTTTCTCCAGACTAAACAACCTCAGTTCCCTCAGCCACTCCTCACCAGACTTGTTCTCCAGACCCTTCACCAGCTTTGTTGCCCATCTCTGGACATACTCAAAACTCCCAACACAGCAGCACAGCCAAGCCCAGAACATCCCTGATTTTAAATTCTTAACAACAAATCAAATCAAAATGCCGTCAAATCCAAGAACCTGTGACCTTGTTGGTGGATGCTTCATTGTTGTTTGCTTTTCCTCAAGATTTTAATTATTTGTTAATTCCTCCTGGGAAATCTGTGTCCCAGTTTTCTGAGGAAACACAAGACTTCATAATTGCATAGAACTCTGACTGCATCGTGGTTACAGAAGCAAACCTTGCAGAAAACCCTGTGAAGATTAAAAGGGTAAACAACTAGGAGCTAACAGTGTGAAGATTAAAAGGAGGGATTCATTATGCAGAACACTGATAAAAATTGACACAGAACAGAATGCAAAATCATTTGACATTGTTTTAGGTCCATCATAAATTTTGTTGATTTAGAATCATAGATTTTTTTTTTTAAAGTGGAAAAGCCTATTCCAGTGCCTGACCACTCTTGCAGCAAAGAAATTTTTCCTAATATCCAACCTAAACAATTTCAGGCCATTTCCTCTCCTTCTGTCACCTGAGATTAGGGAGAAGAGACTAACCCCCACCTTCCTGTAACCTCCTTTCAGGGACTTGTAGAAGGGTGCCTCACTACTTAGTGCAGAGCCAGGACATTTCTCCACATGGACTATTGTGGGTTTTCATTTATATGCTGTCCTTTACCTGCTGGGTTCTTATAAGGACATCTAAAATAGTGGAAAAGTTTGTAAACTGCTTTCAGATGCAGGTGTCTGCCACATAGTGATCTCTCTGCATTGGTCAAAGCAAGGTTAAGGTAACACAAAGACACATGGCAGCTTCTTTGCTTTCCAAACACACCCATGAACATCCGTGTGGTGCTCAATGTGATCTGTCCGTTAAAGCCTACACTATTTTAATTTGTCATTTAGTGCTACATTTCCTCCCCCTTTCTTTTATTTTCCCTAACTTCAGGGAGAGGGAGGCAACAAGAGTTATGACTTTGTGACACTCCCATATTTGTTTTATTTGGTGAGCATTCTGCAGTCACCTTTCACTTTCCTCTCTCCTGGCTGAAAGCAATAGTCAATGTACACTGGCTGCTGTCTTATCACTAAGAGGTTTTTATAGAATCACAGAATTGTTTTGGTTGGAAAAGACCTCCAAGGTCAATCAGGTCAACTGTCAACCTAGCACCACCATGGCAATTAAACCATGTCCTGAATTGTCATGCCCACAAGTTTCTTGAACGCCTCCAAGGATGGTGACTCCACCACCTCCTCGGGCAGCCTGTTCCTGTGCCTGAGAAACCTTTCTGGGAAGAGGTTTCTTCATATCCCACCTGAACTTTCCCTGGCACTACCTGAGGCTATTTTCTCTCATCCTGCCACTTGTTACGTGTGAGAAAAGACCAATCCCCATCTGGCTCCAACCTCCTTTGAGGCAGTTGTAGAGGACAATGAGGTCTCCCCTCAGTCTCCAATTCTGAGTACTAAATAACTTTAGTTCCCTCAGTCACTGCTCAAGGCCTTTCACAACCTTAGCTGCTCTTCTTTGGACAGTCTCCAGCACCTGAATGTTCGTCTTGTAGTGAGGGGCCCTCTTCAGCCTGAAGATCACTCCTAAAATGTCTCCTCAGAAGCTAGGCAAGCACGTAAGTGGGCAGCTTTATTTACACAAAATAATTTCATTTTACGGTCTTACCATAAAGAGATTGAAAGTAGAAAGAAACTGTAAGAACCTTCAGTTTGATAGCACTCACAAAGTGTTGGGATGACTTTGAGTCACCAAGGTAGTAATAAAAGTAAAATACAATCTGTTTTCTGGGCAAGGCAGAACTGCTTCTGAAGAGATCGGTCACAGCTCTTCTGAAATACCAGAGGTCTTTCCTGAGGTGTCATTGGCTTGCCAATTATGAGCTACTCATGACTCTGTGTTGTAAAAAGTGGGGGTGTTTTGACCTGACACCACACAAATTCACTTGCTGACACTGTAAAACACTCAGAAGCAAAAGGACAGACTACAGACTGGGTCACAGCTGCACTTGCAGAGAGAAAACCAGAGGAAGCCCTGTTAGATATTGATCCAAATTAGTTAAATTAAGCCATGAAACAAGACCATTACATAATAAAACTCTTTGTGGCAGTTTGGGCTGGATGCCCCCTGCCACTGCTGCATGAGATACACCTCTGGTGTCCCAGGTACCCACCCACTAGGGGTGGACACAGGAAATGACATATTTCTACCCATAAATCCTGCGCCCTATAAAGCCATCAGCAGAGTCATCCTCTTCCTCTTTCTTCCCTCTCTGCTCCCATGGGAGATGTCCTCTCTTATCGGGTAATGCCGGGGGGGGTATCTCAGGCCTCTTAGGCCTGACTAGGCCTAATGCCAGGAGGAGAGTGGAGGGGGGGGCAGTCTCAGACCTGGCCAGCCTGAGACTTGCCTAGCAGTGGGAGGCGGGGGGGAAGGAAGAGCCCTGAGGGATTGGGTAGACCCTCAGGTGGGAGGAAGGGAGGATTGGGAAGCTTTTGGGAATTCTGTGAGGGGGTTCTGTATGCTTTAGGATGTTCTTTTCCACTATGCTTTGTAGTTTGTAGTTTTCTGTAGCTTCACCAATTTGCTTTTCCATTTAAACTTTTCCATCACTCTCCAATCCGTTTGCGTGTGTCATTCTTTTGTCCCTTTTGGGGCAAGAGATGTTCTGGCTGGCCTCAAACCAGCACACTCTTTCAGAGAGGCTGCAGCTGAACTCTCAGAATTGAAACCGTCCTCAATATTAGATAGGAGCCATCTGTATTGACAGCTATAATGGGAGCCCCCATCCAAGTCAGGATGAGAACTCCACAACCTCACAGTGGGAGTGGGACAGCACAGAACTTTCCATGCACAGCTGTGGGTGCATACATGCATTGTCCCCTCCTGCTTACCCAAGCCAGTCTGGTGTGGTCCGCAGCTCAGAAACAGACCCAGGATCAGGTGCCACTTTGTCAGTTCTAACTCAAGGCTCTTCAGCAGATCCCCAAACTCTCTTACCCCTAGCTAAACACCACCACTACCTCAGGACAGGAGGAGATGTATAAAGATGGACAGGACTGAAGTCCAGCAACACTACAAGTGAGAGAAACTATACTGCATCATCAAGCAACTCCCAGATGCACATGTACAACCCTAAGGATCATCTGGCTGGTGCCCCAGGTAGCCTCAGGTACATGCATTGAAACAAAGCAAACAAAAAGTTCTCCTTTATCATTGCTTTCAGAGTTTTGGAGTGGAAGGCAGCACCTGATGTAAGAGAAATCTGCTTCATTTCAAAATTGAATAAAGATCACTTGCAAGAAAATCACCTCAGCTCCAATTCCTGGACTTCAGGGTGCATGTGGGACACATGCAAACTCCCAAAAACCTCTTCAGAAGCATCACTAAATCAGGAATAAAAGAGATTCTCTCACATACAAACCCTATGCACAAACATGGGAACAAAGCAGGAGAACAGGTCTGTCGAGGAGCAGCTGAGGGATCTTATTCTAGAGAAGAGGAGGCTGAGGGGAGACCTCATTGCTCTCTCCAAATCCCTGAAAGGAGGTTGGAGTGAAGTGGAGGTTGGCCTCTTCTCCCTCATCAGGTGATAGAAAGACAGGAAATTATCTGAAATTGCACCCGAGGACATTTAGGTCGGAGATTAGGAAGAATTTGTTTCCTGAAAGAGAAGTCAGGCATTGCAACAGGCTGCCCATGGAGGTGGTGCAGACACCATCCCAGGAGGCGTTCAAGAAATGTGTGGACATGGCACGGTGGGATGTGGCTTATGGCCATGGTGGTGTAAAGTTGAAGGTTGAACTTGATGATCTTAGAGGTCTCTTGCAACCAAAAGAGTTCTATGATTCCATGAGATACAATAGGTGAGAAACAAATTCGACCTCAGTACTCCTCAAACACAGCAGTGTAACAACAAGAAGGGAGATGATGCTTGGTTCAGAACATGCATCTCCCTTGATTTTAGCATGGCTTTGCTAGATTTACATGAGCCCCCACACAAAATGATTGCAAAGTTGTAGAAAAAGAAATTTACAGGCCAGAGTGAATGCAAAACACACTTCACATTGCCACTGCAGCCAGGTCTGTCTCAAGTGTTTAGCATCCTGGCTCTAACTGATGTGACCTAGACAGGTTGGAGAGCTGAGTAGGGAGAAATCTAATGAAATTCAGTAAGAGCTAGAGCCCTCCATCTGGGGAAGAACAACCCCATGGATCAGTACCGACTGGGGCTGACCTGCTGGAGCATAGTTCTGGGGAAAAAGACCTTGGAGTCCTGGTGGACAGCAGGATGACCAAAGGAGGTTCTCCTCCCTCTCTATTCTGCCCTGATGAGGCCACATCTGGAATACTGTGTCCAGTTCTGGGTTCCCTGGTTCAAAAAGGACAGGGACTTACTGGAGAGGGTACAGTAAAGGGCTACAAAGATGATCAAGGGTCTAGAACATCCCTTTTATGAGGAAAGACTGAGAGAGTTGAGTTTTTTTTAGTCTTTAAGAGAGAAGTCTGAGGGGGGACTTTATCAGTGCTAATCAATACTTAAAGGGTGAGTATCAGGAGGATTGGACCAGGATTGTTCAGTGGTGTCCAGTGACAGGACAAGGGATAATGGACACAAACTTGAACATAAGAAGTTCCACTTAAACATGAGAAGGAATTACTTTAATCTAAGGGTGCTGGAACACTGGAGCAGGCTGCTCAGAGAGGTGGTGGAGTCTCCATCTGTGGAGACATTTCAAATCCACGTGGATATGTTCCTCTGTGACCTTCTTTAGGCGAACCTGCCTTGGCAGGGGGATTTGACTCGATGATCTCTGGAGCCCAGTCTCCTTCTAATGCCTACCATTCTGTGATTCTGTGTGATTGTAGCAAAACTATGAGAACAAAAAACCCACCATTGTCTGGAAAGAAATAAGTGACATTTCCTCTTCATTTTACAGGGCAAGAGGTCAAATAACACTAAGGCTGAATGAATGAATTTCTTTTTTTCCTAACCAATGCCACAGGCAGTATAGCATCTGCAGACATGGTAAGGATATGGGCAGAGCTGTCATTCAACCCCCCTGAAATAAAGAGACAATAATAATGCGCCTGTCTCCTGGATCTCTGTGTTGGACAGGTTCTACTTGACATCTCTCTTGCTGCTTCATAGCTCCAAACTGTGTTTTTGTCCTGGATAAAAGCCTCTCATGAGGGTTTGGCCTTCAAGTTTCCATTACAGAATGTCACCTCGTGGCTCTATGTTCTGCCTAGGAGCACCAAGGTGGGATGAGGGGTGGAGAGATGAGAATGCAGGGTTGAGTGGGGTTATGGGATTTTGGGTTTGTTTGCTTGTTTTCAAATTGGCATTTACATATAAAAACAAACAAGCAAAAAAAGAGGCTGTTTTGGTAAAAAATGACACTACTCCATCCTGCAAATCTCTGGTTTTGGTCCAGGAGAGTCCACACAGAGGAGCCTGACACAAGAGTAGTGAAGGCTGCTCTCAGCCTTGTGGAAAGAATCACAGACTAGCAGTATGGTAGGGTTTGGAAGAGACCTCTGGAGATCATTGAGTCCAAACCCCTGCCAAGGCAGGGTCACCTAAAGAAGGTGACCACATTTCACATCACATTTCCAGGTCCATTGTAGAGAAAGCACTCTCCAAACCCACACAAGTTTTGAGATTTTGACTTTGTCACTCACCCTTTATGCTCAGGCATGGTTATGTGTTTACAAAGAGGCTTCAGTTTTCCACCTTACAGGATAAGAACATGAAGTAAGGAGTATACTATTCACCATTTAGCCACAGGCCAAGGCTCCCTAGTCCATCTGAGCAAAATGTCTTTCCTCTCCACCTTCAACCTAACCTTAATTCCTCAGCCCTCTCCCATGGCATCTCTGAAGAGCAGGCAGTTTTTAAGCCTGCATGTTACACAACAACCTCTAGTGATCAAAGAGGTAACTACACAGCAGACAAAGAACAGCAACTCCTCTTAGGAGCTGGACTACAAGCTTTCTCAGAAGGAAGAGCACCAGGATGCAACACTTGTGACAAAAATCCAATGCATTTGTCACATCTAGGAAGAAGAAAAGGTGCTGACAGTCCTCACAGTGAAATTCTTTTAATTCCAGTGGTTTCAAAATGTATTTATTCAATAGGAAAAGTCCATGAACCTAGCTATCTCTATTCATGAAGGAATAAGAGCCTGAAAACTCATTGTCCTCATCCAAAGAGAGGGTTTTTTTTTTTTTTTTTCTCTTTTAGCCCCAGCAGGGCAATAGCAGAAGAGAAAGTTGAAAGGCTGTAGGTCAGCAGACACTGGTCACTCTTTAGGAAGAGGAATGACATGACCAGATTTCTAAAGAAATCTTTGCTGAGTGCAGGGAAGGAGTGAAACCTGAAACACTTCTTTTAAGTGCCTTAGTGGGAAGTTTACTTGATCAGGGTGCACAGCTTCAAACATCCAATCCAAGGTGATGGCAAAAATTCGTGACAAAACGAGTAATAAGAAATTGATGACAGAATCACAGAATGGTAGGGGGTTGAAGGGACTTCTGGAAATGATGCAGTCTGATCCCACTGCCGGAGAAGGATCACCCAGGGCAGGTCATCACACAGGAACAGATTCAGGTGGATTTGGAATGTCTTCAGAGAAGAAGACTCCACAACCTCCCTGGGCACCCTGCTCCAGGACTCCAACACCCTCACAGTGAAAAATCTTTCATTTATGTTCCCATGGAACCTCCTCTGCTCCAGCTTGCACCCACTGCCCCTTGCCCTATCATTGGCCACCACTGGGCAGAGCCTGACTCTATCCTCCTGACACTGCCCTTCACATTGTAACAAAGATGTGGCTCCTCAGGCTCCTCCACTCCAAGCTAAAGTCTCAGCTCCCTCAGCCTTTCCTCACAAGTGAGATGTTCCACTGCTTTCAGCATCTTTGTGGCTCTGTGCTGGATTCTCTCAAGCATTTCCCTGAGGCTCTTCTTGAACTGAGGGTCCCAGAACTGGACACAATATTCCAGATGTGGCCTCACCAGGGCAGAGTAGATGGGGAGGAGAACCTCTCTCGACCTACTCACCACAGCCCTTCTAACCCACCCCAGGATGCCATTGGCCTTCTTTGCCACAAGGGCACATTGCTGGCTCATGGGCATCCTTCTGTCCACCAGGACACGCAGGTCCCTTTCCCTAGAGCTGCTCACCAACAAGTTAGTGCCCAGTCTATACTGGTCCATGGGATTATTCTTCCCCAGTGGATGTCAAATTTAATTAAAAATTATCCACCATTGCTTCTCTGTACACACAGAGAATGTTAAAAACAAACCAAACTGTGATGGTTTGAAACTGTCTTTTTAATTTTTCCTTGCAAAGTTCAGAACAGAGAAAGTGAAAGAATGTAAATAAGTCACTATTGGGTGTAAGAAAGCAAAATACTGATTGTTCTAAACACTTCCATTGGATAGATAGAAATGTTTAAGAACTATTACCCAAAACAAAGTAGGCACTGTGCACATTCTGCGTTCGGCAGTGGGGGCAGTTGCTGGGCTGTCTGGCTGCTGTTTCTTCTTCTCTTCTGGCTGAAGATAACACACTGACCTTGGCAGCTAAGTTAACAACTTTCTGCTTAACTAACTGCTTCTCTGTCCAAGGGGGGTCTGGGGGGGAAGCTCCTGGGAGAGGGAGGCCCCTTTGGGAGGGTCCCCTTGGGGGGAAGCAAAGGGAGATCGATTGTGCTTTTTCTGTTGATTGTATATATTTGTGAATGTTGTGAATTTTGTATATTTGTACATATTCATTGCATTTCATTGTAGATTTTAGACTCTGCTTGTAAATACAGCTTTTCATTTGCTTCCAGACTGAGCTAGCCTGGTTATTGTCGGTGGGGGGGGGGAATTTCAGCTCACACCGACACACAAACCAACACCCAAAAACATCTCCCAGATTTCTGTAAAACCTTTTTAGCTTTATGGATGAAAAAGGACTTTAAGTGAAGAGCATTGCTCCTAAGAATATTTCTCATCCAATCTTTTGCTTTGCAAGAGTGCTATCCAAGTTAGTGACCCAACTTCAGCTCTTAGATTTCCTTCACTTCATAGAAAAGCATCTTTCTTGACAAGATTAGGAGGAACAGCATTCTAGGCAGGACTTCTAATTTATCAGCTACAGAGGGAGCCTGACACTTAGTGTTTCAGACAGCTAAACTTCAGGTAAAGTTAATCTCAGCTAAGGCTAGAAGAAAGTCCCAACTCCCCCTAGGATTTAGTCTACTCTCTGGCCCGCAGCTTTATTCCATTTTTTAGCAATACCCCATGGTCTTACAAAGCTCTGACCCCAGGGAGACTCTTACCAGCGTAGCATGGGGATGGACAGGACACTCAGGATCTCAAACAAATCCCCAATTCTGTCATCAACCACAGCCTTTTATTTGTCTCTCAGACATAATCCCATTTACAGCATTTCACTACACCGTCCTTCTTTTACACAAAAGGAAGCTGATACGGGAAAAATATTGATGAAGTAAAACCCAAGAAGCAAATGTTTTGGCAAATTTATAAATAGCTACAAGTCACCAATTAAAAGCAGCAGCTCTGTCCTACTGCTCCATTTTCAGCCCTGAAACAGTTCAGAAAGATAAACTCCTGAATAGCCCCAGAACACATACATTACTCTTAAGCAGAAAGCAAAGCACTCATTTCACAGAAGAGTTAACAAAGACTCAAAATAAACCTTCTATTCATTAGTCATTAATGTCATTAAAAAATATCAGTGTGTGACCAGAACAAGGGGAATAGATTGAGCACATGTCAAAAGAAGCTTTTGGAAAGCTCTACAGCTATCTCTGGTCCCAGCAGGTATCTGCAACTCACAGGGCAATGCAGAAGAAGTTTTGAACAAACTTCTCCGACCTAGGAAGAGACCACAACACTTCACTTACCAGGCTACAATCACACGATGAAAGGAATTTACAGTCCCTCATACCAAGGAGCAAGTGGAAAGAAGGCAACCTCCAACAACCTGCAACAAAAGAGAGGGACAAATTACTCCCCAGAGAACAACAGGATATCTCCAGCCCCAGTCCTTAGGGCTGACTTTTGTAAGTGCACCAAGCTCCACTGCATCTGTGGCATCCACAGTTGTGAGGTTTTGTCTTACACAGGGAAGTACAAGCTCCAGAGGAAAAATAAACAAACAGAACAAACCAAAACCAACCCAAACAAACAAAAAACCAGACAAAAAAATCACCTCAAAACCCCCAACAAAACAACAAAAACCCACCCATCCAAACCCTGAAAACCCAAACCTACCTTTATTTTAGACAGAGCACACATTCAAGTTGTCAATGGTACAGCAATGTGCCCTTATGGCCAAGACTGACAATGGCATTCTAAAGTGCATCAAGAAAAGTATGTCCAGAAGGTTTGGAGAGGTTCTCCTCTCCCTCTACTCTGCCCTGCTGACACCACTCCTGGAATATCATGTCCAGTTTTGGGCTCCCCAGTTGAAGAGAGACAGGGATCTGCTGGAGAGAGTCCAA
Source organism: Indicator indicator (assembly GCF_027791375.1). Lineage (NCBI taxonomy): Eukaryota > Metazoa > Chordata > Aves > Piciformes > Indicatoridae > Indicator > Indicator indicator. The sequence continues at coordinate 26,738,797 of NC_072017.1, read as the reverse complement.
TGGAAGGTATGAGGACGATGAAGGGACAGAAATATCTCTGATGTAAGGAAAGGCTAAGAGACCTGGGGCTGTTTAGCCTGGAAAAGAGAAGGCTGAGAGGAGACCTTAGCAATGTCTATAAATATCTGAGGGGTAGGTGTCAAGATGAAGAGGTCAGGCTCTTCTTGGTGGTGTCAAGTGAAAGGACAAGGGGCAATGGACACAAATGGGAACACAGGAGGTTCCACCTCAACATGAGGAGAAACCTCTTAATGTGAAGGTGCTGGAGCCCTGAAGCAGGCTGCCCAGAGAGGTTGTGGAGTCTTCTTCTCTGGAGACTTTCAAAATCCATTTGGATGTGTTCCTGTGTGACCTGCCCCAGGTGATCCTCTTTTGGCAGGGGGGTTGGATTGAATGATCTTTAGAGGTCCCTTTCAACCCCTAACATTCTGTAATCCCATATAATGCAAATCAGGAGATTAAGACCTTTCCCTACTCTATTCCCAGGGGTGCACAATGAACCCTGGACTCTTTAGACAGCTTCCCTTTCTTGTTCTTCATGTCTTGAGGAAACTTTTCCAAGTTTTGATAGCTGCTTTTTGGCTGGACATTGAAGGACAAATCATGCAACTTCTCCAGTTCATAAAATGAGTATTGGCCAAGCTACTCTCCAACTGTGACAGCTTATGTGAAGGAATATTACCACACCTACAATCGTGTCCCATTTGGGGACTATATATCAGGTGTATTCCCATTGTAAAGAGCACCTTTTTCAACCTCTTTTTGCTCATGCTTGAATGTCATTAGACAGAGAGAGTCTGTGTGCGGCTTTCAAGCAGCAAGTAAATATGGAGATGTTGTGCATTACTACATAAGCTTGTCAAGGTGCTGCAATGGTAAAGTGATTTATAAAATGAAAAATCAATATGAATAAACTCCAGTGAATACAGACTGGGGATTTATCTGTAGAAAATGGTAATAAGAGACCACATTTTTACTGTCTCCTACAGCTATAGTTCTTGCAGGAAAGTGTGTTTTTTATTACAGCCTGAAAACTGAAACCTGGTATCCCATCAGCCCAGAGAACCAAGCTAAATTGTCCTGATCTTCAAACTCAGGTTTGCTGTGATTTCACAAGAATTGGGACTGCTACAGAATGAGCATCATGCTAAGAAATTGGTTTGGGTCACAGAATCACAGAACGCCAGGTTGGAAGGGACCCCAAGGGTCATCTGCTCCAACCTTTCTAGGTAATAGTAGTCGAAATGAGCTGGTCCTGTCAAGTTGATTCCTAAAACTGCCCATTGTAAGGGGCTCCACTGCTTCCCTTGGGACATGATTCCACTGTCCAGCTGCTCTCATGGGGAAATATTTTCTTCTGGAGTCCAGTGGGAATCTCCCCAGCAGTAACTTGTCCCCATTGACTTTTCCATGAGACTCCTTGTAAAAACAGAGTCTCCATCCTCCTGGCAGCCACCCTTTATGTCCTGGACCATGGTAATAAGGTCTCCCCTGAGTCTTCTCTTCTGCAGGCTGAACAAACCCAGCTGTCTCAGCCTTTCCTGAAGTGCTACTTCTCTAAAGAACAGATTCCAACCAGCTAACATATTTATGTGGGTTTTTCATTCCAAATCCCCTTGGAGGTCAATGTATTCAATACACTACAAAACAGAGGTCTCATTTATGAGGAGAATATTCAGATATTCAATAACCATAGTACTGAAGAAATTGTCTACATCTGGGATTTAACTTTGGGTCTGACTCTGCTTAGACAACTGTATTGCTCTGAAAGTGTAGGAAACTAACTGACCTCCACTGAAAGCAAGCAGACTTGGAAAATGCATTTCAAGGAGCAAAAGGACACAAGAAATGTGGCACTCCCCTTTCCCCCCCTCTCATCCCCCAAAGAAAAGCAATAAACAAATAAAAAAATAATATTTTAATTGTAGAACCCAGAAAAGTTTAGAAAAAGAAAGTATTTTTCTTTAATGGATTTCATTTCTCCTGTCTATCTCTGCAGGTTACCTTCTTGAACTGGAGAGCAAGCTTTGAGAATTCCCAGAAGATACAATACACCACCATGTCTGCACTGGATTTCAGCTCCTGTCAACATAAAGTATGATCGGGCTGAGGTTGAATTTAAAATGAGGGAGCAAAGTAGCCTCAGGATTGTTAGGATGAAAGCTCAGCTGAGGTACATCTTTCCCTAACAGGAACACACCTAAGGGAGCTCTGCCAGCAGCCGAACTATCTATCAGTGGATTCACTTGATTTCAGAGCGACTTTTAATTCAGTTTAGTGGCAAACATCATTTATTTCATCACCCTTAACTGTTGCAGGTTCTTACTCTTGGTTTCAATCCATGTAGCTTTTTGGTTTTTCACATATGTCAGCTCACTGGACCAAGAATGGTGCTGTAAGTAGAGAAACCATGTGGGAGGAAGAGGGAAAGATGAAGTTGTCATCATCTTTGAGATGATTAATTCATAGCAAAAACTACGCCTTGCCTGGCTTTGCAGAGTGTCTATCACAACTCTCCAGGTACATTAAGCAAATTGGAAATAGGAACATGTTACAACAGTGAGGACAATAAACCTCTCTAACCCACAACCCTTAGGCAGAGTAAATGAGCAATCTCTGTTCATCTACCAGGAAAACAACTCTTGAGCACATCCTGAAAGTTAGACACAGCCCCACAGACGCTCAGGAAATTATTATAGAATCAGAGAATGGTTCGGGTTGGAAGGCACCTTAACGATCATCCAGTTCCAACCCTCCTGCTATAGGCAGGGACACCTTCCATTAAACCAGGTTGCTTGAACACCTCCACGGAGAGGGCATTCACAACCTGCGTGGGCAACCTGTTCTATCGTCTCACCATCCTTATTACAAAGAATAAATCTAACTCCAAAGTTCATCACAAGACTTAGCGAGGCAGATGGAGTGGTTGCTGTGTGCAGTGCACTGCTACAGAAGGCACAGTGTTTTGGAGGAAATCTCCAGGCTCCTTTGAGCTTCAGGATTAAGCACAACATAGGTGAACTTCTACACAGAACACTACAGCTGTGGGCAGAACAACTGCTCGTCTATTTGTGCAGCCCTGGGAAGGGAATTCTTCCTCTCTTTTACCCATGTTATCGGGAATACTGGTGTTGGGTTGATGATCTTAGAAGTCTTTTCCAACCTTAATGATTCTCTTATTCTGCAGTCCTATTGCCTTGCCTACCTTACCTATTGTAAGGTAGTAGGTACTACCTTGCTTATCTCTTTTTTGTGCTTTTTTTTTTAATGTCCTTTTTCTCATTTGCTCCTTAGATTTTTTTCTCCCTTTATTACTTCCTACTGTTTGTGTTCTTCTGGTTTTAGCTCATGTTTGTGTATCTATCCCCCTGCTACATTCCTTTTCTGCTAACCTTTCTTCTGTCTTTCCTGACCTTCGACTCTGAATGCCACCTAAGAGAAAAAAGGGACCCATTTTCGATGAGGGCAAGTTTTTACCTTGTTAGGACCAACAGGAGAGAGAAGCTGCCTGTATTTAGGGATACACTGAAACCAGTTGTGGTCTGACCAGAAACTGTTGTGGGATCCATGAGCAGAGTGAGTATGTGTGGTGAGGTGGAAACAAATCAGCTCAGACCAGGGAGGAAGAAGCAGGCTTGCCTGCAGTTTATTTGCAGCACTAACTTCTGCTTTCCCATTCTGCTTTCTGGATGAAGCAGTAGCTTGCCTCCTCTGCTGAAGGCACATCCATTTCCATACACTCTTATTAGAGCTGGCAGCTTGTCACTCCAGTGCAGCCTCCTGTTGCAGCACATTACAAGACACAGCACAGTAGCATGATGAAATGAACTATCAGACCCACATCAGAGATATTTAGAATGATATCTGCCTGTGTCCACTCTTAGATCACAGATCCATTTCCTAGTTGATATGGATAGTTGTGTATCACTTCCTTGCCAAGCCCAGATGAACTACTTATAATACGAGGCTCATCTTCTTCTCCTCATGTTGAGGTGGAACCTCCTGTGTTCCAGCTTGTACCAGTTGTTCCTTGTCCTATAACTGAGCACCAACTCCCTGCCATTGGTGGAGACACCTCCCACTAGACCAGGTTGCCTAAAGCCTCATCCAGCCTGGCCTTGAATGCTTCCAGGGAGGGGACATCCACAGCCTCTCTGGGCAAAAACCTGTTCCAGGGTCTCACCATTTCTTCCTAATCTCCAGTTTAAATCTGCCCTCTTACAGCTCAAAGTCATTGCTCCTTGTTCTGTCACCACAAGTCCTTGTCAAAAATCCATCCCCAGCTTTCTTGTAGGCCCACTTCATGTACCGTAGGGCTGCTCTAAGGACTCCTTGGAGCCTTCTCTTCTCTAGGCTGAACAGCCCCAACTCTTTCAGCCTGTTCCCATGGGGGAGGTGCTCCAGACCTCTGATCATCTTTGTGGCCTCTTATGGACCTGCTCCAGCATTTCCATGCCTTTCTTGTTCTGGGGATACCAGAACTAGATGCAGTGTTTCAAGTGGGGTCTCAGCATAGCAGAGGGGCAGAATGGCTTCCCTGTCCAGGTGGGGTCATTTCCTCTCCTTTTATCACCTGATATGAGGGAGAAGAGACCAACCCCCACCCCACTCCAACCTCCTTTCAGGGAGCTGTTGAAAGCAATGACGTCTCCCCTCAGCCTCCTCCAGACTAAATACTCCCAGTTTCCTCACCAGACCTGTTCTCCAGACCCTTCCCTAGCTTTGTTGCCCTTCTAGAGCAAGAAGTGAGCTGCAAGAAGGTGCAGTGACATTTTCATCAGTAAATGATCCCATTCGCATTACTGGGTAGAGTTCAGTCATAGGAACAATGATGGATGAAGGTGTCACTGTCTAGCATGGAAGTCTGTTCTTGGAAGGCTTATTATTCTGTTTCTGGTTCAGGTGGTGACCTGCCCTGAGCTTTAAAGGAGGCCTTTTAATTTTCTGAGAGGGAGACTCAATTTCACGTGAAACCTTATCATTATTTTGAAAATGCTGTTTTAGTCAGTTTGAGATTCACAAAACCATTTCTACACAATGATGAACTTTCCCCCTTTTCAACAAAATGCCATTTTTTTTACTATTTCTGTTGTTCTTTATTTCCTTCTCTTTTTTTTTTTTTTCCCCACAGAAAAAAAACTTGGATGGTTACTGTGAACTAAAAAAGTCTGTGATTTTGGAATGGCTGCCTCACAGTGCTCATAAGATCCTGCAATAGTTTCATTTTGAAAAAACTTTTAAGATCTTCACCATTCCTTGCTGTGTGAGACACTGAGGTCCCGGAGTGGGTGCAGAGAAGGGCAGTTAATCTGGTGAAGGGTCTGGAGAACAAGTCTGTTGAGGAGCAGCTGAGGGAACTGGGGTTGTTTATTGTGGAGAAAACAAGGCTGAGGGGAGACCTCTTTGCTCTCTACTGCTCCCTCAAAGGAGGCTGGAGTGAGGTGAGGATTGGTCTCTTCTCCCTCATAAGAAGTGATAGGATGAGAAGAAAGGGCCTCAAGTTGCACCAAGGGAGGTTTAGTTTGGATCTTAGAATAAAGTTCTTGACTGAAAGGATTCTCAAGGACTAGAACAGGCTGCCCAGGAAGGTGATTGAATCCCCACCCCTGGAGGTGTTTCGAAGAGGCAGAGATGTGGTGCTAAGGGCCATGGATTAGCACCAGCCTTGGTAGAGTTAGAGAATGGTTGGGCTGGAGGATCTTAAAGGTCTGTTCCAACCAGAATGATTCTATGAAATGCTGAGGGATTTATGCTTTCTGTATGCATGTCGCTGGGCCTTCAAATACTTTCAGTGTAATTAAAATCTCCTTTTATTGGTTTTAATCAAGTTGAAAGCACCAGCAAACTAGGAAAAAAATTGGGAGCAGAAAGAACTGGTTTATATTGTCACAGTAACTGCAGTTTAACAGTAATCAGATTTGCCAGAAATTTGTGAAATATTGCCCATGGCAAATTTACATTAAACAAATTTCTCATTTGTTGTATAATCATCATCAGTTAAATAATGTCATTAAAATATCATGAATAATGCAGTCCTCATTCCTACTCACCAGGGATGATCATTTTCATCAGGCTGGGCAGTTTGCTTTTTGGGGCAAGTAGGATTTTATCCAAGAGTTTTTTGAGATGTTTTAGCTTCTGGAATTCAGGGAGAGAGAAGCTGATGAAGGGCCTTGAACACAAGTCTTATGAGGAGAGGTTGAGGGAATTGGGATTGTTTAGTCTTCAGAAGAAGAAGCTGAGGGGAGACTTCATCACCTTCTACAACTACCTCAAAGGAGGTTGAGCCAGGTGGGGGTCAGTCTCTTCTCACATGCAGGAAGTGACAGGACAAGAGGAAACAGTCTCATGTTGTGCCAGGGGAGATTTAAGCTGGATGTTAGGAAAGAAAAGTCTTCACAGAAAGGATTCTCAGGGATTGGAACAGGATTCTCAGGGAGAAGGTAGAGAGACCATCCCTGGAGGTGTCAAAGAAACATGTGGGCAGAGTGCTTGGGGACATGGTTTAATGGCCCTGGTGATCCTGGGTTGACAACTGGATGGATTCACATTCCTATGATTCTATGATTCTACACTATTCTTCCAATCAGAGGCATGTCAAGTGTTGTCCTAAAAACTCATGCCCTGCCCAGGTATAAGAAAGCTCAGGAACACTTCCTTCCTGACAGGGAACAGCACTGGGTTTTGCCAGGTAAACGAAAAGAGAAAGAAGTAAAGCAACCTCTTACCCAGCTACATGCATGTGCTCTCACTTTAGTACTTATGGAGAGACACTGGCACTTTCCACCAACTCAGCAGATAAAAGGTGAGATTACTTTTATTTTTACTTCCCTCCTCCTCCTTTGGAAAGTGAGTGGCATGATAAAAGAACAAGAACCATCAAGAATAATAAATGAAGTTGTAGCATTCCAATGGAACTGGGGAAAATCAGTTACAGATAACATTTGAATCATATAATCATAGATGTTAAGGAGCTTTACATTGGTGTATTTATAGATTCATAGGATTATAGAATGGTTTAGGTTGGAAGGGACATTGAAGACCATCTAGTTCCAACCCTGCTGCCATGGGCAGGGACACCTCCCACTAGGCCAGGTTGCTCAAGCCATTTTCCAACCTGGCCTTGAGCACCTCCAGGCAGAGGGCATCCACAACCTCCCTAGACAACCTGTTCCAGTATCTCACCACCCTCACTGGAAATAATTTCTTCCTGATTTCCAGTCTCAATCTACCCTCTTTCAGCTCAAAGCCATTGCCCCTCATCCTGTCACTTCAAGCCCCTGTCAAAAGTGTGTCCCCTCCAGTTTCTTGTAGGACAAACCCTTTTTGTGTGCTGTCCAGCAGTGGGTTTTATTGCACACTGAATTGCAAGGCAACACAAACACGTTACTTTGTGCTGTGAACGAAGGGGTCGTGTAGCTACCCTGCAAACCTCATCTCTCTGTGTAAAAACAAGATGTCCCTTCTGCCCTTGGTGCTCTACATCATGATTAAGTTTTGAAAAGGAGAAAGGAAGAACATCTTTTTCCACTAGGTCTCTCTAATAAAAATTAGAGGCATATAAAAAGCTCCTCAAAGCTTTTTAATCGAAGTAATTAACCCTCTCTAGACATCAAAGACATTACCTATAACTCAGTCACCATAATTAACATCCAGTTCTTAACTGCTCCAGTGGGAAAAGCTGGACATTGAGAATGTCAGAGAAATCTCTGCATCTGCTTAGAGATTTTCAAAATGCATTTTTGTAGCTGATGTTAACTTTCCTTGTCTGTATTTCCTTTAGAGAAAATCAATGACACTCAGCACATCATAGCCAACATTGTACCCATTTTCCTTTTAAGCTTGCAATATCTTACTTAAATCAGCCTTTCTATTAATAACCCTTCCACACATATATAGTTATTTAATATTTAAAACTGAAACCATAGAATCACAGAGTGCTTTAGGTTTGAAGGGACCCTTAAAGGTCATCCAGTACAACCCCTCTGAAGTCAGCAGGGGTGTCTGCGACTAGAGCAGCTTGCTTAGAGACCCAAAATACTAAAACCTGCAAAGGTTACAGGGAAAGGGCTTTGAGAAACCTGGGCCAGGGTCTCACCATGCTCATTGTGAAGAACTTCCTCCTGATGTCCAACCAAAATCTCCCCTGCTCCAGTTTCAAACCGTTGCCCCTTGTCCTATCGCCACAGGCCCTTCTAAACAGTCCCCAACCTTCCTGTAGACAACCTTCGGACATTGAAATGCTGCTGCAAGGTCTCTCCTGCCCCTTCTTGTCTCCTGGCTGAACAAATCCAACTCTCTCAGCCTGTCTTTATAGGAGAGGTGCCCCAGACCTCTGAACACCTTCATGGTCTCCTCTGGACCTACCACATCTGTCTTGTGTTGAGGGTCCCACAGCTGGACACAGCACGCAGGTGAGGTCTCACCAGAGCAGAGCAGAGAAGCAGAATCAGCTCTTTCCATCTTGCTTTGGATGCAGCCCAGGCTGCCATTGGCAGTCTGGGCAGCAAGTACCCTTTGCTGGCTCATGTCCAGCGTCTCACCTACCAGCACCCCCAAGTCCTCCTCTGCAGGGTTGCATTCAACCTCATCAGCCCCCAGCCTGGACTGATATTGAGGGTTGCCCTGACCTAGGTGCAGGACCTTGAGCTTTGCCTTGTTGAATCTCTTGAGATTCTCCTTAGCCCATTTCTCCAGCCTGTCCAGGTCAGGGTCCTGACTTTACTCCTCATCTGACCTGTATTCCTCAGGCCTGTGAAATCTATCGGGTGAAGACTGCCAGTTGAACTCACCTATTGAGCTGGCAGAGCTTCAGAGTCCTTCCTGGATGGCCTCCCCATGAGGCCTTCCACCTGAACTGCCACGCATGTGAACTGCCACTCACGTGAACTGCCACTCATGTGAACTGCCACTCACCTGAACTGCCACTCACCTGAACTGCCACTCACGTGAACTGCCACTCACCTGAACTGCCACTCATGTGAACTGCCACTCACCTGAACTGCCACTCATGTGAACTGCCACTCACCTGAACTGCCACTCATGTGAACTGCCACTCACCTGAACTGCCACTCATGTGAACTGCCACTCACGTGAACTGCCACTCATGTGAACTGCCACTCACCTGAACTGCCACTCACCTGAACTGCCACTCACCTGAACTGCCACTCATGTGAACTGCCACTCACCTGAACTGCCACTCATGTGAACTGCCACTCACCTGAACTGCCACTCACGTGAACTGCCACTCACCTGAACTGCCTCTCATGTGAACTGCCACTCACGTGAACTGCCACTCATGTGAACTGCCACTCACCTGAACTGCCACTCACCTGAACTGCCACTCACCTGAACTGCCACTCATGTGAACTGCCACTCACCTGAACTGCCACTCACCTGAACTGCCACTCACGTGAACTGCCACTCACCTGAACTGCCATGCATGTGAACTGCCAGTCATGTGAACTGCCACTCATGTGAACTGCCACTCACCTGAACTGCCACTCATGTGAACTGCCACTCACCTGAACTGCCACTCACCTGAACTGCCATGCATGTGAACTGCCACTCATGTGAACTGCCACTCACCTGAACTGCCACTCACCTGAACTGCCTCTCATGTGAACTGCCACTCACCTGAACTGCCACTCACCTGAACTGCCACTCCTGTGAACTGCCACTCACCTGAACTGCCTCTCATGTGAACTGCCACTCACCTGAACTGCCACTCCTGTGAACTGCCACTCACCTGAACTGCCACTCACGTGAACTGCCACTCACCTGAACTGCCACTCATCTGAACTGCCACTCCTGTGAACTGCCACTCATGTGAACTGCCACTCACCTGAACTGCCACTCACCTGAACTGCCACTCATCTGAACTGCCACTCCTGTGAACTGCCACTCATGTGAACTGCCACTCACCTGAACTGCCACTCACCTGAACTGCCACTCACGTGAACTGCCACTCCTGTGAACTGCCACTCATGTGAACTGCCACTCATGTAAACTGTCACTCACCTGAACTGCCACTCCTGTGAACTGCCACTCACCTGAACTGCCACTCAGGCTGCCAGGCTCTGCCCTGTGCCCCACTCTGTCACATAAACTGTGAAGGCTGTGCAGTGCTGTGCTTCAGCAGACAGCGTGTACAGAACCCACTTGTGAGACCTTAGCAGTGCAGTGTTTTCATAGAATGTTTTGGGTTGGAAGGGACCTTCAAGATCACCCAGTTCCAAGCCCTCTGCCATGGGCAGAGACACCTCCCACTAGAACAGGTTGCTGAAGGCCTCATCCAGCCTGGCGCTCAACACTTCCAAGGAGGGGGCATCCACAACCTCCCTGGGCAAGCCTGTTCCAGTGTCTCACCACCCTCACTGTCAAGAAATTCTTCCTAATCTCCAGTCTGAATTTCTTCTCTTCCAGCTCAAAGCCATTTTCCCTCATCCTGTCACTACAAGCCCTTGTCAAAAGTCCCTCCCCAGCTCTCATGTAGTCTCCTTTAGGCACTGGAGGCCTTCTCTAAGGCTTCCCTGCAGCCTCCTCTTCTCCAGGCTGAGCAGACACAACTCCTCTGCATGTCCCCATAGGATAGATGCTCCAACCCTCTGATCATCTTCATCTTCTCATTCTTTACATTAAGTCTTGGAAGAGCAAACCTCTAAAATAAAACTCCCTTTTGTCTTCCTTTTCTGTTCTTCAGCATTTATAAATGGAAGGAAAAAATAACACAAACCAAAAGCAAAACTTAATCAGCATTTTTGTTCTAGTTAAAGAGGAAAAAATTACCTCTATCTTACATTCTGTGTGTTTTAAGTGTATGATCAGGAGACAGATAATTGCTTATCTTTAGGCAGTAGAGAGGAGGGAAATCTAGGTAGCTGTTCCCTTATCTTTATGGGGCTGTCCTCTTTACAGAGCTGCTATCCAAGTTCTGTCCTTGAAAGTCAGATACCCATGAATCTGTACATCAAGATTTCCCTCCCTTATCTCACTCTGTGAACCTTATCATTATTTGGTTTGCTTTACATCTCTTCATTCAAAACAAAAGAACTTTACAGTTTCTGCTTACCAATGTCTCCCTTTAATTTTGTTACATTTCCTAATGGAAGTGCAGAGCTCTGTGATCAAATACAGTGTGACAACGGAGGCCCAAACACGAGACAGATCTTGTGTGACATCTCGTGGCCTCAGGTTGTGCCAGGGGAGATTTGGGTCAGATATCAGGAAAAACTTCTTCACAAATATGGTTATCAGGCATTGGAACAGGCTGCCAAGGGAGGTGGTGGACTCAGCACCCCTGGAGGTATTTGAAAGATGTGTGGATGTGGTGCTGGGGGACGTGATTTAGTGGTAGTAGCTTAGCAGCATTGGTAGGATTGTGAGCTCTAGGTGACTTAGGATGCCATTGGCCTTCTGAGCTATAAGTGCACATTGTTGGCTCATCCACCAGCACCCCAAAGGACTTTTCTGCAGGGCTGCTCTGCATCTCAGCATCCCCCAGCCTGCACTGACATCTAGGCACAGTATTTGCTGGTGGCTGCATAATTGCTGTCCAAATTCCCTGGCAAAAAGAGACAAGGAGAAGAGCAGAAAGTAAGGATGTTTAGCTTAGCTGGCTTAATGACAGCTTCAGTCATCAGAACATCATAACTTGTGTTGACATGTGGCAATGTGCTTCCATCCCATCATTACACAGGCTAATGGTGATCATAGTCTCAGCCTCACTGGTATTTCAGAGCTGCCACTTCTGGCCTGACAGCAGAATTGAAGGAAACAAGACTCCTTCACTTCTCTACACACACATTTTCAAAACCTGGGCAGAATGATTTAGCCACAGCATTTGTGCACAGCAATGAAATTGGTGACACCTCATCTCTTTCTCAGGAACACTGCTCCAAATAGGATCCTTGCATACATATACATTTCCAGACATCATTTTTCTTTCTTCACTTTTTGGGCCCTCACTACAAGAAAGACATTAAAGTGCCACAGCAGGTCCAGAGAAGGATAACAAATATGGTGAAGGGTCTGAAGAACAGGTCTAGTGATGAACAACTGAAGGAACTGGGCATTTTTAGTGTGGGGAAGAGGAGGCTGAGGGGAGACCTCATTGCTCTCTACAGCTCCCTGAAAGGAGGTTGTAATGAGGTGGGTGTTGGTCTCTTCTCTCTAATATCAGGTGATAGAAGGAGAACAAATATCCTGAAATTGTGTCAGGGGAGGTTTAGGCTGGAGATGAGGAAAAATTTCTTCACTGTAAGGGATTGGAACAGGCTACGCAGGGAGGTGGTAGAGTCACTGTCCCTGGAGGTGTTCAAGAAATGCGTGTACAAGGTCCCAATACATTTCACAAAATCATGCAATGGTTTGGGTTGGAAGAGACCTCAAAGACCACTGAGTTCCAACCCCCTTGCCATGGACAGGGACACCTCCTACTAGACCAGTGCTCAAAACCCCATCCAACCTGGCCTTGAGCACCTCCAGAGAGGAGACATCTACAACCTCCTTAGGCAACCCACCAGCCTCACTGCCTCACCAGCTTCACTGCCTCAATAGCCTCACTGTAAAGAATGTCTTCCTAATTTCCAGTCAAAATCTTCCCTCTTCCAGCACAAAACCATTGCCCCTTGTCCTGGCACTACAAACCCTTGTGAAAATTCACCCAACAGCTTTCTTCTAGGCCCTGTTTGAGGTACTGGAAGGATGCTTTAAGGTCTCCCTAGAGTCTTCTCTTCTCCTGGTTGAACATCCCTAACTCTTTTAGCCTGCCTCCATAGGGAGGTGCTCCAGCCCTTTGATCATCTTTGTGTTCTCCTCTGGACCTGCTTCAATAGTTCCATGTCCTTACTGTGCTGGAGATACATCATTCTGTGTCCTGCATGGGCTCTGTGTCAGCTGTAGCATGTGAATAGTTTATGTGTTTATTTTTGTCCCCAAGGTTATGAGCAAGAGGTGGTTTCAAAGGCAGGTTTACAATGTCAGTGTCCTTTATGACAAACAGAGTCATTTAATCTCTCTAATACTGCCTCTCATTAAGGATGCAAATACTCCATTAATCTGGAATATGCAGTGGGCTTCACCACTGACTGGAAGAAGTGAATGAAATAATTGGCTTGGGATCACAATTTGTCATTACAATCTTTCTGTTTTACAAAAACATTCCTTTGCTGGGAGTTGTGTTTTATTCATACCCTTGGCTGCCTGAGCACTAGGGATCTGGGATATTTCCATCAAGTCCACTCTCCAGCAGCACACGAGAGGAACACCTCACAGCACATCTTTTCTATAGTTCCATCATTGTGGGCACACTTTCCCTCCCTTTGCTCTCTTGAGAATGAGGTGTAAGGAAAGCCATGGTTCCAAATGATGTCTGCTTCTGAAGAGTATCTCAGAGCAATTCTTTTGGCTCAGATTGGTAAAATACCATTACTCATCAAACAGCGTGGTAAAGAAATTCCACAATGTGTCATACAAATCAAGGAACAACCTTTTAATGGTGGGAAGATCATAGAATTATAGAATCATAGAATAGTTTGGGTTGGAAAAGACCTTAAAGATCATTTAGTTCCAATCCCCCTGCCGTGGACAGGGACACCTCCCACTAGACCATGTTGCACGAGGCCTCATCCAACCTGGTCCTGAACACCTGCTTACTGATAGGAGTGAAATGGAAGGTCTTGTCTGACAGCAACTGCTCAGATCATAGAATCATGGAATTGTTTTAGTTGGAAAGGACTTCCTAAGATTATCCAGTCCAACCATCAACCACTATGGTCATTAAACCATGTCCCAAAGTGCCATGTCCACACATTTCTTGAACACCTCCAGGCATGGTGACTCCACTGCCTCCCTGCCAGCCTGTTCCAATGCCTGACCACTCTTTCAGCAAAGAAATATTTCCTAATCTCGAAACTAAGTCTTCCCTAGCACAATTTCAGGCCATTTTCTCTCCTTCTACCACCTGGTACTAGGAAGAAGAGACCAGCCCCCTCTCTTTTTGTGAACAAAGGAATGCAATATCTGTGGAGTTCTCAGCCTGGAACATTCTGCCTGTCTGGAGTACAAAGCCAAAAAGCTGTCTGTGATGCTCAGGAACAAGCACATTCAAATGATTGGTAATTGCTAAATATCAAGTTCCAGGACATCTATCTCTACCTTAATGTCTTTCTACCTCCAGTGAACTGCAAAGACTTTATATTTATAAATGGTAATGTTACATGAGAGAAGCCAGGTGATATGTGCCCCTATTTGCTCCTGACAACAAGACACAGATTTGGCATGCCAGACTCTGCATCAGAAATCAACTCCCGTAACTCCCTTCAGCCCCACACTTGGAGAAAGCACAACTAGCCCCTCGGTGTCTGCCATGTGTTGGGCAAGAAAATCAAACTTACCATCACCAGCCATGTCTAAACCAGAGAAGTTTATTGTCTCAGATGACCAAGAAGGCAAACAGCATCCGGGGCTGTGCCAGGCAATAATAAGGAGGCCAATGGAAATAAGGAAATTGTAAGTTTAAAAATATTTCCACCAAAATCAGCAGCAATGAGAGTTCTTCTCAAACTTAAAGTTTACTCTGGAAAAGAATGGATTCATGAATGTGGCTTTCTGTTTTTCCAGAGAATGTTTTTGTTTTAAAAGCCCATTTTAGCCTTTTTTCACAGTGTCACAGAAGAACTTCTACTGATCCTCTGCATGTCTTGGACTTTCAGACTCTGTTCATCAGGCTTGGATTTAGGTAGCACACCACTGAGATGTGTTCAGAGTCTCTCTGAACTATCTGCAGGGCTACAGGAGTCACTACATCACAGCATCAACCTGGCAGCCTGCCCATGTCATCTCCACAGGGAAAGTGGGATGAGCTCCTGGCTCCTCTTGCTCTCAATGGTTTGGCAGACATCTGCCCTTGGCAGCAGGCAGGCAGTAAGAACATGCTAACAACTGGCCTTGCTCATGTCTCCAATGTGGCCAGTGCTGAGGCTCAGATGTCAAATGATGTCTGGCTGCTTAGTGCTCTGTTCTTCTGCCATCTGCACTCTGTGGCAAGGCTGGCTTGGAATAAACAACTTCAAGCTGCTTGCAGCAGCTGATATACAACTGGTGGGTACTGTGTGCTGCCTGTATGTTGGATGTCAGCGTCTTGCCCTAAGCATCCCTTCAAATATTTGGGCTGGAACATGAACCTGCAACAATGTGTGGTTTCACACAAAAAGTCCTGAAGACTCGTGTGGCCTACTGACCACTTGGAATAAAAAGTAGCCTTCTGGTACTGCCATGATTAATGGGATTAAATGTAACAAGTTTAAATGCTAGATCCTGGACCTAGGATGGAGTAATACCAGGCACAAGTATAAATTGGGAGAGGAGTGGCTGGAGAGAAGCCCTGCAATAAAGGATCTGGGGGTGCTGGTTGTCAGCAGGTTCAACATGTGTCAGCAGTGTGTCCTGGCAGCCAGGAGGATAGCTCTCATTCTGAGGTGCATCAAGCACAGCGTGACCAGTTGGTGAAGAAAGGTGATCATTCTGCATTTGTACAGCCTTACCCTGAGCACTGAGTGCAGTTCTGGACCCCACAATGTAAGAAGGATGTGAAAGTGCTTGAATGTGCCCAGAGGAGGGCACCAAAGCTGGTGAAAGAGCTAGAAGGCAGCTCCTGGGATTTGTAGCTGAAGACTTCAGGTTTGCCTAAGTCTGGAGAAAAGGAGGCCTAAGGGTAAGTAACCTCATTCCTCTCTACAGCTTCCTGAGAAGGGAGAGTGGAAAGAGACATGCTGATCTCTTCTCCCTGAGATCCAGGGATAGCACACATGGGAATGTTCCAACCTTCTCCAAGGGTGATTTAGCCTAGACATTAGGCAGTGTTTCTTTATCAAGAGGGTGGTCAGACACTGACTGGAACAGGCTTCCTTGAGAGGTGGTCGGTGCTCCAAGCTTGTGAGTATTTAAGAGGATTTGGACAATACCCTTAACAACACCCTATGATAGGGCTAGGGGTAAGGGATATAAACTGCAGCACAGGAGGCTCCACCTCAACGTGAGGGGGAACTTCTTCACTGTGAGGGTCACAGAGCTCTGGAACAGGCTGCCCAGGGAGGTTATGGAGTCTCCTTCTCTGGAGACTTTCAAGACCCATCTGGATGTGTCCTTTGCGACCTGCACTAGATTCTATGGTCCTGCTCTGGCAGGAGGTTGGACTCAATAACCTTTGCAGGTCCCTTCCAACCCCTAACATCCTCTGATCCTGTGATATTTTAACTTGGTTGATCCTGAAGTGGTCAGGCAGTTGGAGGAGAGGATCGTTGTGTAGCCCTTGCAACAGAAATAGTCTGTTCTATTCTACTCTTTAAAAAGCTGATTTGTCTGAAATAAACCCATTAACTGTGGGGGGTTTAGCCATGCAAAATCACTTCTCCCAGCTTTAAGATACCCTTCATTAGGATGCTCTTCAAGTTTTCTGGCATCTCACCTTTTCTGTAATAACTTTCCCCTTCCTTCTGCCCTTAACCACTTCCTTCATATTGATAGCTTTTAAATATGTTCTTTCAAAGTTCACTGCCTCTGCACTTTCCCTAAGTCAACTGCTCTCATGATGACGAATCAAATTGTATAGTGCTCACAATTGCTCAGTGAAGATTCTAGACTCTCTGCCTCTGTCTCCTTTGCAGAAGAGTTGTCTCCTGTCCTTTAGCCATCACTGCTATAAAGCAAATAAATTTCAGATTTTTTTTTTTCCTCCTGGTACTGTTTCATCTGATGAAAACCTACCTGTTTTGCATGCAGAACCCCTCTGATGCCTGCAACTTAAATTCCCTGAAAGCAGGAATGGACCTGCAAGTAATGGCTCTAATTAACCCTTCATTGCTAAAAATACTCTATCATTAAAAATAGAAAAAGAGCAGCTGGGGAAGTGTTGCTAGATTTTCTTGCTCTAAAACGTAACCAACTTTGAAAACAAGACTGAAAGGGAAAAATTAAATACTGGAAATATCTGAATGCAATTAGGAAGATGACAGCGTATGTCAATATCTGCCTAGAGATATTATTTAAGGATCTGAAGTAGCAAGAAAGAAATTCCCTTTGGAGAAAAAAGGAAAAGGAGGAAGCATTGATGCCAAAGAAAACCAACTGGAGAGTGCTGGTGAATGGAGTTAAACCCAGCTGATGGCTGTTCACCAGTAGTGTTCTCCAGGGCTCAGTTTTGAAGACAGTCCCCTGTGAAAATCCAGCAAATTCTGAAAAGTCATGCAAAAGCTTCCACCACTTTTCAGCAGGGAGGAAAAAGGATAGGGCAGTTGACTTGTTCCCAGCATGACAACCAAGATGCAGCCAGTAACAATAAGGAGGAGTGAATGAGACCTGAGAGCCCAACAGCAGGAAAAGCTTGAGGTCATGTCTAGCTGTAGAGCACATGGAATAGCCTCAAAGTTGTCCTGCTGATTTGGCCAGGTGTCTTGAAAGATGCAAAGCATTAACAGAAAGGAGGGAAGCACAGTTCTAAAGTTTTCTTATATAGATACATAAACTCAGTCCCATGGGAACAGTCAGACATTGAAATCATCTCCCAAGGGAAGCAGTGGATTCCCCTACACTGAACTGTTTGAAGACTCAGCTTGACAGGGTGCTGGGCCAGCTTCTTTCAACTCTGCTATCACCTGGAAAGAATGGACCAGATGATCCTTGTAGTCCTGTCCAACCTAGGATTCTGTGATTCTGTGATCTACCCTCACACTGCTCTGAGTGGTGCTCAAAGCACTGGCTTACTTCAGAGCTTTTATGATTCCATGAAAACAAAATAATCTGAGATTCTCTTATCCTCAGGTTTCTGTGCCTGCTCTGTTGGTACAAACACATCAGCATGGCTGCAAGGGCATGTCATACATTAAGTGATCCCTAAATGCTGGAAAGGTGGAAAATTGTTCAACATAAATAAGGATCAAGCATTACTGTGTTCAATATTAATTATCACTTCCACTTGCCTCGTTAAAGAGAGACTCCATTACAGATCCATTAGAGAGTGCATTTTTTAATCAAGGCTTCAATTACAGTGCACACTGCAATCAGAAAGCCTATTGTGTGACAGCACCGAGCAGCAAGAGCTGTGTACAAAGCAGCAGAGCACCCAAATAAAACCACATTGTTATGCCAGGCACAGTTTTAAGAGATAAATTTGCATCATATTTGGGTCCCAACCGGCGCTATAGGCACATAAACAAACTTTACACTGTTGATTATTCATCAGGTTACATAATGTGCTCTTTAAATCTTCTACAGTTGGGTCTAGCTGCATTTTTAATATAATAAATCAGATTCCTCGTCTGCATTATAGCATCAGACATTCACTTTAAGTTTGTAGGCGTAGCCTCTCCTGAGATGTATTTGTTTTTCCCATTGACATTATGATATACACAGGCACCCACCTTCTTTTGGAGTCATGTCCTTCGAAGAGGACCAGAGCTCCTCTTCTCGTCCTAAGCCCCAGCTCACTTACAAGCAGATGTTGCAACATTGCTCACTTTTCACACAGTATCAAGAACTTCTGCTGGAAGAGTTTGCCCAGGCAGCTTATGAATGCTCCTTCCATGGAGGTATTCAAGGCCAGGTTGGATGAGGCCTTCAGCAACCTGGTCTAGCGGGGCGTGTCCCTTCCCATGGCAGGCAGCTGGAACTGGATGATCTTTAAGGTTTCTTCCAACCCCAACCACTCTGTGATTCTGTGATATACCTTCTGATGTTCTCTAAATTCTCAGCATCTTCTCACAGCCCATTGTGTGCAAAAGGCTCTTGTGTAGTCCAGAGGTGTACCTCAGGTTAAAATCAGAGTGTCATAGAATTGTTTTGATTAGAAAAGACCTCTAAGATCATCAAGTCCAAACTTCAACCTAAGACCACTATGGCCCTTAAACCATGTCCCAAAATGCCATGTCCATACATGTTTTTGATCACCTCCAGGGATGGTAACCTCACCACCACCCTGGACAGCCTGTTCCAATGCCTGACCACTCTTGCAGAAAATAAATTTTTGCTAATATCCAACCTAAATCTCCCCTGGTGCAACTTGACGCCGTTTCCTCTCATCTTAAGAGGTGCATCTAGAGATCTAAAGCTACCTCTGGCCTTCACAGGGAAACCTCACAGAATTCTACGATGCTATTGCCTGTCTGTCAGTAGCACCAGGGGGAGGAGGAGCCACTCAGTGATCTAAGTCTGCTTCTTATTCTTCATATGGCATCCAGGATAGCGGGTGACAGGCTGAGTCCCAGCAAGCTAATTGTGGTTGTAGAGAAAAGCAATGATTTTTAGTCTTTATGCAGCCAAGGGCAGGGTTTGCAGATGCCAGACTGTATTCATTGGAGAAGAAAGACACAGAGAACAGATGGAAAAGCAGGCACCCAAGGTGCTCTACCCTTTGGAGGACTTGGTGCCATATGTCTCTTTTTCAATGCATTCCTCCCATCTTCTAGAAACACTGTCTGGGTTATTTTCCACTTACCAGTTCATTGTTTGTTGTTTTTCTCCATCAGTAATATCTGTTTTCTTATAAGGCCTGGTTTGCACAGGTTGAAATGAGACCAGCAAGTGAGAGAAGACTGGGAGCCCTGCCATGTGAAGAAAGGTTGAAAGAGCTGAGTGTGTGCAGCCTGGAGAAGAGAAGGCTTAGGGGAGACCTTATCACTATGGACCAGGACAGAAAGTGTAGTTACCAGGAGGATGGAGACTACCTTTTTCCAAGGAATCCCATGGAAAAAACAAGGGGTGATGGGGACAAGTTACTGCTGGAGAGATTCTATTTGGAATCCAGAAGAAAATGTTTCCCTGTGAGAATAGTTGGACATGAGAGTCATCTCTCAAGGGAAGCAGTGGATTCCCCTACAGTGGACAGCTTGAGGACTCAGCTTAATGGAGTGCTCATTTTGGTGCTGTCTGCAAACTTCATCAGGGTACTCTTGATCCCAGATCACTCATGAAGATATTAAAGTGCATTGGGTCCAATATCGATCCCTGGGGACTCCGCTCATGACAGGCTGCCAGTCTGAGAAAGAATTCTCCCCCATTCTGTGGCAGCTGGCATGAAACCAGCCCCTCTGACTGCCAGCATTTACACATTTGAGGTTTGACTTAATGGCTCATCAGTATTTATAGCAGAAAAGAGCACAATGCAACAAGTGTTATGTACCTGCCCTTTGCCACAGAAGGTTTGATGTGGAAAGCAGCAACAAGGGCTAATGCCTGCAGAGCAAAGAGTTAGCAAGAGGCTCTGCTAATCTTCGCAATGACTGACCAAGTCAAGAGCTGGGACAAATCACCAGAAATGAACAACAGACAAAGCCCCTGTGAAACCTGCAGCCCATCTACTGCAGTTTGGGTTCTGATATAGCAAGAAGCAAAAGATGCATAACTGAAAACGCTGAAGTTTGTGACAAACCACTAAGGACAGCTATAATTTAAAGCTACCATCCTCTGTGAGATACATCCAAGCCTGAGGTCCAGAAGGAAGCAATGGAACATCTGCTCGAACTTTTCCAGACTTAAGATCTTAGAACCATTAAGGTTGTAAAAAGCCTTTAAGATGATCAAGTCCAAACATTAACGAGCACAATCATGCCAAGTAAACCATGTTCTGAAGTGCTATGTCTACACATTTTTTAACACCTCCAGAGATGGTGACTCCACCACCTCCATAGGGAGACTGTTCCAACCCCTGACCATTCTGCTAGTCAAGAAACTTTTCCTAATCTCCAGCCTAAACCTCCCCTGGTGCAGCTTGACTCTATTTCCTCATGTCATAAAACTTTACTCATATTCACAACTCACTGCTTATGAAAAATCCCGTACCACAGAAAGGTAGTAGGAGAACTAAAGGGTGAAAACACGCCTACTGAGATCTCTTAGTGTCCAGCTTCTCCTAAGGCATCCATCATGAAAGGAGGTTGAGGAGAGGTGAGGGTTGGTTTCTTCTCCATAGTAACAAGTGACAGGATGGAGAGGAGGTTGCCTGAAGTTGCACCAGGAGAGGTTTAGGTTGGATATTAGAAGAAATCTGTGAACAAAAAGCATTCTTAAAAGGCTGGAACAGGCTGCCCAGGGAAGTGATTGAATCCCCATCCCTGGAGGCAGAGCTGTGGTGCTGAGGGCCATGGTTTAGCATTGGACTTGGTAGAATTAGAGAATGGTTGGATTCGAAGATCTTAAAGATCCAACAAAAGGAGTCTACGATTCTATGTCCAATACAGATGAGAAGCAAAACAATTCAGCTGCATTTATCAGCCTGACCCAGACAAAAACTCCTGGCTCCATCTAGAGGTACAGATCTAAGGAAACCATGTTGCAATCAGCATCCGTTTCTGTGGGAGGCTGATTAGTACAGCAAATAACCTGCAAATCCAATTAGATCCTGAGGAATGAATGAGTGGGGGAAGAACAGTGAGTGACTAGGCAATGAAATAGCAGATACTGTTCCCTGTAAAGGGAAACAAGAAGAAAACAACACCTGTGTAGAATGTTTTATGTTGGAAGGGACCTTTAAACGTCATCTAGTCCAGCCCCCAAACATGAGTTTATGAAGGCAGACTCTGAACTGATTGTTACATCTCAGAAAGGAACCATAAGATAATAACAGCTAATTGCATAAAAAATATCAGCTCAGTGTTCAGCAATGGTCAGAAAGCAAGGGAGTTCAGAATTGGTAGCACAGGAGTAAAGAGAGGACGACATGAAACCTGTGCAACATCTGCATCTTCAGCACTGACCAGACCACTGATAGTTCCAGAAAAGAGAAAGCAGCAATGCAAAAAGGAGTCAGAAGATGGTGACAGGATGAGTAAAGGCCTTTTTTTTAGCAACACAAACAGCTTAAAAACTTTTCATAAGAAGTTGTAGAGGCTCCAACTCTGGAGGTGTTTAAAACTAGGTTGGATGGAACTTTGAGCAACTTGGTCTAGTATGAGGTGTCCCTGTCCATGGCAGAGGGTTTGAAGCTAGATGATCTTTAAGATCCCTTCCAAACCAAACCAATCTATGACTCTATGATTAATCAGCCTCAGAAAGGAGTGTAACATGTCACAAGTGCAGTTTCTTCAGAGGCTTGTCACTTGTCCTGTGTAAAGCACTGACAAGAAGAAATCCGTAAAGGAAGGAAGGATCCTGTTGTTTCAGCCTTGGTAATCATTAGAAATGGCTCTTAAAGGTAGATGTGGAAATTTCAAGGTCCACCTGAATGTCTTCCTGTATTACTTGCCTTAGATGATCCTGCTCTGACAGGGGCATTAACTCAATGATCAGAGGGCTGGAGCACCTCTCCTATGAAGACAGGGTGAAAGAATTTGGGCTGTTCAGCCTGTGGGGGAAGAGAATGCTCCAGGAAGACCTTAGAGTTGCATTTCAATATCTGAAGGGGACCTACAGGAAGCCTGGGAAGGGACTATTTAGAAGGGCTTGGAGTGATAGAATGAGGGGCAATGATTTGAAACTGGAGCAGCAGAAATTTACACTGGACATTAGAAGGAAGTTCTGCACAATGAGAGTGATGAAATACTGGAATATGCTGCCCAGGGATGTGGTTGAGGTCTCACCCCTGAAGACATCCAAGGTCAAACTCGGTGGGATCCTGAGCAACCTAATCTAATTGGAGGTCTAAATAGATCATTGCAGGGGGTTGGGCAAGACGACCTTTGAGGGTCCCTTACAATCTGATGCTATATGTGCATCGGTGAAACTCCAGAAGTCCCTTCCAGCTCCTGCCATTCTCTGATTCTGTGATTAATATCTAGCCATGAAGCTTCTTTGAAACGTATCCTTTTGTGGTATAAGGTCTATTCTGTAATTCCATAACTCCATAACTTCAGCATATCATGAAAGGTGGAAATAAACCACCACCCAGTTTTCTTTTCCAATATGATATCAAATAGTCCTGCCTTTACAGATGCAGCTTTTTGAAATGCTGAGCGATGTAAAGCACATTAACAAATTACACTGTGAATCTTCCTAATTAAAAACAAACAATAATCCTATATTTAAATGCTTAAATATCACAGGTGAAACAAGCATGTGTATCTGATTGGAATTTAAAGGAGGTCAGGGCAATACCAAGCATAAATCCAGGCTGGGTGAGGAGTGGTTCAAGAGCAGTGTTGAGGAGAAGGACTTGGAGGGTATCAGTTGATGACAAACTCCCCAGGAGCCAGTAATGGTCATTGGCAGCCCAGAAGGCAGCTGTGTGCTGGGCTGCATCCAAAGCAGTGAGAGCAGCAGGACAGGGAGGGGATTCTGCCCGTCTGCTCTGCTCTGCTGAGAGTCCACCTGCAGCACTGTGTCCAGTTCTGGTGTCCCCAGCACAAGAAGGATGTGGAACTGCAGGAGAGGGTCCAAAGAAGGCTGCAAAGATGATCAGGGGGCTGGAGAGAGGCAGGCTGAGAGAGCAAGGGATGTTCAGCCTGCAGAAGAGAAGGCTCCAGGGAGACCTTAGAACAGCCTTTCAACACTTGAAGGAGGCTACAGGACAGCTGAGGAGGGATGTTTACAAGGACTTGTAGTGACAGGATGAAGGGCAATGGCTTTCAGCTGGAATAGAGGAGATTTAGACTAGAGATTAGGAAGAAATTCTTTCCAGTGAGGGTGGTGAGACACTGGAACAGGTTGCCCAAGGAGATTGTGGATTCCCCATCCCTGGAGGTGTTCAAGGGCAGGCTGGATGAGGCCTTGAGCAACCTGGTCTAGTGGAAGGTGTCCCTGCCCATGGCAGGGTGTTGGAACTCAATGATCTTCAAGGTGCCTTCCAATCTAAACTATTTTATGAATGTCTGAGTTTCTCTGCCTGTGGTATAACAGAAGATAACTGGTGCTTGTTGGAGTTGTGTAACTGGAAGAAGTCACTTTTACAACTAGTGCACAGGACCAGATTTACAACTTTCATGCCTCCTGTTTATCTCATGAGGAATCTTCACATTGATTTTTGCAGATATATGTGGGGGAAGGGTCCCATCTATAAAAGGACTGCTCAAAGCTCTTCAAGAGCAGCCCCAAGACACCAGGACAGTTTTTGCTTCATAATTCCAAATCATTTTGGCCAATATTTTGAATTGTGACTGGAGCTAGTTGAAGTCTTTGTGTTAATACTTTGGTTGCCATTAACTTTGAGACAAATGCATTTAAATAAATGCATGGGAACTGTAAGAAAACTCTTAGGGGATGTAACTGCAGCCCCAGCCTGTCCTTCAAGTATCTTTTTTACTTTTTTTATATGAAGAATGATTATAATAAGGACATATTCTGTTCACAGAGCAGGTACTCAAGGATTATAAGACTTGGGAAAATGTATTTAAAGATAACAGAATTAAAAAAAAAAAGAAAAAGAAAGAAAAAAAGAAGAATAAAAGAAAAAGAAGAAAAGAAACCACAGAAAATTCAGATTGTAACATATAACATTCAATCCATATTCTCTTTGTAGCTCTGCTGCACACAAAATGATTTTAAATTCCCTTTGGTGCTTGCAGCCTAAATGACCACGAAATCCACACAGTAACACAACCCAGTGGGTTTTGAAAGTCTCCAGAGGAGACTCTGCAACCTGTTGGGGCAGCCTGTTCCAGGACTCCATCATCCTCTCTGTAAAAAGTTTCTCCTCATGTTGAGGGGGAATCTCTTGTGTTCCAGGTTGTACCTGTTGTCCTTTGTCCTATCACTGGGCACCACCGAAATGATACCATCACTTTCATCCTGATGCTCACCCCTCAGATATTTGTAGATGTTAATAAGATCCCCTCTCAGCCTTTTCTTCAGACTAAACAGTTCCAGGGCTTTCAGTCTTTCTTCATAGCAGAGAGGTTCCAAGTCCTTCAGTCATCCTCACAGGTCTCCATTGGACTCTCTCCAGTAGATCCCTGTCTCTCTTGAACTGGGGAGCCCATCTGGCACAGCTTGAAGGGATTACTTCCTGTCATTAATTACTTGAGAGAAGAAACCAACACCAGCCTCACTCCAACCTCCTTTCAGGGAGCTATAGAGAGAAATGTGTTCTGCTCTCAGCCCCCACTTCTTCAGGCTCCCTCAGGGTCTTCTCATAAGCGTTTTTTGTGCACACTAACCCTCGCGTACCTCAATCTCTGCCTTCCTCTCACCACCCCCCACACCACAATCACCACACATCTCAGTGTTGACCTGACACTCGCCATGAACCTTCTACAAACAGCGAAGTTGGCCAATCCACACGTCTGTGACGCTTTGACTATATCACTTACTGGACATCACACGTTCAGATGCACGATTCTACAAATTGCGCGGACACTGTATAATGTGCCTGTAAGAATGGACACACAACAATGACAACAGGTAATGCATTAATCCTACAAGAGTACTCGCGTACTTACACGGCGACAAAGTCTGGCTCCTGCATAGCATCAGTGTCAACAAGAGTATGGACTCAGTTTGTGATGAGCTCTACGAGATGACCAAACTAGTACCCCCAAAGCCAGCCAAAGCGGAACCAGTGACGTCATATAGCGAGCCTGAATGCGATCTAGTGCCAACACACAAATTACACACGGAGTAATGATATCTCTTGCCTTATTTATAAATTTTGCATCAATTAAATTTAGTAATGCGGTTAGTGGTAACACGTCTTCTTGGAATTAAGCTGTAGTGCTTTTACTCAAACAGAAATGAAGTACGTAAAGAGGGGTAATAAATCGAGTTATTGTTTACATTAGCCACACGCTGTGCGAAGTGGTGAGTTATGATAGTCAACTTACTGATAGGTAAGTCAGGGAATATGATAGCAGGTATCTAGCATACACAACACAAGTAGTGGGGATGGGAGAATCAGGGGTTTTGTATAGTTCACTTATAGACAGTGCAATATTAAACATAGATGTGTTGTCTCAATATCACTGGAGGGTGGGGGGGGGATGGTAAGGGGGTGGGTGGGTTTGATGGGTTGGGTAATGGGAGTGTAGTGGTGGTGTGGTGAAGTTTAAGAATTATTAATTTAGTGTGTGATGATTGTATTTATTTATGGATATTGGGTGTATGTGGTGGTGTGTTGTTATGTGGATGGGGGAAGTATAAAATAATATGATGGAAATATGGTTAAAAAATGTATATAGGGTTTAGTGGGTTAAATTACTTTCAACTTGGAAACGTTAAGTAAACATTTATATTGAATAGATGGCAAAAGGGTATTCAACTATAAGGTTAGTGAATAAACACTTAGAAGGGCGTAGGTATGGGTATATATGTCACACGATGAGAACTATCAGTACGAGAGATGGCGGGGGGACACTCAAACACTCCGGATAGAGTGACAGTAGTTGTGTTAGGATTTATAAGGATCACTTCATGGAGGACTAATGTCAATGTAAGAGGTTGCGATGTCTTTAACACAATGACACATACATGGGCATGTGTAGAGATCAACTTATAAAAGTATCATGGTCTAAGCTACGTATATAAGTAGAGTGACATAAAGGGTGGAGGGGGGAACTTGCGATTTGGGGGGGGGTGGGTGGAATTGTGTGGGGGTGGGGTGTGAAGGGTATAATGAAGGGGGGGGATATAGGGGAGTATTTGAGGGGGGGGGTGGGGGGCAGTGGGTATTGATGGGGGGGAGGTGGGGATGATTGAGAGGAGATGAGTTATGGTGTTTTGGTTGGGGTGGGGGGTTTGGGGGAGAGATTAATAGAGGATAATGGTTGGGGGGGAGGGGGGGTTAGTGGTTGGTTTGGTAGGGGGGGTGAGTGTGTAGGGGATAGAGTGAGTTTGTAGGGGTATGGGAGGAAATGGGGTTTGGGGTATGAAAATGAGAGGTGGGGGGGAATTATGATGGTGGTGGGGGGTGGGAGGTGTGGTTGTTGGGGGGGGGGGGTGGTGGTAGCTGGGGTGGGGGGATAGTGGTTGAGGGGGGGGATTTGTGGGAGGGGGGGTGGGGGTGTGGGTGTGATGGGTGGGGGGGGGTGTGGATAGTGGGGATGGGGTAGTTGTGGTGGTGGAGAGGGAGGTGAGGTGTGTTAGGGAAGGAGAGAGAGGTGGGAGTGGGGGTAGTGTGGATGAGTGGGTGAGTGTGGGAGAGATAGAGAGGAGTGTGGGGCAGGGGAGGGGGGATAGTGGGGGTAGGTGGTCGAGGGGGGGGTGGATGTGTTGAGTGTTGTGTATGTTTTGGAAATTACAGTGGGAAATTGATAGGTGGTTATTTTGGGGTGGTATGTTTTAGTGGTGGTTGATGGTTAGGGGGGGGGGTATGAGGTTTGGAGGGGAGAATTAAGTTTAGTGTAGGATTGATAGGGGTAGGGGGGGGGGGGGGCAGTTGGTAGGTATATGGATAGTGTCAGTCATTGTGTTGTGTGAGGTGGTTGGGGTGTTAAATTGTTAGACAGTGAATTGATTAAAGTGGGGTGGTTGATTATAAGTTTTTAGGTGGAGTGTAGAGGGTTGGTAGTGGTGGTTTAAATATTTGTGAGATTTTATATTATATGGATTTTTTTTTGGTAATTTAATATGCTTATTTTAAAATTAATAGTAATTTAATATGCAGAAAAACATTGGGAGAAAATTATTTGTGAGGTAGTTTCCATATAAATTCATACCCATGTGGCTGGCAACATATCCTGCAGAAGGCTTTTTTTCATTTGATTATTTACAACTTCATAGAATAACAGAATTGTTTGGGTTGGAAAAGTCCCTTAAGATCCTCCAGTCCAACCATTCTCTAACTCTGCCAAGGCTGATGCTAAACCATGGCCCTCAGCACCGCATCTCTGCATGTTTCAAATACCTCCAAGGATGGGGATTCAACCACCTCCCTGGGCAGCCTGTGCCAGTCTTTGGGAGGCCTTTCAGTAGAGAACTTTCTTCTGTTATCCAGTCTAAGCCTACCCATAACAAGGTGGGAAAGGATTAATTCTGTTCTCTCTAAATCAAAAAGTGTAATTGATCTAGAAGTGTTCTGGAACTGGAATACTTTTATATTGTTTGAGAGTGGAACAGCCACAGCCTTTGGCTTACTGTTGGTTCAAATCAATTACATAGTGTGAATTAAATTGCTTTCTAGAAAAGACCTCAAAAGAGACAAAGTAAAATGCCTCCTGCCTTTTGAAATGCTCATCTCTGAGAAGAAAGGCTGAGGAAACTGTGTTTGTTCAGCCTGGAGAAGAGAAGGCTTAGGGGAGACCTTATTACCATGGACCAGGACATAAAGGGTGGCTGCCAAGAGGATGGAGACTTCATTCTTACAAGAAGTCCCATGGAAAAGACAGGGGGTGATGGGGACAAGTTACTGCTGGGGAGATTCCCACTGGACTTCAGAAGGAAATATTTCCCCATGAGAACAGTAGGACGTTGGAATCATCTCCCAAGGGAAGCAGTGGAGTCCCCTACAACAGGCAGTTTTAGGACTCAATAGGGTCGTGGGTCATCTCATTTCAACTCTACTAGTTCCTTACCTAGAAAGATAGGACCAGATGACCCTTGGGGTCCCTTCCAACCTGAAGTTCTGTGATTCCAGACATTTGGACAACGTTCATTGGCTCTTCATGTCACACTGCTGCCAACTATGCCCATATCTATCCTGACACAGAGAGACTGTGATGGACAACAATGCAAACATCTCTTATGAATATAGTGGCCCCAAGGGAGTTAGGCTGCTGATACATTTCTGGAAGCAAGACTTTGTGTTGCTGAGCACTTCTGAACTGTTATGCCTTAAAAAAAAAAAAAAAAAAGAGGAAGCCAAAGTTGTCATTATGGTCTACTTTCTGCCTTGTCTGCAAAACAGAACAAGCAACACTGAACCTGAGAAGCTGTCTAGTTTCCTTTAACTAAATCAGACACTCAGTTCTGCTTTTACAAAGTAGGTCAGGAAACTCCCCAGGGCATCCAACGTGCATTTTGTGTAAACATGAGTTGGTAGGAATATGAACTCAAAGAAACGGACCCAGAAGATTTAGCATTTAGATCATCACTTTTCTGGGCATTAAAATGGAACAAGAGAAACTGTAAGAATCTTTCTATTCACTTAAATATTACTGTGAAAGGGTACTTCAGAAATTCTGGTCTGTGTAAGTTTAGGTGTAGGAGTATCCCTTTCTTAAAGCTTTGCCTCTGTTGCATCTCATCCCTGTTGATGTAGGCTTTGGATGTTATCAGCCCAGGTGAGTGGATTCTGAGCTCAGCTATCGCACCCAAAGTGTGAGGACAGTTTGTGTTCTTCCAGAAGCTCCTGAGTTGGCAGAGTCTGCTCAGGATACAGGACATAAATCCATGATCTTTAAAGCCTTCATGCCTTAAGCCAGAACTCAGCAGTCAAAGCTCTCAGTCTCTTGCACATTCTAGGGACACCTCTGGCCAGTAAATGCAGGGGTTCGGATACTTTTCTGGTACTTTTCCTAACAGCTTGGTTTTGCACTGTTAAATTGATTTCCCTTCCTACTCCAGAAGGTGGTAATGGAAAAGGATTAGCAAAATCAGTGAGTGAGGTGAATTTCAAACCATGACCCTCCTCTCAAAATATTTCCTCTGATCTATATAGACTTTGATGTGATCCAGTCTGAGTGAAGCTCTCTTTAGACTTGGGTGCTTGTTTGAGGCTGTGGATTTCACCAGTGAGCAGGAATCCCATGAGAGTTTGCAGAACCAAGTCTAAGTCTTGCTTATTGACTTGACTCTATAGAATCCAACTAGCTCCCACTGAACTGGATTCTGAACTCAGTACAACTCAATCCACTGTTTATTATGCTAGTTCCTTGGTAATTTACTAATTTACTCAGTAATTAACCTAGCTGACTGTCAGCATTTTGGCTCTGATGTCTAAATTTTTTAGCCTTACACTTTAGTCCTGTTGTACAGTGCCAGTCTGAGACCTGTCTACAGTTTTATTTTAGTTAGAAACGTGGTTTTTTTTTTTTCTTGGAAATGATTTCTTCAATGTGAATTTGAGTAATGAAAGTTGTTTGGATAGTGATACATTCTCTCCATACATTCAACAAGCATCCTCTTTGAAGATCCTGTAAATTACACCCAGAAAGATAACAGACCACTATAGGGAAATGTCTCCCCAGACCCTTCTGTTTTCAAAGCTGAACAGTCCCAACTCTCTCAGCCTGTCCCAATAAGGAAGGTTCTCCAGCTCTCTGATCATCTTTGTGTCCTCTTCTGGACCTGCTCCAGCAGGTCGATGTCCTTATGTTGGGGGCCACAACTTCCAGTTTCTGCTTTTTGCTTGCAATACCCTGATCTGGTGAAACAAGATTGGTGGGTTGGAAGGGACCTTAAAGATCATCCAGTTCCAACCCCCTGCCATGGGCAGGGACACCTCATCCAACTTGGCCTTGAACACCTCCAGGAAGGAGGCATCCACAACTTCCCTGGGCAACACGTTCCAGTGTCTCCCCAGACTCATTGGAAATTTCTCCCTAATCTCCAGTCTAAATCTGCCCTCTTCCAGCTTCAATCCATTGCCTCTCATCCTGTCACTACAAGTCCTTGTCAAAAGTCCTTTCCTGGCTTTCTTGGAGGCTCACTTCAGGTACTGGAATGCAACTGTAAGGTCTCTCCAGAGCCTTATGGGGTACATTGTGTGTCTAGAGAACAGGAACATGCTTTCTTAGAATCATGTAGTGCATATTATAAATCAAACCATGAAGGTGTGCATTATTACCACTTTTTTAATCTGAAGCACTTTGGACTTTACAGGTGGTGACTGCCAGAGGGCAGAATTCCTGAAAATAAATTTTCTTCAATGTTCTTTGGTTTCTCTACAAGAAATGTATGAAGTCTCATTTCTCTTAAAAAAGCAGACAAGCCTTTTCCTGACAGGGTCCATGTCATTTATTGGCTTAAAGGTTCCTAGTCTCACAGAGAATCCCAGAGGTGAGCTGTCTGATTTTTCCACGGCTGTGTATTATGAGTCCCTGCATTTTCCTCTCATCTTTGTCTTTCCACAGTCAGAGAAGGATTTGCAAAACCACACTCCATCAGATCTGCCTGCATTTGGCACTGATACAGGGATGTTGTCTGGTTGAAAGATCCTTTTTTTCTGCTTTCTAGCTTTTTAAAGACCTCTGCTAAGTGACCAACTTTCAGATGGTGAAAGTGAAAACCAGGTGCATAATCTTCAATTACAATCTTCCAGCTGATGGCCAGAATGCTAGCTGGGACATGCTAAAGTGATATGGTTTGGCTCTGGAACACAGACACTTGCCGGGTTCTTCTTAAACATGTTGAGCAGGGCTGAACGCAAGCCTGTGTAACCCACACTAAAAGAATCAGAGAATCAATCATAGAAACACAGAATTGTTTCAGATGGAAAAGATCTCCAAGATCATTGACTGCAACCTTCAACCTAACGCCACCATGGCCATTAAACCATGCCTCAAAGTGTCATGGCAACATCTTTCTTGAACACCTCTAGGGATGGTGATTCCACCACCTCCCTGGGCAGCCGGTTCCAATCTCTGACCACTCTTGTAGAAAAGAATTTTTTCCTCATCTCCAACCTAAACCTCCCGTGGCACAATTTCAGGCCATTCTATCACCTGATAATAAGGAGAGCACACCAATCCCAATCTGGTTCCAATCTCCTTTCAGGGAGTTGTAGAGAGCAAAGAGGCCTCCCTTCAGCCTCCTCTTCTCCAGACTAAACACCCCCAGTTGCCTCCACTTCTCCTCACCAGACCTGTTCTCTATACTCTTCACCAGCTTTGTTGCCTTTTTCTGGACATGCTCCAACAACTCAGTGTCTTGGATGCATAACTCTTGACTAGACCTAAGTGTGGTGTTCTTTTACAAGCCACATAACATTAATATCTACTGCCATCAGCTATTTACTAACATTATACTAGTTATACTAGCAGCATTCTTACTTTTTTGGCCATCTAAGATGATGCATATAAACACAATTAAAATTCTGCAGGATTTTTAGACCCCCTACAGTTCCTTCTATCCTAATTACATAGGTCAGGAACATAATAAGATGTCAATAATGACCCCACCAGTGACAAACCATCTGTATGACAGATTAGAAATTCATTTCATGGTTCTTTCAGTAAAGCCCTTAATGGAACTTAAAATCTCATCAGGACTCTTGTCCTCATAAATGAGTTCAGTTGTAGGGATGTTCTGCTCTGCATCATGGGTATCCCTCCTCAGCATTACAATGGGTGGGGTTGTGCTGTTGTCCATTGGCTCTGTTCTTATTGACCTGCTGATTGAACCCTTTGCTAAGTGGGAATAAACCAGTAACTAACCTCTAAAATATTAAACGTGCAGAAAGACAATAGGAGGGAATACATCTTGTCTCAGTAACAGCATTCTAATTAGGCACATTGTAATTCCATAGCTATTCATAATAAGGGCATGTAATTAGAAGGAGACTGGGAAATAGACCAACTTTCATTTCCAGCCAAGTCTCATCAACTGAACATTTTCAGTGATGTGTACAGAGAGCAGAAAACCATTTCATAACTACTTCCATGTACTTGGGGCATTACTGTGCCCTTCTCACCTCTTTTCTTGTTCATTCTGGAATGTAGAGGCTCATAGATGGGCAATGGGAAGCATCATTTCTAGTTCAGTGTCTGTGCTCTGTCATTCCCTTCATAAAATCACAGAATGCCAGGTTGGAAGGAACCCTAAGGATCACCTGTTCCAACCATTCCAGGTAACAATAGAGTTGAAACGATCTGGCCCAGCATCCTGTCAAGCTGACTCTTCAAACTGTCCAGTGCAGCAGACACCACTGCTTCCCTTGGGAGATGGTCCCAATGTCTGACTCCTCTCATGGGGAAACATTTTCTTCTGGAGTCCAATGGGAATCTCCCCATCAGTAACTTGTCCCCATCACCCCTTGTCTTTTCCATGGGATTCCTTGTAAGAAGGAAGTCTCCATCCTCCTGGTAGCCACCCTTTATGTCCTGGTCCATGGTGATAAGGTCTTCCCTAAGCCTTCTCTTCTCCAGGCTGAACAAAACCATCTCTCTCAGCCTTTCCTCACATGACAGCTCTTCCAGGCCTCTGATCATTCTCCTGGCCCTTCTCTGGACACTTTCCAGCCTCTCCATATCTATTTCGTACAGCAGGGACCAAAACTGCAGGCAGTGCTCCAGGAGTGGTCTGACCAGCACTGTGCAGAGTAGGACAATGACTTCTGCATCTCTGCTGGTGATGCCTTTGTTGATCCATCCCAGCATCCTGCTGACTTTCTTTATCCCTGCAGCTCACTGTTCACTCATGCTGAGCTTGTTGTCCACCAAGACCTCCAGTTCACTTTCCTCAGGGTTTCTCTCCAGCTAGGTGGATCCCAGTTTGATCTGCATTCCTGGGTTATGCTTTCCTAGGTGCATTACTCCACACTTGTTCTTGTTGAACTTCATAAGGTTCTTAGCTCACTCCTTCAGCCTGTCCAGGTCTTCTTGGAGGGTAGCTGTCTCTTATGGAGTGTCAGTCTCCCCACTCATTTTGGTGTTGTCTGCAAACCTCCAAGATCATCAAGTTCAACTGAGTCCACCATGGCCAGAGTCCCAGAGTGCCATGACCACGTGTTTATTGAACCCTTCCAGGGATGGGACTCCACTACCTCCCTGGGCAGCCTGTTCCTATAACAATGAAACAGTTTACAGTGGGAAGTAGAGGCACAACCAGTGGCCAAACATAGCTGACTTGAAAACACATGGAGATTGGAATAGAAAGGTGTGGGCTAGAGCAAAGCACTGAGGCAAGTTCTGGCACAGTAACATAGTGTTGAAGATGACCTTGGTGTAAGAGTCCCAGGATCAGTGAAATCTGCACAAGGCTTCACTAAATCCCAGAAGCTGTGCAACCCAGTCTCTGATCTGATTCTCCTTTTAATCCTTCAGTCCTTCTCAAGATATCTGGCCAGATACAACTGCTCTTGGGAATGTTCAGAGGAGTGACAGAAAATTCAAACACCTTTGAGTTCAAAAAGAGAACAAAAAAGAAGTATTGCAAATGAAGTCTGTTCAAGAATTAATACTAATTGAAGAATTAACTACAAACGCTTAGTAACGGGAAAATAATCAGCTCCCCATGATCAGTAACTCTCCAATGGAGGTAAAGCTTCAGGTTTTGTAGAAGTTTGATAGGAGTATAAAGCCTCTAAGCATTCTCTGACCAATAGAGTTTACCTCTGAGAACTCGGAGGTATGGCTGAATTTCTTCCTAACCTCCAGTCTAAATCTCCCCTCTTCCAGCTTCACTCAGTTCCTTCTGGCCCTGTCACTACAAGTCCTCATAAAAAGTGCCTCCCCAGCTTTCTTGTACCCCCTTAAGGTACTGGAAGGCTGCTCTAAGGTCTCCCCAGAGCCTTTCTTCTCACGGTCTGTTTACTTTTCATTACCACTTTTCATCTGAGCTGTAGCTTTACCACCAAGGCAACATTCAGATGTTGCAGATACTCATTCTTTGGCTGTGTCTGGCTCCCAGGCACCTGAGCTAATACATTTTCAGGACTTCTGTGTGCATCCATTTCTCACATTTGCCACCAGATATGTGCTTTCTCCCTACTACAGAAAAATGAATGTTCCTCTTTTTTGGGGAGGGTAGAGATTCACTCCTAACTGCTGTTTGAAATATGCTTTGAAGATATTTGGAGGAAAGTCAGTTTGCAAGTGCTCAGGATTGTTCATTATTTTCTTTGTTATTGCAATATTTTCCCTGCATTTTCAAAAAAGGCAGGGACATTTCCCCTCAGAAATACAATTGTCTGCATTCAATCTATCAGTTCTATCTTTAAAAAGCATCAAACATCCCAGGAAGACAAGAGCAGAAATATTAAAGCATAAAATACAATCTCAGCTTTGTGGGAAACTCTGTCAGAATTTATCTACCTACTAAATCTGCATGTGAATGGACAAGTATTCATGGTGAAACCACTAAAGTCATCACAGGCTGGAAGGAAATAGAAATGGGTTGAAAAATGAACACAAATAGACATGCAAGATGTGTGCTTGCCCATCATGATGTATGGTGCAGTTCTGCTCTGCATTAGTTCAAAATGGGAGCACATTTGGAGTTTAAAGAGTTGAAAGGCTTCACAAACATTCTGATTGGAAGCAGAACTAGATCAGAAAGATGAGCAGGCTTTGATCTGCTCTACCTTAACTCCAGCCAAACTCAATGAGCTCTTTGTGAGAACATTTAAAATGCAGGTGTAAATCCCTGCTTGCCTCAGGCAATTCTGAGTAGCCAGAATCATGAATTCCCTGTCTATGATCCCATCCAGACCACTTCTTTAGCCCTCTTTCATAGAAAAACACTGATTTTCTTACTCTACATCTTCAAAGCATGATTTATGAAGTGTCTTCCCTCTGTTAAGCTGCAGCCTTGAAGTCACACTATAGATACTCTGCAGAAGTGCTTGTTGAAATACCAACACTGGAACTTCTCTAAGGGAATGATAGTAAGCATCAGCTTGTTCTGAAATATAAACAAAGTCTAGCAAGCCTGTTGAAAAAAGTTTTCCTCATGTTGAAATGGAACTTCCTATGTTCTAGCTCATGTCCACTGACCCTCATCCTCTCACACAACAACACTGGAAAAGAGCTTGGCCCCTTTTTCTTGTCCCTCACCCTTCAGATATTTATAAACATTAATCAGATCTCCTCTCATCCTTCCCTTCTTCTCCAGGCTAAACAGCCCCAGGTCTTCAGCCTTTCCTCATCGCAGAGATATTCCAGTCCCTTCATCATCCTCATAGCCTCCATTGGACACTCTCCAGGAGAGTCATGCTCTGCTCAGTACAACTGTTTACAGAGAATCACAGAATAATAGGGAGGGGGAGGGCACATCTGGAGATCACCAAGTCCAACCCACTCTGTCAAGGCAGGGTCACCTAAAGAAGGTCACATAAGAACATGTCCAGGTGGGTTTGAAATGTCTCCAGAGACCACCTCTCTGGACAGCTTGGTCCAGGGCTTTGTCACCCTTAAAGTGAAGAAATTCCTCCTCATGTTCAGATGGAACTTCTGATGTTCAAGTTTGTGCCCATTACTCCTTGTTCTGTCACTGGGCACTACTGAATAAAGTCTGGTCCCATTCTCCTGACACCCACCCTTAAAGTATTGATCAAGATTGATGAGTTTCCCCCTCAGCCTGTCCTTTTCCAGACTAAACAGCCCTAATTCTCTCAGTCTTTCCTCATTACAGAGATGTTCAGTCTCCTCAGCATCATTGTAGCTCTTTTCTGTACCCTCTTCAGCAAATCCCTTTCCTTCTTGAATCAGGGAACCCAGAACTGGACACAGTATTCCAGATGTGGCCTCACCAGAGCAGAGTAGAGGGGAAGAAGAACCTCTCTTGAGATTATTCAGGACTTAATTCCACAGTTCATTATTTCATGGCCTTAAAAGCTCTTGCTTGATTTCATATATGACATCCTTTCACTCTCTCCATTGCCTTGGAGCCACAATTATTCTACAAGCCTGCCCCTGTGCCTTGTCTGTACTTCCTTGTGATTTTGTCCTGGGATATCCACAAGGAAATTTTAGGAGGAGTCTACTGAGTGGCATTGCCCTTGCAGACACACAAAAAGGGTCAATGCATGGTGCAAGAGCACATTAGGAAATTATGGGACTTAGGCTGCAAACAGCTGAGGGAGGGAAGGGAGATAATAGAAGGGAAATCATAAAATGAATTTTATGTAGCATTAATTCCTATAACTGACTTTATTACACTGGGAAATTATTATGGCAGTCTGCTACAAAATACTTAACCTAATTTACATTTCAGAACAGATTTTTTTTTTTTGTTGGCAAATCACTGTAAGTGATATTTTTAATCAATGGAGTGGAGCTAATTTAGATTTCAGATGCTTCAAAAATTGTGAGTTTGCTAAGATAAGCTTTTTGTATTTTCCTTGCTGCTGTATTTTAGTGTTTTTCTTGGGAGAAGGACTTAAACTGTGACAACTATAGTTACCCTCTGTGTGTACAAACCCCCTCCAAACCATGAACACAAATTAGAGAAATGTTTTTACAGAAAATAATACTTTTATGCAGCAACAGTGAATGAGCTAATTTCTTACCTGCTGAGTTGGCAGCAGATTCAGATCATTTAGAGTCTCAGTCCTTTTTCCTATCAGGACAGACTTATGTTCTGAATTGGAGTAAAGCTTAGGAAATAAACGTTCTCTCCCTCCATTCTAGAAGTATAATTGCAGAATCATAGAATTGTTTGGATTGGAAAAGCCTTCTAAGATCCTTTGATCCAACCATCAACCCAACACAAACATGTCCCAGTGTGCCATGTCCACACATTCCTTGAACACCTCCAGAGATGGTGACTCTACACCTCCCTGGGCAGCCTGTTCCAATGCCTGAACACTCTTGCAGCAAAGATATTTTTCCTATATCAGATCCACTCTTGGAGTGCAACCTCTGAACACCAAACAACCTGGTTCATTCAAAACTAATCCATAAACTCACTCTTCTATGACTACAGTTGTCATTGACACTTCTCTGTAATAAATGCAAGCATGACAAGGGCTTCTGTGTGTGAAAACTAAGTAAAAAAAATAAAAAAATAAAAGAGACTCTCATAGTTATAGGGAAAATGTCAGGAAAATTATCTCCTATCATACTTAGCCTGCTCTGAAAATTTGAAGGCATTCTGTATGAGTTTTCTACTTGTTAACAATAGTGTTCAGGTTATCCAACAGAAGCAAGGTGTAGATGAAGTGTCAACTGTAAGAAAGAAATGAAACTTTGCTTTTCATAAGGAGTCACTATCTGTCTCACATTCCATTTTTCATTCAGTCACTGTTTTTACAGTGCAAGTCCTGTGCATCTCTATCAGGAATAGTGTGGGCAGCAGGAGTAGGGAGGGGACTGTTCCTCTGTACTCAGCACTGGTGAGGCTGCACCTTGAATACTGGGTTCAGTTTTGGGCCCCTCACTCCAAGGACATGGAGGTGCTAGAGTGTGACCAGAGAAGGGCAACACAGCTGGTGAAGGGTCTGAAGAACAGGGCTGCTGAGGAGAAGGTGAGGGAACTGGGGTTGTTAAGTCTGGAGAAGAGGAGGCTGAGGGGAAACCTCATTGCTCTCAATAACTCCCTGAAAGAAGGCTGAAGTGGGGTGAGGGTCTATCTCCCTAATACCAGGTGACAGGATCAGAGAAAATGGCCTGAAATTGTGCCAGGGAAGGTTTAGACTGGAGAATAGGAAAACATTCTTGGCTGCAAGAATGGACAGGGATTGGAACAGGCTACCCAAAGTCATGGTGGAGTCACCATCCTTGGAGGTGTCCAAGAAATGTGTGGGCATGGAACTAGGGAGCATGGTTTAGCGGTCATGGTGGTGTTACATTGATGGTTGGGTTCAATGATTTTGGAGGTCGCTTCCAACCAAAGTAATTCCATGATTTCATAATTCTACGCTTTCCGTGAAGTAACAGCACCTAGCTTCCATAGTATGCTTGTCTCTGGCAAATTTATATTCTTCTGCTTTCTATAATTCTAATGTAGTTTTTGGGCTTTGTTAGGCAAGATTTGACAAATGACAAGAAAACTTTTTCTTTTTTTTTCCTCCAATCTGATTATCTAGATTTGGGGTCCTCTTTGCGTCAAAGCTTTAGTACTAAATAGTCCTCAG
This sequence comes from Indicator indicator, assembly GCF_027791375.1. Classification (NCBI taxonomy): domain Eukaryota; kingdom Metazoa; phylum Chordata; class Aves; order Piciformes; family Indicatoridae; genus Indicator; species Indicator indicator. Next base: position 26,700,207 of record NC_072017.1, on the reverse strand, counting down.
TCTGCTGAAACAAGCTTCAGAAGCTGGTGAAGAAGAATGATGGTCTGCACACTGAAGGACATTCAGATCCCATGCTGAATGCCCATGGGAGCAATGTTGAATTTTGCTGCTAGCATGCTCTGTTTCTATCTGCCTTCCACCTAGATGGCTCTGGAGGCCGTGAGGGGTCACACAGGATTGGTTATTTCATGCCTGAGGAGATTCAGGGGCATAAGGACCATGCACAGTCCCTGTTTCTACAGAGCTGTGGTCATAATCCCTTACTGGATGAATCCTGCCTAGCTTCTACATTTAGGAGCAGCTGGATTTGATGGGTGCTATGCTTGTGAAGATTGTTTCAGAACATTATTGCTGTCTTTGCCTGCACTTAGCAAGCTGTCAGACAGCTAAAGCAGTGCAGGGCTTTTATCGGTGTGAGAATTCCTTCCCCCTCTGAGACTCAGTGAATCCAAGGGCACTGTGGGCTCTTCACAGCCTGAAGGCTGCATCTGTGTTGGTGTTGAGATAACTCATCCTATCTACTTCCTTTTCCTGGAACAAGCATAGCCACATGGGAGGAGTGGTGGCAATAAAGGCATACATCTTACTGTGCTGCATATGCCTGACTGATATAGTCCTGGCTGCCTGAGGATGGAGTTCAGAACAGACTGTTCAAACATATCTAATGCACTGGACTCTTATCTGAAATGCTGGAAGAACCTTAGGCAAGTTGCTTCACCTCTCTGTGCATCTGAGGCACCTCATGCTGTCTGAATTTTTAGAGAAATGAGATGGATTTCAGGCCAGGGCTAAACCTGACTTTACCCTGTTGCAACCAAGCTGCAGGAATGCCCTGCAGAAATCCCTTTCTTTCTAATGGATTGCAGGAGGAGACAAACATTAAAGCACTCATGGATGAAAAACAGGCAAAAGAAAATCACACACAAATTACTGTTGACATTATATCTGCTGGTTCATCACTGAAACCACCTCCTAATGCTACCCGATCACCTTTGCATCCTGAATTACTCCATAATGTCTCAGTCAAAATAATCAAAGTAATGAGCTGAGAGCATTTGAAGTCTCAAGCCACTGCCAATCCAGCTTGGGGAGGATGCAAGTGAATAAATCTATTCATCTTTCAGGTAGTGTGATCTGCCTAGCATAGTTTTGTTCCCTAGGTCTTTTTGTCCATCTGTCTCTATATTCAGTCCCTGGCTTTGTTTCCTGTCTCAATGTCACTCTGACAGGATGGGTGCCATCCAGAGGGACCTGGGCAGGCTGGAGGGATGGGCTGAGGAGTATCTCATGAGGTTCAATAAGGCAAATTGCAAGGCCCTGTACCTGAGGAACCAGGGATGTGGCTGAGGCCCTCTCCCTGGAGGCACTGAAGATCAGACTTGATGTGTCCCTGGGCAGCCTGCTCTAGTTGGTGGTGTCCCTGCTCTCTGCAGGAGGGCTGGACGACATGACCTTTGAGGGTCCCTTCCAACACAATGCAATCTGTGACTCTGATTCTGTGAGTGTTGCTTATGTACCTTCGAAAACCTGTGGCTCAGTATCTGTGGAACTGATTTTTTGGCTGAAATAAAAAAAAAAACAAAGACAAAAACAACAACAAAAAACCCATGCTAATTACAAGCATGTAATGAGCATTCCCACTAGCTGTAGGAATTTACATCTGTGTTCCAACACTGAGCTTTTAAACCATCCTCTTTCAATCAAATATGACAGAACAAAGGAGTGAAAAATGTTGCATCTCGCAGCTTTCAGGAAATTATCAGCTTAGGCAGTCAAGGAATTCACAGAATCACAGACTCACAGAACCGCAGATTGCTTTGAGTTGGAAGGGACCCTTAAAGGTCATGTTGTCCAACCACCCTGCAGTGAGCAGGGACACTTCCCACTAGAGCAGGCTGCCCAGAGCCACATCAAATTTGACCCTGAATGTCTCCAGGGATGGAGCCTCAACCACATCTCTGGGCAATCCATTCCAGTGTTTCATCACTTAGTCAAGAAAGAACCTCCTCAAACCTGCAGATATACATGTTCTGCTCCATTAGATACTTAGAGAATATTCCAGGGGATTTCCCTGGAGACACAAATCTCCTAGGCTTTACTGTTTCTGCAGCCAGAAATTTCATGGTAAAATTAGATGGTTGTACATCTCAGGTGTAGGCTTCTGAAAACACCTCAGTGGCACTTTTCATTAATTCTGAAGCCAGTCTAATACCATGGGAAAAGAGTTGTTAATTCTCTGGAAAATGGAATGCAAACACTTAAGCATTTACTTGCTCAAAGGTGATTAATTAACTTTCTGGAATGTTTTATAGTGGCATCATTTAGTGTCCTGCATCCATTAAGACAGTTTATTAGTGACACAAGCACAACTTGAAGAAATAAAATGCCAGCCAGCTAACTTCTTTCTCTACCTTGTGCTGGAGATTACTACGAGCAGTTCATCTGAGGAACTCAGTGAGGTGCTCACTGACTGAGGAGTACCTGTTTGGTGCTAAAATTATAGCTTTCTGGATGCTATTTTAAAGTTAATTCATCCCACTAAGAAGCCAGGCAAAAAAAAGCAGTTTCACCTTCTTGATAGGTGCCCCAAGCTGTCCCCTTTAGAGGAAGGTGCAACAAAGCTGGTGAAGGGACTGGAGAACAGGGCTGGTGAGTAGCAGCTGGAGGAAATGGAGTGGAGTTGTGTAGCCTGGAGAAGAGGAGACTGAGGGGAGACATCACTGCTCTCTACAATTCCCTGAAATGAGGTTGAGTGAGGTGGGGGTTGGTCCCTTCTCTCTAGTATAAGGTGTTAGAAGGAGAGGAAATGACCTGAAATTGTGCCAGGGGAGATTTAGCTTGGAGATTAGGAAAAATTTCTTTGCTGCAGGAATGGTCAGGCATTGGAATAGGCTGCCCAGGGAGGTGGTGGAGTCACCATCCCTGGAGATATTCAAGAAATGTGTGGATATGGCACTTGGGGACATGGTTTAGTGGCCATGATTGTGTTGGGTTCATGGTTGGACTTGATGATCTCAGAGGTCTTTTACAAACAAAACAATTCTATGCCTCATTGTAGATTGTTTTCCTGTTTAGTGGTATTAAGGCTTAGTTGGCACCTGTTATGTGAGCAACCAAGGTCTCTAATGCCCATCTACTGTTCAACTCCTTTATTTTCTAACAGCTGATGACAACCTCTAGTGCAGCCCTCTGGTGTACTCAGCCTTTGAGCACAGGGGAAAGGAAGTAAAGGAAATAAAGGAAAAAAAACTGAAAATGGGAGTGACTGGCAAAAGCAGAGAGAGTGAATCCACAGCCTTATTGTATGGTGAGTAAAAGGCAAAACACAATTTGTTACAGATTGCAGGTGGGCTAGAATCCAGTGGTCTAAGTGATAGCAACAGGGATTTGGAGCCAGTTTGTGCCTTTTTTTCTTTTAAGATTCACTGAAAGCTTCATTGAGACTGGAAGATATTCCATGAGAACAGAGTTCAGCAAACCTATCACTTTATAATTAATACTACTCCCTTGATTTTTCTCTTAAAAGGACACATTTGCATGCAGCCAACTATCTCTCACTATATGAGCCCTTCTGTTCCTCCTGATCCCTCAGCTGAAGTCATAACCATTTGTTTGTGACATCAGCATGGGTTGCTGTGTAGGTGATTATGATGTTAAGGAGAGCACAGTGCGATTTCAAGTGAGCCATGAACAGCAGGAGCAGGCAGAATTGTAACTCACAAATATCCTGCTTGCATGCAAACAGCCCCATTGGCACCACACCAATGATACAGTGAAAGATGAAGACTCCAGGGAGACCTGAGAGCTGCATTTCAATACCTGAAGAGGGCCTACAGGAAGACTGGAGAGGGACTGTTTAGAAGGGCCTCTGGTGATAGGATGAGGGGCAGTGGTTTGAGGTTTAGGCTGGGCATCAGGGGAAGTTCTTTCACAATGAGAGTGGTGAGACACTGGAACAGATTGCTCAGGGATGTGGTTGAGACCCCATCCCTGCAGACATTCAAGATCAGATTTGATGAGGCCCTGAGCCACCTGTTCTAGTTGCAGATGTTCCTGCAGGGGGATTGAACAAGATGGCTTTTGACAGTCCCTTCCCATCTGATTCAATCTGTGATTCTTTGATTCTGTGAAGTTCTGGCAGTTTGATGAAGTTCCCAGTGACTAGAAAAGGAGAAACATTACCTATTTAATTAAATCTGCTTTAATTCTCTGTGGGTCATCTCTCCTTTTCCTGATCCCCTTTCTCTGCTGGGGAGGGGTCAGTGGATTGTAGAGCAACTGCTGTAGTTTAATCCCAGATAGGGGTTAAATGCAGACACTGTGCTTTTGGGAGACTCCAGCTGGATTACTGTGTACTTCTCTGGGCCCCCCAGAGAACCTCTATGGACCTGTTGGAGCAAGAACAGAGGAGGCCACAAAGATGATCAGAGAGCTGGAGCATGCCTCCTATGTAGACAGGCTTCAAGAGCTGAGACTGTTCAGCCAGGAGAAGAGAAGGCTCCAGGAAGACCTTAAAGTAGCCTTCCAGCACTCTTTAGGGGCCTACAGGATGTAGATGTCCCTGCTCATTGCAGGGGAGGTTGGGCAAGATGACCTTGGAGAGTTCCTTCCAACCCAATACATTTTGTGTGATTCTGTGTGTAATATGGAATATGCAGGCAGAAAATAATAGCAAGCACAAAGGCTTCCCAAAGTTCTCCAGGAACCATGAGCGACTTAAAAAAACCCCAAAGTGAATATGCATGATTTTTTTGTGAGCTTGAGCTGGTAGGGTCTCCTGGCTTGTTTTTTTCTTCTGTAAGGAAATATCCCTTCCATCCAACTTGCATAATTTCCAGGGCTTTTCCACTTTTGCAGTTTCTACTTCTTAACTATGTGCCTCAGTCAGGGGCAGTTCTGTTCCAATACAGCCCAGCTGATCCAACTCTTCTTTCCCACAGCAGAGCTCTTCCTCAGAAATGGAACTTCAGGATCTAAGCCAGACTTAAAAGGGACACATGTGCATCACTGTGCTGTGTGTGTGGGCATTCCTGCACATAGGACCTGCAGGAGGACTGTCAAAATTATTTCAAGTGTGTACTTTCAAATTGCATCACAGGGGTTTTCTGCAGCTGGGATGTAACTGGGTAACAGTCACACATCATCTTACTGATCAGCTAGGACAAATGGATCTCTGCCACTCACTTACTTCTTTGTTCTTCTTAACATCAGGTGACAGAAGGACAGGAAATGGCCTGCAATTGTGCCAGGGGAGGGTTAGGTTGGAGATCAGGAAAACTTTCTTTGCTGCAAGAATGGTCAGGCATTGAAACAGGTTGCCTACAGGGGTGATGGAATCACCATCCCTGGAGGTGTTCAAGAAACGTGTGGACATAGCACTTTGGGACATGATTGAATAGCCATGGTGGTGTTGGGTTGATGGTTGGACTTGATGATGTTAGAGGTGTTCTCCAACTGAGTGACCATTTCCTAGTGAGCCTAGTCATGTTTTGTAGTCTCTGTACTCCTGCACACGCTGTAGGACCAAGCCTGAGTTCTGTGCTAGAATCCTTTAACTTCCTATTGTTGCCTCTCCTTAATTTAGACTTTTAATGCAGGAGGGTCAGAAGTAGTTGCCTTTATGGAAGAACATGTGTAATACCTTGAATTCCTTCAACCATGAAGCCTCCAGTATTAATAGAACTGAACCTCTACTACACAGTATGTTATTGATTCCTTTTGCTGTTAAGATACTTCTAAATCTTATCCGTAGGTCAGAACTCTTTGATATATCCCAGCAAGCACCTGGGAAGTGAGCCATGTAGTTCAGATGAGGAGCGCAGGCCACCAAATGTAACAGGGACCATTAGGTGGCTGAACTATAGCTGCCAGGAGGTACCAGAGCAGCTTTTCAGACTCAGATGAGGTGCAGCTACACACCAGAAGATGTCCTTAAATGAAGATGTATTTGTGATTATATAGAGAATATTAATTATCCAGGGTCAATGGCTTTCTGTAATCTAGTTACAAAACTATCACTAAAACCTGATTTGCAAATGACCTACCAGCAGGACTGGACATAGGGCAAGAATATTTGCATTTGAAATGTGTTCAGAGGTGGTGAGCTCTTGCTTTACTTAGCCAGGGATTATTCTCTGCTTGTAGAAAGATTTACCAGCCATGGATGACAGGGATTGGCGTATCATAGAATCATAAAATGGGTTGAGCTGTAAGGGACCTTAAAGATCACCTAGTTCCAACCCCCCTGCCATGGGCAGGGACACCTCCCACTATATCTATATATGTGGACATATTGAACCACTGGCTTAAACATTAAATAAACCACTTCCAGGCTAAGATCAGACTAGTTTCAGAATGAACTAGTATCAACTTTTTACCTTGAACAAAGGCAGAGGGGATGGGACAATGGGATGATTTGATCATCAAAGGGCTGAAAGAGTGGGGTCTGTTCATCCCTGAGAAGGATCCAGAGAGACAGAGCTACATTTCAGTATCTGAAGGGGACCTACAGGAAGGCTGGGGAGGGACTGTTTAGAAGGGCCTGTGGTGATAGGACAGAAGGATATTAGCTTGAAACTGGAGAAGGATAGATTTAGGTTGGACATCAGGAGGAAGTTCTGCACAATGAGAGTGGTGAAATAGTGGAACAAGTTGCCCAGGAATAAGGTTGAGGCCCCATCCTTGGAGACATTCAAGATCAAACTTGTTGGGGCCCTGAGAAACCTGATCTAGTTGAAGGTCCAACTGGGTCACTGCAGGGTGGTTGGGTAAGACGATTTTTGAGGGTCCCTTCCACCCTGATGCCTTCTGTGATTCTGTTAGATGTAGTTATTTTTCAGTAGGAAAACAAAGGTAGATGGCTGCTGAGACTGAAAGGAAAACTACATCCAACTTGCCTGGGTTGGGAGTGCTAAACTCATCATGGAGACAGGACTTAGTTAATGAATAGCAATGTTTCTAATTGAGGGGCCTGATTCACTGCTATTTCTGGGTCTGGCTAGCTCCACTAGTTTCTCATGCCCTTTAAATTGTGCAATAGAGAAAAGAATGAGCAAGTTTCAACTTCAACAAATCAGGGCTCCCATTCAGCTGTACTTTGTCCGTTCTTGTATACCTACTAAGTCACACTGAAGGCAGTGAAATGCTCTGCAAAGATCTCCTGGGAGAATCTTGCACCACTTATTCTCTGCTGGAGAGAAAACTTTTTTCCTTTAAAAGAAGTGAAGATATCCACAGGCTAAGTGAGAGTGTCCCCTAGGATGCAAAAAAAGCCAAGACTTAACCCAAGAGCTGATGGAGGCCTCACAGTTCTTCAAACTGGATCAGTTATTTCAGTGTCTAAACACAGGTTTTTGAAGCATAGCTCTTGGTTAAACAGAGAAGTCAACCTAGCCAAACATCTGTGGGATAGGTGGACAGTTTTAACAACTGGTCTGGAAACTTCTGTCTGTGAGCTACTCTGTGCACAATGCTGAACACCGAAGGCCTCTTGGGCTGCTTTATGACCAAGGAGATACATTTTCTTTTATATTTGCTTGACATTTTCTGCTAAGACTTTAACCTTATTGCCTCAGTTTAGTCAGGGTCAGTTAGGCCTACAAAAGTGGGCAGCTTGGGAAAAACTGGAAGTCTAAACCAGCTGGGCATTTCAAAACTGTACAGCAGGTTGAAGATGCTCAGCTCCTATTCAAACTAATGGGAACTGAACTGCCAGCTTCTCTAGACAACTCCAGAGACTGCAGCCATAGTACAAAGGGAGGTAACCAGGGATGGCAGCCAAGGGATTTAGAAGCAGGACAAATCTCTCTGGTGCATGAGTCATAGAAGCAGAGCAACTAGTGCATGACAAAATGGGCCTTTTATCAAGGAAAGAAAGGATATATTGCCTTCTGTAGTTAATAAGTGGACCAAGGGCCTGGATTTTTTCCCAAAGACCTCCATCTGCCTTGTAGGTAGGAGTAGGTAAGTTCCTGTAGGAGTGGATAAGTTAAGCAGAGCTGCTTTGTGTCAGCTTCCATAGCACCCAGGGGCAAAAGGCACGAGCAGCAGTAAATAGAAAGTAATTGCATCTACTAAGAGGGAGGAAGGTGTTGGGCTCCACATCAGGTCATGTAAGACTTGCACCAGAGAGGCATTTTTGAACCTCATTACTGCCCAGCCGTGACAGAGTACTGAGGTGGGTCATGAGCATGATCAGAGGACTGGAAACCCTCCAATATGAAAAAGGGCTGAGAGAGCTGGGTTTGTTCAGCCTGGAGAAGAGAAGGCTTAGGGGAGACCTTATTAACATGGACCAGGACATAAAGGGTGGCTACCAGGAGGATGGAGACTCTGTTTTTCCAAGAGTCCCATGAGAGCACAAGGGGTGATGGGGACAAGGTGTTGCTGGGGACATTCCATTCCCACTGGACTCTAGAATAAAATGTTTCCCATCAGAACAGTTGGACACTGGAATCATCTCCCAAAGGAAGCAATGCAGCCCCATCCACTGGCCAGCTTTAAGACTCAGCTTGACAGGGTGCTGGGCCAGCTCATTTCAACTCTACTGTGACCTAGAAAGGTTGGACCAGATCATGTTTGAGGTCCCTTCCAACCTGGCATTCTGTGATTTTGTGATTTCAGGCAACACCGTGTTTGCCACTTGGTGAACAAAGAAGAAGCCAAGATAGTAACTTAAGTCACAAATAAATATATTTCCATTCAGTTATTTCTGTGGTTACCCTCTGTAAGCACAACTGAGGCAGAGGAATGCCAATGCTTTTGTTTGAATGAGATACTTGTATGCCAAGGTGGGCATGTGAAATGAGAGCTTAACATCCTTAGCAAATTGGGGGAAAACCAGACAAAATGTCCTTCCATCTGCAGAACAAAGATGGATGAGTTCCTATGGCAATCCCAATATATTCAAGACCTTTGTTCCCATTGTGCAGAAGCCATGGTTTGCATTTTGTTTGTGTGTGTCTGACAGCTCCTTTATTGGCAATGCCTTTCAGCTTGCCAAATCATCAGCTGGATTCACAAAAGTTCACAAAACAAGGCAGTCTTTTTTATTTTTTTCTTGAATTGCTGAATGTCATCAAGCTATTGCTGAGAAAGAGAGATTTTTGTGAGAGAGATCTGGGTTTTGTTAAAATTGTTGCATTGTCAAGCCCTAGCACTGATCGTTAGAGAAAAGTTCTCCTCTGTGATGAATCATAGGTGAATGTGGGAAGAATTGCTATATTATGCAATGGAAAAGACACCTAAAAACACCAAAAAAAAAAAAAGTCGATGTAAAAGACATCTGAAAAGTTTAGAAATAGGATTTTTATAACGAAACAGAGCCTGTGCCTCAAGGATGATGCTCAGAGACGAAGAGAAGAGAAGAGAAGAGAAGAGAAGAGAAGAGAAGAGAAGAGAAGAGAAGAGAAGAGAAGAGAAGAGAAGAGAAGAGAAGAGAAGAGAAGAGAAGAGAAGAGAAGAGAAGAGAAGAGAAGAGAAGAGAAGAGAAGAGAAGAGAAGAGAAGAGAAGAGAAGAGAAGAGAAGAGAAGAGAAGAGAAGAGAAGAGAAGAGAAGAGAAGAGAAGAGAAGAGAAGAGAAGAGAGAGGAGAGGAGAGGAGAGGAGAGGAGAGGAGAGGAGAGGAGAGGAGAGGAGAGGAGAGGAGAGGAGAGGAGAGGAGAGGAGAGGAGAGGAGAGGAGAGGAGAGGAGAGGAGAGGAGAGGAGAGGAGAGGAGAGGAGAGGAGAGGAGAGGAGAGGAGAGGAGAGGAGAGGAGAGGAGAGGAGAGGAGAGGAGAGGAGAGGAGAGGAGAGGAGAAGGGAGGGGAGGGGAGGGGAGAGGAGGGGAGGGGAGAGGAGGGGAGTGGAGTTGATTTAACTAGCAACTGGACACAAAAGAATCACACAAAAGTTTGAGTTGGGAGAGATCTTCAAAGATCACCTAGTTCCACACCCTCTTCCATGGGCAGGGATGCCTTCCACTAGATGAGGTTGCTCAAAGCTCCATCTAACCTGGTCTTGAACATTTTAAGGAATGGGAAATTTATTCCAGTGCCTCATCACTGTCACAGTGAAAAATTTTCTTAAATCTAATGTGAATCTCAGGTTTTCATTTTGAAACCATTAGTACTCATCTTACCACTACAATGCCTGATAATGAGTAGACAGGCAGAATCACCTCCCTCTGCTGGTCACACTTCTCTTGCTGCAGCCCAGGATGCAGTTGGCTTTCCTAGCTTGAAGCACATATTGATGGTTCCTATTCAGTTTTTCATCCACCAGCATCTGCAGGTCCCTATCCTGGAGGACTGAATTATTCTCAGTCCACTCATTGTTAAATTTTTGTTTGGGGTCACCCCAGCCCAGGTCAAAAACCTTGAACTGTGCCTTGTTGAACTTCATGAGGATCTCATGGGTCAAATTCTCAAGCCTGTCAAGGTCCCTCCATCATGTTGATCATACCACAGAGCTTGGTGTCTTCATCAAATTTGCTGTGTGTGCACTCAGTCCTGCTGTCCACGTTGCTGACAAACACATGAAACAGCTCTGGTCCCAACATCCACCTCCGAGGGAGCACCACTCATCTCTGGTCTCCACTTGGACATCAAGCTGTTGACTGCAACTCTTTGAGTGCAAAGATAAAGCCAATTCGCTATGCACTGAACAGTCCTTCCATCCAGAATGTCTCTTCAATTTAGAGGCAAGGATATTGTGCAGGGCAGTGTCAAATGCTTTGCACAAGTCCAGGCAGATGGGGTCAGTTGCTCGATATGCCCCTCTTGGAATCAGTGAATCAGTAGCTCTTGTTCTACATCCATGGTAGGTAGGTTGCTCTGTTTCCTAAACAGACCACAGGAAAATGGGAATGGTCTTAAGGAAAACAGTCTGGGGTGCAGGATTCAACCTCTCAGTGGAGTCAAATTTCTGTTGAGGAAAGGCCCCCTCATGATTTCCTTGGCCATATGAATTCTCTTTCTCGCACACTAACACTCTGGTGACCAGAGCCCTCTCCTTGAAGATGTGAGGGAAATAAATTTGTCTGTGCTGCCCAAATACATTTTCTGATGGTTCATTTTGCAGAAAATAAAACCTCCTTTTCTGCAATAGTTTAGTGATCTCCTGCTGAGTCAAGGTTGAAGAGCTGTGCTGCATGCCTTCTGGAAAGGTTTCAGATCCATACATTGAAAAAGAGGAGGAGATGAGTGAGCACAAGGTGTGAGGTTGATCTCTCTCCTCATTGTCTTTCTCTCAAATAGCAGGCTCCCCAGAACTTGCCAATGTGTTGCCTGTCTTGAACGTCATCCATATGTACTTAGCTCCTGCAATATGCTTTGCAAATGCTGCAGCCTTGGTGCCACAGACACTTGTGTCTTTCTCAAAGTGACATGCTAAGGAAGTGTAGATTCCAGTCTAGCAACTTAACAATTGCAAGTTTGTCCTATCTAAAAGTTCTGAATCTCAAAGAGAAGAGGACATGCAAAGGCTCAGGATCCTGTAGATTATTGCACTGCTGTGTTTTTTGACACCTGAGAGGAACACGTTTGCCACATGGCTCGAAAATCCAGTGTGATTGTCACTGCACTCTACCACGTTAGATAGAGGTACAGAATGCTAGGGGTTAGAGGACCTCCCGAGAACATCGAGTCCAATTCCCATGCCAAAGCAGAGTCATTTAGTTCAGGTCACACAGGAACACCTCTGACAGGTCTTAAAAGCCTCCAGAGAAGGACACTCCACAATCTCTCTGGGCAGCCTGCTCCAGGGCTCCAGCACCCTCACGGGAAAGAAGCGTTTCCTCATGTTGAATGGAACTTCTTCTGTTCCAGTTTGGATCCATTACCCTTTGTTCTATCACAGGACACATCCAAAAAGGGCCTGGCCCCTTCTTCTTGTCCCCCACCCTTCAGATATTTATAAACATTAATTAGATCTCCTCTCAGCCTCCTCTTCTCCAAGCTAAACAGCCCCAGGTCTCTCAGCCTTTCCTCATCAGACAAATGTTCCAGACCCCTCAGCATCCTTATAGCCTCATTTGGACTCTTCCCATTATATCCCTGTCCCTCTGGAACTGAGGACCTCAGAACTGGACACAATACTCCAAATGTGGTCTCAGCAGAGCAGAGTAAGAGGAGGAGGAGAACACTCCTGGTGGAAGCAAAGTACATTTTTTCTTGTAACTCAAACCAATTCTGTGGTCAACAGGACAACTGGGTTTATGGTCAGTTGATGGCAAGAGAGTTTGGATCTGTTTAGGAAGAAAATGAATCCTTTAAAAGAAAGCAAGCAGAAATGCAAGTGTCATTTCAGTATTAATCTTTAAAGGGTTTATACTAGATTTGTGTAATTAAAACTATTGTAACAAGTAATCAATGTAATTACTGTGCCCTGGCCTTTCTCAGTCTTGAGAAACACCAAGAACTTCTCTGTTTGGTCTGACTTCCTCCACCTCACCTATTTGGATTGCTAATTTGATTTCAAACTAGTATGAGGAAGAAATCCTTCAAGCTAGATCATCAATTTATCACTTAATAGCTCCCAGTAACAAGGAAATACCTGCAGATAACGTGATATACTCAGTGCCCAGCAAATAAAAGGGAGTTGTGGAGCAGCCAACCTAATTAATTAAATCTGCCCACCCAGGGAAGAGTCTTCCTGTCCCTCATTAGGATTCTGAGCCATGGCTGCAAGCCTGAGGAGGACAAAGACATGAGATAAGGGGGCAATGGAAGGGAAGCAGGGAAGTACAGACAGCTTCTTCTGTTGCTGAAGAAAAGGAGGATTAATTGCATGGTCAGGAGCCACAAAGGTGCAGGGGAAAACTATGTTCTGTCCTCTCTATGTGACTGTCACTGTTGCTGCATGCTGTTTAGCTTTTCTTTTTGCTTGTTTATCTCCTGATGACACCTGCTCTGCAGCCAGGCTAGGCAAAGACGTCACATGAGAAAAGTGCCCGTTGTGCAGTGACAGTTTTAACTCAGTAAGGCCTGAATATGAAGAGAGAGAGATGTAACAGCTTCCAAGAGCCCATCTTCCCACTTCAAGAACCCTCCACTGATCTGCTGGAAAGCATCTGGAAGTCCTGGTGGACAAGAAGTTATCCATGGAGCAGCAATGTGCAAGGTTTGGAGAGCATGTCTTGTGAGGAGAGGATGAGGGAGCTAGGATTGCTTAGTCTGGAGAAGGCTGAAGGGAGACCTCATTGCTCTCTACAAATCCCTGAAAGGAGGTTGTGATGACACCACTGTTGGCCTCTTTTCTTAAGTAGCTAACAGCAGGATGAGGAAATGGCCTCAAGCTGTGGCAGGGGAGGTGTAGGTGGGATATTAGGAAAAAATTCTTTTCGGTAAGAGTGGGCAGGCATTGGAACAAGCTGCTCTGAGAGGTGGTGGAGTCATCATCCCTGCAGGTGATCAAAAAAACAAGTAGATGTGGCACTTCAGGACATGGGCTAGTGGTCATGAAGGTGTTGGGTAGAAGCTTGGACTCGATGATTGCAGAGGTCTTTTCCATCCTTAATGATTCTATGATTCTCTTATAATGAATAATGGGAGCAGATGAGGCTACTGTTTGTTTGCTTCCTTTTTACTTGCTTTATGGAAGCTTTGCCCTTTAAGACATCTGGTCCCTGCTGTGTTGAATGGAAGGTAGAAAGAATTACAAATTCTGTGATCATGTGAGCAAAGGCACAGAGCAGGATGATAAAACTGTTTTCTGCTGTGAGCTATCAGCTACCACTAAAATACTTTTTAATTTATATTGAAAAATAATATTAAAACACAAGGAAAGCCAAATGCTAAGCAAGAGGCTCTGGCCAGCCTGATCTAGTGTAAGGTGTCCCTGCCTGTGGCAGTGGGGTTGGAACTAGATGATCCTTGTGGTCCCTTCCAACCCTGAATGATTCTATGATTCTATGATTCTAAGATTCCTGGACTTTATAACGTTCCTTATTCTTTTTCCATTTAGACTTAGAGTCTTTTTACAGAAGGAAAGTATTTAGATCACTTTTAAAACCTCCTAGCTGCAGTTTTTGGAAGAAGGGAAGAAATGATTAAGAAGGCCTGGAACAGTTACAGTGCCTACATTAAATCCTTGATGACAAAATAAGACAAGATTCGGAAGAAGATAGATAAACAGCAAAATTGCCAAGTATGTTACTGTCACTGTTCTGGACTTCATAGAATGATTTTGACTGGAAAAGACCTCTAAGACTGAGTCAAACTGTCAATCTAAGACAATCATGGCCGTTAAACCATGTCCAAGAGTGTCCTGTCCACACATTTCTTGAACACCTCCAGGGGTGCTGACTCCCTGGGCAGCAAATAAATTTTTCCTCATTTTCAACCTAAGCTTCCCCTGGCACCATTTTAGGCCATTTTCTCTCCTTCTATCACCTGATACTAGGCAGAAGAGATCAGCCCCAACTTCACCACAACCTCTTTTCAGGGAGTTGAGGAGAACAATGAGGTTTCCCCTCAGCCTCCATTTCTCCAGACTAAATAACTCCATTTCCCTCATCTGCTCCTCACTAGACCCGATCTCCAAACCCTTCACCAGCTCTGTTGCCCTTCTCTGGACATGCTCCAGTAGAGTCACTACTGGTAATTTCAAGAGGTCTTCTCAGTCACACTTTTTGTCTGAGTTCCAGCAATATTAGTTCTTTAAGTCATGAGTTGGAGAACCACCTGGATTCATAGCTGTGCTGCAAAAGACACATAGCTGATAAAGGCAGCCAGTAATGCTGACAGGAGACAATGGGTAGGGGTACGAAAAAGATAATTAAGTGGGGAAGGAGGAGTGTGCATGAAGGAAGCACAACAGGAACCCTGTACACTAGCTATTTTTACACCTCCACCACATGCCTGGCCAACCTGCTGCAGTATGTCACTCCTACCATGCAGAATTTCCTCCTGATGACCAAACTAAACCTACCTGCTCCAGGTTCAAACCATTGCCTCTCATCCCTTCACCACAGGCCCTTCTAAAGAGTCCCTCCCCAGCCTTCCTGTAAGTCCCCTTCAGATACTGAAATGCAGCTCTAAGGTCTCCCTGAAGCCTTCTCTTCTCCAGCCTGAGCAACTCCACCTCCCTCAGCCTGTATTTGTAGGAGAGGTCCTCCAGCCCTCTCATCAGCTTTGTAGCCCACCTTTAGACCCACTCTAGCAGGTCCATGTCCTTCTTGTGTTGGAGGCACCAGAACAGAGTACTCCAGGTGAGAGCTCAGTAGACTTTCTCTTAGCTATATCTGAGTTGTTGCTGTGTTTTTCTCTTCAAGTCTTCTAGAAAAAAGCAATTCTCGAACTTCTCACTGACATTGTTGGGCATTTTTAATTTATAAATACTGTCCAGAGACCCTGTTTATTACCAGTCAGACTCCACTAAACTCAGCAACTAATTCATTTAATGCCTAACTTTGACACCAGCAGTTTAAAATATTTTTGTTTGGATTGGTAAGTGCCAATGTCCAGGCAGGATGCAAGACAATTAATTTAAACATGCCAATGGCTGTAAACATCCTGACATGGTTAATTTAGATAATTTTTGCCATTATGATAAGTATCTTCTTTTGGCTTATGTGCTTGCCAGGCTGGAGTGTGATTTACATCAGAAGAGCTGAAACAGTCCAGGCTTATTAAGTTTTGCTTGGTACATAAACTTATTGAAACTTGACCGAATTTCTCTCTGGATTTCCATATGTCCTGCAAGCAAAGGGAAGTGGTGTCATGAATAACACAGATGACTGATGTCAGAACAAAGATGAACTTTAGAATTGCAGTAAAGCTACCCAGGGAGGTGTTGAAGTCACCATCCCTGCAGGTGATCAAGAGATGCGTGGACATGGCATTTTGGTACATGGTTTAATGGCCATAGTGGTCTTCAGTTGATTGTTGGACTCAATGATATTAGAGGGCTTTTGCAGCTAGAACAATTCTATGACTCTATATATCCATGAATGGGTTGAAAAGAAACCAACATTTGAAAAATCTCTTTGCTATAAGAGTGGTCAGGGATTGGAACAGGCTGCCCAGGGAGGAGGTGGAGTCACTATCTCTGCAGGTGTTCAAGAAACGTGTGGACATGGCACTTTGGGGCATAGTTTAATGGCCGCAGTGGTGTTAGGTTGATGGTTGGACTCTATGATCTCAGAGGTTTCTTCCAACAGAAGAATTCTGTGATTCTAAGAGCTTTCCTTGCTTCTGTATTTCAGCTCAATGTGAGTTATTTTTTTCACTTGTAAAGTAGCACACCTTGTCCGTATTTTCCATATTAAATGATACGAAATACTAACTCAGCTCAACAAGTCAAACTTTGCAATGGGAATATAATTCCTGTTTAATTCCCTGTTGTTTACCTACATTTATGGGAGAAACTTCAACCACTTAAGAAGGTTGCACAGCATTTGCAACAGAATCAAGAACTGACTGAGCAATTCACGTGGAGAATAGAATCACAGAGTGCATCAGGTTGGAAGGGACCCTCAAGGGGCATCTTGTCCAACCCCCCTGCAGTGAGCAGGGACACCACCTAGATTAGGTTGCTTTTTAAGCTAGATGTACTGTTGAAGGTGAGGGACATATCTGTGGCATTATTTTGTTCTTTATCCTTCTGGCAAGCAGGCTGTGGGTTATCTGGACTAGAGTTCCACTATGACAATCACTTTTAATTTCTTTGAGTGAGCAATCTCTCCTCTCTGACATGTTTCTCTGTGACAGATATGATGCAGTGTGATTGAGGAGGTAATGTAATTAACTATGCCACAGGCAGGAGGACTGCTAGGTTTTGTTAGGTGTTCAGAAACTCCCCTCTCACTTTTTTTGACCTATGAACCCTTCCTCATTTACTCAGTTATGTTGGACTGAGGTGTCCAGACATAAATAATTAAATCCTTATGGGCTGTCATAGCATTGGCTTTGAAAACATTACCAGTAACCACTTAAGAGCTGAGTGGCTATTATTTCATAGAATCATAGAATGGTTTGGCTATGGAAGGAATCTTAGAGATCATCCAGTTCCAAGCCCCCTGCCATGGACAAAGACATCTTGCACTAGACTGGGCTGCTCAAGGCCTCATCCAACCTGGCCTTCAAGGCCTCCAGGAAGGGGGCATCCATGACCTCCCTGAGCAATCAGTTCCAGTTTCTCATCAACCTCACTCCAGTCTCAGTCTCCCCTCTTCCAGCTCAAAGCCATTGCCTCTCACTGTGTCAATCAAAGCCCCTGTCAAAAGTCCCTCCCCAGCTCTCCTGTAGCCTTCTTCAGGTACTGGAAGGCTGCTCTAAGGTCTCCCTGGAGCCTTCTCTTCTCCAGGCTGAACACCCTAACTCTTTCAACCTGTCCCCAAAGCAGGGGTTCTCCTGCCCTCTGACTATCTTCATGGGCTCCTCTGGACCTGCTCCAACAGTTCCATATCGTTCTTTTGATGCAGACACCAGAATTGGACACAGTACTCCAGATGAGGTCTTACCAGAGTAGAGGTGGATAATCTGCTCACTCATCCTACAGGTTTGCAGATTAGATAAAATGATAGGGTGTAAGCACACCAAAGATTCTTCAAATCCTGGGTTCAGTTTTGGGCCCCTCACTACAAGAAGGACAACAAAGGCAGTGAAGGGTCTGGAGAACAGGTCTGGTGAAGAGCAGATGAGGGAATTGAGGTTGTTTAGTCTGGAGAGGGCTGAGGGGAGACCTCATTGCTCTCTACAGCTCCCTAAAAGGAGGTTGGAGTGAAGTGGTGGTTGGTCTCTTCTCCTTAGTATCAAGTGACAGAAGGAGAGAAAATGGCCTGAAATGCTGCCAGGGAAGGTTTAGGTTGGAGATTAGGAAAATTTTTTTTGCTGCAAGAGTGGTCAGGCATTGGAATAGGCTGCCCAGAGAGGTGATGGAGTCACCATCCCTGAAGGTGCTCAAGAAACGTGTGGACATGGTACCTGGGGGCGTGGTTTAATGGCCATGGTGGTCTTAAGTTGATGATTGGATTGGACAGCCTTTGAGGAGTTTTCCAGCTGAAACTATTCTATCATTCTACGATTTTGTTCACTGGAGATCACACTGCAGTAAGAGAGTAAGAACCATTTTACTGATGACCTCCTGACTGGATGTTTCCTGTCTTGCTGAAATCTTGTTCATCTCTTGACAAAAATACAACTACTGCTGCTGCTCAAAGCCAAGTCTGCAGTATTGATGACCAGGTGCATTTTGGGATGAATGCATTATGAAAACAAGAAAATTACTTGGATAAAACCATTTTAGGGTCTGATTAATCCATGTGGAGGTGGAAGTGAGGGAAGGATGTTGAAGGGGACTAATCCATTTCAATGAAAACACAAGACAGTATTGGTGAAGTTGATAAAGACAGGCCTATATTTAAAGAAATCAGCATTCAGAACACGTTTTATGACTGATTATGCAGAGAAAATTATTACAGCCCATTAAAGAATTACCTTTCACACCAAATGGAAAAGTTGATTAGTGCACCTCAGAGTGGCCAGCTTCTAAAATTATAAAATTAATGAATGCATGAAATATTTAATTTCATACATAAATATCAGGGAGTAAGAAATTAATTACTGCATGAAATAAAAGCCATTTATTGCACATAGATGATCAAATATTAAGCATGTGCTGAAGTGAAAATGAGTAGCTTGTGTGGAATTGATTTGGATTTCTGTTGAAGGTTTTTGTTACTGTATAGCTCGTCTATCAAAGTCAGTGATAAGACAAACTTTGTATTTTCAGTATCTGCAGAAGGTTAAGAGAAATGCTTGTCTTTTGGGGGATGACCTGTAAGTGAAACTCATCTCAAATTCATAGATTCACAGAATGGGCTAGGTCAGAAGGGACCTTAAAGACCACAACACTGCAGGGACACCTCCCACCAGACCAGATTGCTAAAAGCCTCATTCCACCTGACTTTGAACACCCACAGGGAGGGGGCATCCACAACCTTCCTGGGCAACTTGTTCCAGTGTCTCACCACCCTTACTCTAGAGAATTTCTTCCTAATCTCCAGTCTAAATCTCCCCTTTTCCATCTTAAAGCCATTCCCCCCTTGTCTTATCACTTCAAGCCCTTGTAAAAAGTCCCTCCCCAGCTTTCCTGTAGTACTCTGAGGTACTAGAAGCCCTCTACAAGCTCTCCCTGGAGCCTTCTCTTCTCCAGGCTGAACAGCACCAACTCTCTCAGCCTGTCCCCATAGGAGAGGTTCTCCAGCCCTCTGATCATCTTCATGGCCTTCACCAGGCTCAATCCAGCAGTTCCACGTCCCTCTTATGCTTGGGGCACCAGAACTGGACACAGTGCTCCAACTGGGGTCTCAGCAGAGCAGAGGGGCAGAATCCTCTCCCTGTCCTGCTGCTCTCACTGCTTTGGATGCAGCCCAGCACACAGCTGCCTTCTGGGCTGCCAGTGACCATTGCTGGCTCATGGTGCATTTGTCATCAACTGACACCCCCAAGTCCTTCTTCTCCAGACTGCTCTTAGGCCACTGCTTGCGCAGCCTACATTTGTGCTGGGAACTGCATGAACTTAATAAAGTAAAACCTGTTGAAGACTTTGCAAGGTTGTACCCTAAACTTTCATTGTAATTCACTTTCATGCTATTGGGCTGTGAGAATAAATACAACAGCTGCTGCTTTTCCAGCTCTCCCTGATAAAGAGCACTCTCAGATTTTGATTTTGGATGCATCAATCCACTGTTCTGGTCAATATGTACTTGAGATGCCATATGCCAATCTTTCAGCCACATCCTGCTGCTTCTAGTAGATTTACTATCTATGTTCTTGTGCATCATTTCCCAGTCTTCCTCTACTGCATGCTTTCAAGCAGTGAATGCAGGTACTTCTGAGTACAACTCCAGCTGTGCAGGTGAAATGTTATGTGGGTTGAAATGTACAAGAATAATTAATTATTCTACAGGGTGGTGGGTTGGGGCTGTTCAGCCCGGAGAAGAGAAGGCTCTAGGGAGACCTTAGAGCTGCATTTCAATATCCAAAGGGGACCTGCAGAAAGGCTGGGGAGGGTCTATTTAGAAGGACCTGTGAGGATAGGACAAATGGCAATGGTTTGAAATTGGAGCAGGGGAGATTTAGTCTGGACATCAGGAAAGAGTTCTGAACTACGAGAATGGTGAATTACTGGAACAGGTTGTCCAGAAATTTTGCTGAAGCTCTATCCCTGGAGAAATTCCAGGTCAAACTTACGCAAGGCCCTGAGCAACCTGATCTAGTTGAAGA